>NC_134866.1:43247943-43561776 GCF_049852395.1 Peromyscus maniculatus bairdii | reverse complement strand
CTGTCTCTGAATCTAACTGTCTGTCCATCATTCTCGGATGATGCGCTGAGTCTTCCAATCAAGGTAAAGCAGGGGAACCATGTGTCTTCTTCTTTGATCTTGTATGAGTTGCCCAAATTACAGTTTCCGGGTGCACATTTGAAATGTTTTCCACCACTGCTCCCTAAGCCAACAATTCATTTGCAAGGCTACGATGCCTCGAGGTGACTCACGGCGGCGGCGGCGGGGGGGGGGGGGGGGGGGGGGGGGGGGGGGGGGGGGGGGAGTATACTCTATGCCGAAACCGCAACAACAAACGCAGCTGCATTTCCTAGGACTGCGGAGCGGTTGTTCCAACCGCCCTGTGCTCTGCTTAGCAACGTTTCTCCATTGCGTTTTTCTCAGCCAACCTCACAGCGATGGGACTGGGAGAGCAACAAAGAATTGCTGGGTAAAGAGATGGCTCTTTATGGTGACCTCCGGGCCGAAGCTGCTGCTGTTGGCGGTGTCTGGGACCGTGGTTCCGCTTCGGCTGGGATCGGTGGTGTTGATGTCCGTTGTCCGCGTTACCATAGGAGCCCATGCAAACCACGTTTAACTATGTGTTGAAGCTTACAAGGGCCACGCCGAGCTGGTCCCGCCTATCACTGGCCTGGGGAAAGCATCCCCCCATTCCCACCCCGCACCCCGCATCCAGAGAGCTGACTCCAGCCCTCACCAAGGTTCTGCCCCTCCCCTGAAGGGGTGGTCCCAGCGGTCCAGACTGACCACCTCGGCACCCATCCAGGCCTTTGAGTTGGCCCACCCCAGCATCTGCTCCATCTATGACCTGCTAGAGCCCCTGAAGGGACGGGTCCTGTGGAAGCTCCAGGATCTCCATGACCGTAGGATATCCAGGAAGGGTTTCGGGGAGGGTCCGGTGATGATGGTGTGCCAGTGGTCAGAGAGGCCTTGAACCTGAGCCGGAGGCTGAAGCAGTAACAACGAGCTCATATCTCAAATCACAAACAGGACGCAGAAAGAGTGCGCTCAAAATGGTGCTGGTCTTTTAAAACCCCCAAGCCTGCCCCGCATTGGAGTAAGACCTCCAGCAGGCCCACACCTCCAAACTGTCCCCAGACACCAGCTGGGGACCAAGTGTTCAAATGCTCCAGCTTGGCGGGGAACGTCTCCTTCAAATCACCACACCAGACAATACCACTCCTGGTAACATGTCTACAGGACTCTTAAGTCCGGCCACACAGACACTGGTAGATGTGCGTCAATAGGTTAATGGGTAAAGAAAAGTGGATGCATATACACAAGGGAATTTTATTGAGCGATAAAGAAAAATGAAATTATAAAATCTGTGTGATAATGGATAGGATCGGAAAGTATTATGTTAAGTGAAATAAGGGAAAAAAATACCAGGTTTTTTTCATGTGTAAATAGGATTTAACAGTTTGTTGGGTGTGAGTATGTGCTCACCTGTGTGTGTGTGTGTGTGTGTGTGTGCCTGTGCTTGTGTGAATGTGTGTTTGCATGCACGTGTGTGTGTGTGTGTGTGTGTGTGTGTGTGTGTGTGTGTGTGTGTGTGAAAAATCAGAAAAGGAACCATGGGAGGGTAAGAAAACACATTATCGGAGAGATGGGGGTGGGGTGGGAAAAAGGGTCATAGAATGCGTGTGATATGAAAGCAGGAATGCTGTTGGGGGACAGAAAGTGACCAAGAAGAGGACACGGGTTTGGGGGAGGGCTTTGGAGGAGGGGCAAATATGAATAACGTATGTATGAAAACACCACAGTTAAGCTGCTCTTTTGTATGCTAACTTACAACACACTGCTATCATTTGAATAGACGTGCCCTCCCAAAATTCATACGTCAAAAAGTGGACCTCATCATGAATTGGGGGTGGGGGTATGGGAAGGGTTGGAGGGAAGAGAGGATGGAAATGGTATCATTTATTTTCGATTTAAAATTGCAAATAAAAAAAATAAAGACACGGGTTTCAGTTCCCTCGTTTCTGGGATTGGAAAGTAGAGCGTTTGTGTCATGGGTTCTATTACCTCGTGAGTAGGACAGTACCCTATAGAAGAGGCTGAGGGAGCCTCTTGGCCCCTTCCGCCATGTGCTGGTACAGCAATGGGGGCCATCTACGGAACACACAGCAAGCATCCACCAGACACTGACTCTGCTGGTCCCTTGACTTTAGACTGTAGCTTCCAGAACTGTGAGCAATAAACCTGTGCCATTAGCCGGTCACTGAGCATAAAAGTTGTTGCTGTGGCAGCCCAAATAGACTAAGGGGAATATTATTTCTGTTCAAATAAACAAAATATTTCAACATCAAGGCAGCAACACTATGCTATTCCCATGATTTTCACCTCCCACTCAAAAATAAAATAAAATATGATATAATAAAGCCTGGGGAAATTCCTCAATGATAGATTCATAAGAAACCTAGTCCTTGCCCAGCCTTAATACATGGGGAGGTGCTTAGTCTTAATGCAACTTGTTATGCCATGTTTTGTCCATATCCATGGAAGGCCTGCTCTTTCTGAATAGAGATGGAGGAGGATTGGATGCAGGGGAGAGAAGGGAGGTCGGGGAAGGGACTGGGAGGAGAGAAGAGAGGGGAAACTTTGGCCAGGGTGTAAAATTAATTAATTAATTAAGAGGAAGGGAGGAGGGAGGAAGGGAGGAAGGAAGGGAAGGAGGGAGGGAGGGAGGGAGGAAGGAAGGAAGGAAGGAAGGAAGGAAGGAAGGAAGGAAGGAAGGAAGGAAGGAAGGAAGGAAGGAAGGCAAGCCCACAGAGAAGCCAGCCTGTATTCTTATTATTTCAAGGATCTTGTCAGCTTTTACATTCTGTCATAGGCTCCTTTTTCTTGCACAACTCTTTAGTTCTACTATGGGATGATGACACTCTCAACAGCCAACTAGCAATTCTTCTAAGATTACTTTATGGCTCTGTTTTCTATAAAGCATACGTGCACACCGTCTCCCACGGACCAGGGGCAGTCTTTCAGTGCTAGGACATTGCAGCTGGCCTTGGCTCTGGTCCACAGTGATACAGCAGATGGAATGCAACCAAGTCAGCAGTCTCTTACTGCTGGTTTGTGATGGAGTGGGTGTGAGGGACTGAGACAAGCTTGAAGCTGAAACCTGACTGTGGTCTGCCTCCTTGCAGAACAGAATTTGAGAGCATCTCTAAATAAGGAAAGGTCTTCCAAGGCCACAGATCTTTGGGATGTGCTTTCCTACTCTTGATGATCTGCAATGGACATTCACACATTTGTTTAGTGCAACTGAGTGCCTTTTCCTTCAGCCCAAGAGTTCTCACTATGATCTAACTGTACGTTTGTCTTGTTTTGGAAGCA
Source organism: Peromyscus maniculatus bairdii (assembly GCF_049852395.1). NCBI lineage: Eukaryota > Metazoa > Chordata > Mammalia > Rodentia > Cricetidae > Peromyscus > Peromyscus maniculatus. The sequence goes on along the minus strand of NC_134866.1, from coordinate 43,558,440 downwards.
CTGGAATTCATTTACATTTAACCTGAAAAACTCAAAGCAGGAAGTCATGGAAAGAGAGAGCACGCCTGTTCACACAAGACCGAGTCACACCCAACAGAGCCCTTCAGTCAAGCACAGGAGTAGACCTGGAGTAGAAGATGAGGTCTGCTCAGCTGGTGCTGGGTGTTGAGTGATCCCCAAAGGTTCCTATGTAAAAGATTCACCCACTGGGTGGTGCTCCTGGAAGATGGACCCTTTGAGAAGTAGGGCTGGTTAGAGGTTTTGTGTCATTGGCTTCATGCCTTCAATGGAGATCATGGAGGTCCAGTCCTCTCCTCTCGCTTCCTGACCACAAGGTAGGCAAGGTTGCTGCACCCCATTCTCGCACATGATGTGGCCACATAGCCAACGGATCGTGGGCTGGAGGCACTAAACACAATCACAAACAAGCCTTGGAAGTTGTTGTCTGTTTGTTTATAATCTAATTACCTCAGGCATTATGTGATAGTGATAGAAAACCAACACGAAGTGTGGATATATTGCTAATACAGGCTGCAGCCCCTGAAGCTTGCCCATCTGTTTCCTTCACAGTTAAGCCAGGTCACATAAACTTGGAGCCGTGTTTCACTGAGATGCAGGGTTTTGAGAGGGCCAAAGTAAATCTCACACGTCAATGAAAAATCTTAGCAGTCTGCCACTGCTCTACGCCTGAAGCAGAAGGCCTATTCAGTCTCATCTGAAACTAGCTATGTGGATTGACTGGGCTTCCCAGGAGACTGGGAAGCCATTCCATGAACTGTTTGTTGTTTTATAGTTCAGTGGGTATGTTTATGAACCTTCCACAAGCCACTCACAGAGCTATCTGCAGCGGCCGGCCAATGGGTGGTTTAAAGCCAACCCGCCCCCCCATGCTGATAGAAAAGGGAAACAAAGCATGTCACGTGCCCGGGTACCTGAGGTGACCAGTGCTGAAGTTGGTCCAAGCTGCCTATTGATATCTTAACACTTTCCCATGTCACTCTCCCACGGTTGACCTGGACTCCGTTGTTGACCTAACCTAGCCTTGCATACTTTCTGCTAAGATAGGGAAAGGTTAGGGTTTATGAAGGCAAGGTAAACAAGGCTGAGACTGATGATTACTCTATGGTTCTGTTCTGTTGGGAATTTTGCGTCTAAAACAAAATGAGGCAAGCGTGGTTGTGTGTAAATAACTTGTAAGTCTACCACACAGTCTGTGTACAATATGGGTAGAAGGCATATTGTACCGCAGAAAGGCAGCAGCCAGCTAGAAATATTCAAGGGACCAGCCCAACTATTCATCTCACACAAATAGTTCTGGACACATCTTAAAATGAATTAAACATCTAATGACAGCATATTAAGTTGCTTAGAAATAAGCAATTTGGATAAGAATGGGAAGGGGAAGCTCAGAAAATGAGTCCTTAAACAGTCTAGAAAGTACAAAAGACCTTTTTGATTTCCAAAAGGTAATTATTTTGTGGAAATAGTAAGGCGAAAACAGCTCAAGCATTATAACCAAAGTTTATAGAACTAATAGTTATAATAAAAATTCTTTTCAGTCCTATGAATGAGGAAAGACAGTGTTTATTCCAATAAGCCCAACAGTTCAGCTTCACCTCTTCAGGAATAGAGATTGTGTATCTGCCTTGCTGGGGGAGGCCCGAGAAAGCTGCTGAGAGATTTGCAGTGGAATCTGAGGGTCCACGGGAACCTGCTCATTGTGCTGGTAGCCCCCCGCCCCCCAGCTTCACTAATAAGGCCTATTCTTAATATGTAGGAAGGCCAGAATGGTAGTGGATGGTCAACTACCAGCCTTTAAAAGTGGGCTGTGGTGATGTTTTATCTGTGCAACCCAATAAAGTTTATCTGAGGATCAGAGGAAAAAGCCAGCCACTATATTAAACATAAAAGTCAGGCAATGGTAACACATGCCTTTAATCCTATCATTGGGAGGCAGGGATCTGACCTCTGTGAGTTCAAGGTCACACTGGGAACAGAGCCAGGCGTGGTGGCACACACCTTAAATTCTGATACTAGTCAACCATAAAGGTTTGGAGGTCTGTATAGACAGACAGGAAGTGACAGAGCTGGACAAGAAGAGGAAGTGATGTAGCTGGACAGAGAAAGCAAATGAGATAGCAGAATAGAAAGACATATAGGCGTGGGTATACAGGAAGTAGGTCTCTTTTGGAAGCTGAGTGTAGATGAGGTGAGGTTGGCTTATGGCTTTTCCTATTCCTCTGATCTCTCAGATTTTAACCCCATACCTGGCTCTGGTTTTTTTTTTTTTAATTTATTTAATAAGACCATTTAGCAATTCGTCTACAGTGGGCAAAGTAGATAAACAAATATTCTAATTTTATTAGCAATTATCTTTTGTCTTACAAAGCTATTTCCTCTTATGATCTGAGTGCTGTCTTTAAATTCTACAATTAGGAACCTATCACCTAGGCAAAAACATTGGTCTCTGTGAAAAAGTACATAGCTGGGCAGTGGCGCATGCCTTTGATCCCAGTACTTGGGAGGCAGAGGCAGGCAGAGCTCTGTGAGTTTGAGGCCAGCCTGGTCTACAGAGTGAGTTCCAGGACAGGCAGGGCTACACAGAGGAACCCTGTCCCCCCAAAAAAAAATGAGAGAGAAAGAGAGAGAGAGAGAGAGAGAGAGAGAGAGAGAGAGAGAGAGAGAGAGAGAGAGAGAGAGAGAGAAAGAAGTTCACCTAAGGACTGGGAGATGACCCCGGGTGAAATACTTGCTACATAAACATAAGGATTGGAGATCAAATCCCCAGCAACATAGTAAATGCAGGATGGTTGAGGCAGCCTACCTGTGATCCCAGAGCACAAAAGGTGGAACCGGATCCTCTGAGCACACTGGCCAGCTAGACTCTCAGTGTCCTCTGGGTTCAGCTGAGGAAGCCTGCCTCAACACGTAAGTCAGAGAGCCATAAAAGAAGACATTGACATCGACCTCAAAGCTACATGTGCATCCGCACATGCGTGCACATACACAAGAAAGAAAAGACGGAGGGAGGGGAATATACAGAATAACTATTACCAAGTCTTTTTTTGTCAACTAAAAAACAGGTTAGTATATTACAATAAGTGATATCACTACCAAGACTTGACAGACTGAGTCAACAGGTTCTTTTCTAAATTTAGACTTTCCCAGGAAAGGGTGGAATGGTCCTGAGAACCCTGGATGGTGAGGGTCTCAGAAGCAGGAAAGGAGCTTCCCCAGTCATCCTGGCTCAGTGTGTGATGAGTATTCTTTGTCCAGCCCAAGAAAGTTAACTCCAAAGCAGCTCTGGGATTGTTTACCTCTTTAGAGTCGTCATAGTTTCAACTCTTGTCAATAGCAGCCTTTGGATGCCCTGAGAATCAGGAGATTTTCTGTTCATCCCAGTTCCTGACACTCCTTCCTTCAGCAAACACGGGATGATGGTGCTGACTGGTGTAGTTTTTCCTCTGGAGACTAACTGGGGAGAATGGGCGAGCACATATTGCTGTGTTTGTAGACCTCTCCCTGGTCCTCCCAAGAACTATCCTGTGTGTCTCTTCAAGTGTTCTATTTTGCTTTGGAAGCACATTTTTCTAAGTAAACTGCTTACAACTTAAAGGAAAATAGAGAGGCTTCCCCAGGGAGAGCCTTTTGGGCTCTCACATGTCCCATTAAATCATCTAAAAAACAAACAAGCATGTTTCTGTGGGGTTAATAGTAATATTGAGTTATATACAGAGGTGCAAGTGAGTCATTCCATGTGCATTATATAGGAAAAGATTCTAGAAAGACCAGAAGAATTTCTTTGCAACCTGGCTGGATCTACTTCCCTCTGGAGGAATGTCAGTCTCCAGTTCTTCACATGCATGCAACGCTAGGCAGGCTGGGACAGGGCATATACAGGAGTCCTCTTGCTGGATTTCTTGGTTTAGAGCTCATGTGATGAGTGTAGATGTGGAGAGACTTCCAAACCACAGTTGAGAAAAATGGATTGGGGGGCCTTCCTACATAAGAAAGAAACTCGGGTTCGGATAACTCAGTAACCAGTACTGTCCGTTGAGCTGGGGATTGATTGGCCTGTCTGCTGCAGCTTAAATGGGAACCAACTTCCACAAAACCCAGCGCCCTTCAGATCACCACCTAGACTTTGCCTAATGTCCAGTAAAAGGCTGTGAAGGTCACTGGCTGGTGAATGCCAATAAGAGCAAGACACCACAGCTAAGTAAATCTAACGGGTAAATAGTGGACTGCCTCTCTGATAATCGAAATCTGATTTTGTGCTATCGTCACAGTGTTTTCAACAACTGTGTGATGTTCTGGAGTTTTTTAGACTTTATATGTAGAAGTAGATCATACGCTTAACTTTATAGATCTTATTCTTTTCTGCACAGGGAAAGATACCTCTAAGTCCTTTAGGCTGGAATAATTTGAATGTAAGCTAATGGAAAAACAAGAAGGAAGGGGAGGAGGAGGAGAAGAGGAGGAGGAAGAAGAAGAGAGGGAGGAGGGGCCGAGGACTAAGAGGAAAGGGAGAAAAAGGACCAGGAGGTAGAAGGCAGAAGTGAAGAAAGAGGAGGGATTTATTGTAGGAGAGCAGCGACAGACAGGACAGAGCACTGAAGGATGCTAGGAGCTGTCTGCATCCAAAGCACTGGCCTTCAGGTGAGAAGAGCGGCCTGTTCTGCCCGACATCCTCCATTGCTTCTGTACACTCTAACCTTGAGATGAGGGCGAAGGGAATCTCTAAGACATTAAAGTGCCATTTCTCAGAGGTATGCGGGAGAAGCAGTTTATCTGTGTATCTTATATTTACACAGGATAAGGATGCCGTGGATAACTTGAGAAATTGGAGTTTGGACTCATCCTCTTAAAGACTTGGGAGAATCCCTAGGGAACGGCTTCCTGCATTTGTTCACGAATTCCTCATAGGGATTCGAAATCCAGGCTCACTGTTTCAAGCAATCTCTAACATCTCAACTTGAAAACTGTTCTGCAAAGTGATGTTTCTATGAAATCACCACTGGACATCTGACAGGACCGCTCCAGAGGCAGTGGAGCTGTGAGACATGGCTCTCCAGCCTCCCGTCTCACTCTCCGAGAACTCCTCGTTTCCCCGGTTTGAGACATACTCTTCCCTTTCACCATTTGTGGTAGTTTGAATGTAACTGGCTCCCCATAAGCTCATAGGAAGTGGCACTACTGTAGCATGAATCTTAAAGAATCTTATTAATAAAATCAAACCTGAGACCAGTTATGGGGTGAATGCTGAAAGATCAGAGAAGCAGAATAAGCCACAGCTTCCTCACCTTGACAGTTCCTCAGCTGATCCTGTTTCCTCACACTGGAAGCTTCTGTGTCCTCATCCAGAATGAATCTCAGCTGAACTGTGCTAAAAGCTTACAAGCTTAACCAGCCAAAAAGCTTCTAGTTTCTGGTCCTCACACCTTATATATCTTTCTGCTTTCTGCCTCACTCCCTGGGATTAAAGGCTCGCTTTCTGGGATTAAAGGTGTCACCATGCCTGGCTGTTTGCAATGTGGCCTTGAACTCACAAAGATCCAGAGAGATTTCTGCCTCTAGAATGTTAGGATTAAAGGCGTGAGTGCCACCATTTTCTAACCTCTGTCTAGTGGCTGTTCCGTCTCTGACTTCAAAAAAGTTTATTAGAGTGCACAAAATTTTGGGGAACACAATACCACCACACACTACTAGGAGGTGTGGCTTTGTTGGAGTAGGTGTGGCCTTATTAGAGGAAGTGTGTCATTGTGGGGGGTGGGCTTTTAAGGTCCTCTATGCTCAAACTATTCCCAGTGTCACAGTTCACTTCCTGTTACCCACAGATCAAGATGTAGGCCTCTCAGCTCCTTCTCCAGCACCATGTCTGTCTGCGTGTTGACATGTCTCATCATGATGACAATGAACTAAACATCTGAACTGTAAACCACCCCAGTCCTTTATAAGAGTTGCTGTGGTCATGGTGTCTCTTCATAGCAATAGAATCCCTAAGACACCACTTAAATAGAGAATACCACTTTAGATTACTTAATGAGTCACCTTTTCATTGCTCTCCTTTTCAAATTTTTGTCTTATTTAATTTTTGTTCCAGTCTTTTAAAATTTGTAATCCTATGATTTTAACTTTCATTTTTGTTTGCTTATTGATGAGTATTATTGACAGAGAAACCTCATGAGAAATGCTTGGTTATGGTGAGATCTGCATAATGACCCAGGTTTGATGCTAATTACCCCATACCTTCCCAATGGTGAAATATGTGTTCTCTCATCCTTTAAAAATATCAGTTGCATAACTTTTAAAAACTTTCATCAGATTCAATCTGTTGTGTTGGCTGTGACTTGGTCCTTCTGCTTTTCATGAGGGGGACCTTGCAGGTGTCCAGGCAGGGAAGAGAACCACGAAGAGATGAGAATAAAATCTCAACTCAGATCAACTTTGCCTGGATCAGATGTGTGGAGTTTCATTGTCTGCACATTTAAAACACAGCACAGTTTGTGGAAAAGTTTCCAGGCAACGATCATTCCAATTCAGGTACACAATAAAGCTTAAAGGGTGAGTACTTAGAAACTCCTTTACAAGGTACACGTGACCATGAGGGTGGGTTTCATAGTTAAAGGGCCTAGAATCTAAACAGCATAGAGGTCAGCAGGCTATAAAGTACATGTGATCTCGCTCCTAACGATGGACTCTACTAACTGGGAGCTAGAGAGTGAGAGTCCTGGATAAACATTCTAGGGGAGCAAGAGCCTGAGAGATGGTTCAGCAGTTAAGAGCCCTGGCTGCTTCGTAGAGAACCCAGGTTCTCTCCCAAGAACCCACATAACAGCTTACAGTAATTTGTAACTCCAGTTCCAGGGTAATCGGATCACTTCTGGCCTCCACAGACACCAGGTACATTCATGGTACATGAGCATACATGTGGACAAGACATCATACCATAAAATTTAAAATTAAAAAATAAATCTGGCACCAGAATTCTGCATTTGTTCCTGTCAGTCAACCTGTGCTGATACATCAGCCTCACTCAAGACCCACAGTTGGTTAAGGTCTTATACGGTCTATGGATTTTGACGAATGTGTAAAGGCATAGATCACTTTCTATGATATCCTACAGAACAATGTCACATCCTTAAAACGCTTCCATGCTTCAGCCATCCTTCTCTTCCGCCAGCTGCAGGCAACCATTTGTCTTTCTTACCGTCCCCATACTTTTGCCCTTTCCAGACGGTTGTACCATTAGAACTGCATGCCTCATTTTTCAAATTTGCCTTTTTTTTTACTTAGTTATAGGAATTTAAGCTTCCCTCATGCATCCCTTTGCAATCCTATCACTTAGGAGGCTGAGGTAGGAGGACTGTGAGTTCGAAGCTAACCTGGAATACACAGCAAGTTCCAGACCAACCTGCGCCACATGAAAAGACTTGTCTCAAAAATTTCCACCCTCACAGATGAATAGTTCATTTCTTTAGTGCCAAATAACATCCCGTTGTTAGGTGTACTACCCGTTGAAAGATACACGTAGTGCGCCAGAAACACGGATGCATCTCCATCACTCCTGAAATCCACACCAAGTTAACACCATAAACCCAATTGAAGATTCTAGTCTTGATTCTAGAGGTCTACAAAAGCTAGTGATGCCCAAAGTGAGGGTCTCAGCTTATTCTCTAAACCCCTTGTTGGGCCGCCCCTCTACCAATGATGTTAGCGAGACTGCCTCAATGCACTCTGGTTTTTGGCAGGCTTCGGGTGAAATGTATTCTGTTTTCATTCTGTTCCTGTGACAAAACTGCAGCCAAAAGAGCCTTCAAGGAAGAAAGGACTTATTTCAACTTATGGGCTACAGTCCATCACCAATGGATGTCAGAGCAAACTTAAGCAGAAACTTGAAGGCAAGCCTACTTATTGTTCCACACAGCATCACCTCTGCTCATCCTGCTCCTTCACAGTTTGCGAGGTATAACAAGAACGGTGGAAGTGGCTGCCTGCTAGCTGACTCTTAGGCAAGTTCATGCTTGGTTATCTTTCTTATTCAGCCTAAGACAATCTGCCTAGAGAATGGCACTGCCCACAGTGGGCTAGATACTCCTACACACATTAATAAGCAAGACAATCCGCCACAGATAGTCCTACATGCCAATCTGATCCAGGCAATTCCTCTCTCTCTCTCTCTCTCTCTCTCTCTCTCTCTCTCTCTCTCTCTCTCTCTCTCTCTCTCTCCTCTCTCCTCTCTCTTTCTGATGACTCTAGGCTGTGTCAAGCTGATAGTCAAAACTAGCTAAACTAAGATGATTTTTGGAAAATACTCCCTTTCATTGAAATTGGCAGATAAGATTCCTAAGGTCATCTCTAATCTACCATGTGCATGGTAGTCAACTATCTCCTCAAACTGCCAAGCAATCCACTCAACGTAATACCCACCCCCGATCTTCTCGAATCAGGTTATCTTGGGGTTGAAACATATATGTTCCCTCAGAGCCTTTTATTGTTGACTCAGCCCCCTGAATCAACACAAATATTTTGAATCTTCTCTGCCCGTCTCTCCACTCTTCACTGCAGCATTGATGGAGCTATTTGAAATGATCGTGCTTGAAAATAAGACACACTCAGTAAGCTACTCAGCCTGCCCTGGGGCTGACAGGTACCCTGAGCTGTCATCATGAATCCACGATGTACCAGCGATTGTGAACCGACGGCCCTCTCAGCTGCCCTAGCAGGGCCACCTGCTGTCTGTGCCCCATTTCCTACCAGCCGGCTCTATGACCTTCGGTGCCAGGGCCCCAGCCTCAGTGGGGTTTGTTAACACACGAGTGAACCAAGGATCTCAGTTTTTTTTTTTTTTTTCTGACATGAATTTGTACAATACAGTTTTCAGAAACTTTAAAAGTAGTGAGCAATAAATGACCAATGGAACTTAATTTTACCACATAAAACTACAGTAATGAAGACAATGCGAGGCAATAGTATAAAGATATGTGAGTGGAATCAAACAGAGCAGGTAAGTTCAGAAATAGACTTGTAGACATGTGGATAACTGACTTGACAAAGACAATTCTTTGGCCAAAATAGTTTACTTTCAATAACGTATGCAAGAGTAATTAAATGCTGGTATACAAAATTATGAACTTTGATCTACGTTTTGCAGAAAATACAGAAGGTGACTCAGATGGATCATAGACTAAAGTTGAGCTCATCTATAGGCATCAGACCCCTACAAAAGAACACAGAAAAATTCTTTATGGCTTTCTGTTAAAGCAACAATTTCTTAGATACGACACCAAACATGCCAGCCATGAAAGACAAAATTTAGTAATTTTTACATCATTAAAACTAAACTTCTGTTCCTTTAAGTACACCATTAGAATGACAACTTACAGAGCAAGAGGAAATATTTGAAATCATATCATGTGTCATATCTCTGATAAAGGACATGAATTGGAAATACAGTAACAATTCTTGAACTCAAAAGGAAAATACACAAAATTTCAAGTATGCACCAAATGCGAATACCCGACACAGACTACATTTGGAGAGAAAGACATTGTGATGGTCAGCTTAAAGAAGGAGCATGCCCACTCTCTGCCCTTAAGACCAGCTTTGGCAGGAGTACTAACACAAGCAGCTTAAATGCTAGGAGAATCTCCACCCAGCCCATTTCTTCACAAAAAGCCCTTGGCTTCTCTAAGAAAATAGTCAGAAGAGACGTTCAAGTGACTGGGGGAGTGAGAATTAAAGTCAAATTTATTAGACTAGCCAGAAATTATCAACACAAAGTGGATGAGGATACAAGTGACATTTCTATATATTTATGGTGGCAATTTAAGTTAGTACAACCACTTCAGGAGCAAGAGCAGCAGTTTCTGGGAAACTCGAACTTATATTAAGAAATGCTAGTACACACAGGTTCTTAGCAGCAGGATTCGATAGCCAAAAGGTAGAATCAACAACCCTCCTTTCCATCAGTGTATAAAAGATTAAATAAGGGAGCTGGAGAGATGGATCAGCAGTTATGAGCACTCGCAGCTATTCTGGGGTGTAGAGGGACTGGATTCAATTCCTAGCACCTACATGACAGCTCACAACCAGCTGTAATTCCAGTTTCAAAGGGTATGGATGCCCTCTTCTGCCTTACATATGCACAGACATACATGGAAGCAATACACTCATACATGTAAAATAAAAGTAAACCAATCTTTTAAAAAACAGATTAAATAAAATTCACTCATCCATTGAGATATTATTTAGTTCTGAGAAGAAAGGAAGGCCTGTCCTGCCTAACACTGTATGGAGGAATCTTGAGGATCCTGTGCTAAGTGAAATAAGCCAATATCTCTCTCTCTCTCTCTCTCTCTCTCTCTCTCTCTCTCTCTCTCTCCCTCACACACACACACACACACACACACACACACACACACACACACCAAAACAAAACAAACAAATATCATTTATGTGAGTTTTCTAAATAGGCTGATTCATAGGAACTGATTCAATAGTCATAGTAGACTATTGGTTAGCAAGGGCTGGCGAAAGGAGGGAGGGGAGAGCTGTTTTGCAGGTACCGAATTTCAAACTGGCAAGGTGGAGATCAGCTTCACAACCATGTTAATATACTTTAATATGGCTAAATGCTCACTTAAGACAGCTACAGTGGTAGCTTTTGTGCTCTGTGGCTATTCCACGATGGAGAACAAAACATTAAGCTATCATATGACAAGGTCATTCCACTCACATGTATTTATTCATGTGAAATGAAATAACATGTCCACACAACACTTGTTAAAGAGATTCACAATGGCCACGTATGCAATGCCAAGCACTAGAAATAATCCAAATGTCTAAATAGATGGGCTCGAACCTGTATTACAAGTGTAAAGGTTTATTTCTTCACCCTCCATTCTGGTCACATGGTTCTCCTTGTCCCAGTACCCCACTGTCTTGATTGTGTGGCAGTTTGAAGGAGAAATGTCCTTCCTAGGTTTATGTATTTGGACACTGGACTCACAGCTCTGGTGTTCTTTGTGGGAGGCCATGGAACTTTTATGAGGTGGAACCTTGCTGGAGGTAGTTCATCACTGGAGGCAGGCTTTGAGGGTTTATAGCCTTTGTCCTACTTCCTGTACTCACTCTCTGCTTCCTGTGTGTAAATCAAAATGTGATTGGTCAATTCCTGTTCCTGCCACCGAACTTTCCTTGACTGTTGCTGTGCCTCTCCCGCCATGATGGACGCTACCCCCTTGGAACTGTAAGCTAAAACAAACCCTGTAGTGATTTGGATGAGAACTGTCCCCCACCGGCACACACCACTGAACACTCAGCCACTGGCTGGTGGTCCTGATTGGCTATGTCATGGACCCTTTAGGAGGTGGTGCCACACTGTTGAAAGTGTGTCGCTTGCAGACAGGCTTTGAGTTACAGCCTGACCCCACGTCCACTTTGTTCTCTGCTCTTTGCTCTGCGCTCTTGACTTCGTGTCTTTTTGTCTTGGAGGGGGAGGGAGAATCTTAAATGTTTAAATGAAAAGCACATTGATCTGCCGGGCAGTGGTGGCACACGCCTTTAATCCCAGCACTTGGGAGGCAGAGCCAGGCAGATCTCTGTGAGTTCGAGGCCAGCCTGGGCTACTTCCAGGAAAGGCACAAAGCTACACAGAGAAACCTTGTCTCAAAAACCAAAAAAAAAGAAAAAAAGAAAAGCACATTGATCTACCTAGAGAATCCTCTCCCTGCCTGCCTACTGGGGATCTCTATCTAGTCCCTCGGTATACACAGGAACCTACTATCAGGATTGCTGCTTCAAAGCCATGTTTCCTGAATGCCAGGTCTTTGAAGATAAAGATAAGATGAGGTGAGTTCTAGGGAATTCATCTCAGATGCCATTGTTACTAAAGAAACAGCAGGAGCTTATGAGATAGATGTGTGCTTATCTCAGGATTGCACAGGCGTGCTTTGACATTCAGGGCAAGCTTCAAGTCCCCCATCCCTTCCCTTCTCCCCTTTTATTAGAGTCTTTCTATGTAGCCCAGGCTGACCTTAAACTCATGACTCTCCTGCCTCAGGCTTTCAAGCACCAGAATCAAAGGCCTGCCTGCATGACCTTCTTGTTGATGGCCCTGGGCTCTGGGAGCCACTGGGCTGTAAAGGGGAATGGTAAGCCAAGGAGACTTGGACCAGTGCACTCTCAATAGTTTCTGGCTGTCATTGGTAAGGCTGAAGAATCATTATCATTGCCCCTTATGGGCAAAGACCACGGGATAAAACAGTGTGCTGGACTGGAGAATGGAGCATCAGGGAAGCAAGCCAGAGAAGGGACAAGAAGGGAGCTGCACACGTAGAAAATTAGGCCCTGTGAAGCAAGCCTCCACCCCCTACCTAAACTATTTTGGACTTCAACCCAAGCCAAGAGGTAATTGTGTAGAAATGGAAGTGCTCGCTGTTGACTGAAGGTCACCAAAAATAGAAATTCAAGAATGCTAATGTGTGAGAAACAGCGGTGGTGTCCAAAATGCTTTAGAAGAGTGCTGTTATCAGAGTTAGTGTGCAGAAAGAACTCACCTCCTTCAGCCCTTAGGACCTCAGGACACGGTCCAGCCCAGCCTCAGCAGAAGCACGGATGGACACAATCAACTTTCATGTTGGGAGAGTCTCCGCCAAGTCCATCCTCGGCTTTCCCACAGGATAACTGCACCGTCACTGACCCCTCCTCGCTCTTGACCCAGGGTATGGCCTGATGACTCCAGCTACAGAAGACACACACAGAGCCCTCAGAATATAGGGCTGTCCTTTCTGCAGAGTGTAGCGGGCCTTCCACAGCTCTTCCCACACACCATTTGTAGACCTGAAGCTTCCCAGAGCATCGGGATGCCTCTACTCTGGCCAGGAGGTTGGAAGTAGTTACCTATCTTGCTGCCCAGCCATTGCCCCATCAGAACCTCAGTTTCCTGTATTCATAGGCTAGCCTATGATATCTGTACAGTGCTTTACGGGTGTGCGTCACATGTTCTGTGATTGACATTTTGTGCCCTTAGGCTACTGCGGGGCTGTTCCAATGGGCTGGATTTTTATCCTGGGATTCTAATTCCCTCTACATGATTCATCTTCATTCTCTTTCCTTCAGGACTTTAGATAACCCACTCTAGTCACTCTCTGTTTTCTTCATCTCACACCATCGCCCAAGCAAGAGGAGAAGGATATAATATACCACTTTACAAGGAGACTATCTTTGATGCCTACACACCTGCATTATGATCACCGTGCTTTACGGATGCACAGGTTCAAAAATACTTTAAAAGCAGAGATGGCTTGACTAAGGTGTCTGTCTCCGACTTTCACAATGCTGAATTCCACATGTCATCATGACTGCCCACTGAGGAAAACCATCATGTGAACACAGAGGGCTGCCCACTGTGATGTGCTGGAGACCCAGGAAGAGGTAGAGTGGGTTACCCACTAACGAAGCACACCATTCTTCCCTGTCGGATGCTTTCCAGTCCACGAGCAGCTGGGATGTGCTCCCTAGCCGAGCCACTTCTAAATGAGTTCTTAGGAAATGGGCTTAAGAAATAGATGGCCAGTGTAAGCTGAGACAGAGGTGGACATAGAGTGAGGGAGAGCATGCCTTAAACCGCTGGGCAAGAGAGAACCTGTTGCTTCTCATGTCGTCAGTCTTGTCCAGAGGTATCTCCAAGAGCCTTCTGAGTGCCGAGCTCGGCTCCAAGCCCCAATGATGCAGCAGGGGAAAAAAAAAAAAAGCCAAGCAAACACTCACCCCTCGTTGATCAAATTATAATTGGGAGAGGTAGAAATTAAACACGACAAATAACATGGATAGTGCAATGGCTGTTGGGAACCACCCCGTTTTAAGCACAATTGTCAAGGTAGACCTGACTGGGAACGTGACATTTCAGGAATCCTCAAAAGAGGTAAGGAAGCATGTTGGGTGGACACATGGGGACAGAGATTTCCAGGTGGAAGGAAGTGCAGAGACCCTGAAACAGACATTTGAAGATGAACAAGGAGACTGAAGTGGCTAAGTCAGGTCCAGTGCACTTAGGGGAATCTGGTAGTAGGTAAAGAAGGAAATAGTGAAGACTCAGATGTGTGGGCATCCAAAGCTTTGGAAGGTGCTTGGCATCTGCTCCATGAAATAGAAGACACTGGGGGCTTCTAAGTGCAATGGTGTGACTTATATTTTTAATTACATTATATTGACTTTGTGTGTGTGTGTGTGTGTGTGTGTGTGTGTGTGTGTGTGTGTGTGCACATGTATATACATGTGTATGCATATGTTTCTACCACAGCAACTGAAGACAGTTCATGAAAGTCAGTTCTATCTCTCTATCACGTAGCTCCTGGGGACTGAACTCAGGTCAGCAGACGTGGTGGCCAGCATCCTTACCCACTGAGCCGTCTCATTGGCCCCTGAATTACGTTTTAACCAGATCACTGTGTCTTCGGGGCCCAGCACTGCCTGAAAGGGACAGAGACAGGAAGACTAATGGCGGAGGTGGGTTCTGTTGCAGGATTGTGGAAGAGACCACAGTAGCTTAGACCAGAGTCAGAAGAGGCTAGAGATAGACCAGTGGCTTGGAGGAGGGAGGGAAAGGGGAGAGGTAGGGGAGGGGAAGGTGTTAAGGAAGATTCCGGGGCCCCTGGGAATGAGCAATTGAAGTGAAGAAACCCATTGTGGGAGCAGGGTTGGGAGGGGTGGATAAGAAGCCCAGTTTGGATTTTCGACCTTGGCATCTTTTCGGCCTCCAGGTGCAGAAATTTAGGGACTAGATGAACTAGAAAGGACCACACTTCGCCAGTCCTGCCCGCCTGTGCTCCCCGGGGTGAGGGGTAGCATGCTGAAACACAGGTTTTCTCTCTTCCTTCCTGAGGAGAATTCAGATGGCCATTTTCTGGGGAAGAGAATTCCCCACTTTAACATGACCCACTGATAAAGAAAAAAAGAGACCCAGCATTCGCCGTGGAGATTGCAAGAAATCATGTCCGGGAGTGCAGCTGCTGGATGCTGGCTGCGCATCCAGATCGCCAGGGATGCTTCTAATGTACTGAAGCTCAACGTCTCCTCAGAGTCTGCTTCATCTGGCGTCAGGCTGCTGTTAGTAACTTTAGACCCCTCCCACCAATGGTTCTAATATTTAGCCAGAATTAATAATAAGTTGTCTAACCACGACCCCTAACCTAGTTCACCTGTTTAGCCCCCACCCCCCACCTCCCCAATACAGTGGTTTTACATTGAGCTTGAAGCAAAGGAAACACATGAAGTGGTCAGTGGAAAAGCTGAGTGGAAGCATCCCTAGGCAGGGCAACAGCAGCTGGAGAGAGATGTTAACATGAGGAGTTCTGGCGTTAGAAAGCCAACACCAGCCTCTGTAGCCATTTACAACTTATGGATGGGAGTAGGGAGGATACTCAAGAGTTATGTACTATGCTAATTAATAGAGTACCCCAAATCCACTTGCTGAAATCCTGACACCGGATGGGAAAGTATTAGAAAGGTCTGTCTGTCTGTCTCTGTCTGTCTCTCTGTCTCTCTGTGTCTCTGTCTCTGTCTCTCTCTCTCTCTGTGTGTCATGTGAGGACACACGCAAGCAATTTGCAACCCATAAGAGGGCTGTAGCTAGAACTCCCATCCTCCCATCCTGTGAGAGATCTGCCCAGGCAATGGTCCTTTGTTACAGCAACTTGAGCGGACAGGCACCGGGTACCGTATTCACTCATTGGTTTCCATACTTCATAGGCCCTGCCATGGGAAACATCACCAGAAGAAAACACACCACCAACCAGAACTGTCACCATCTCACTGACGGATGCACAGACAGTCAAACAAGTGTGTCTTGCACTACCAGAGTAGATGTGTTTTTGTACATGAAGTGCTGTGACTGACACTAGTTTTCTCCACACCTCGGGCCTCTTCTCAAAGATGACTCATAAGTGCAATGCCATCTTGTTTCAGACACTTAACAGAGAAGGAAGCTGGACCGGACAAAGAAAAACGTGTTCATCCTTAACACTGATTTCGGTAGCTATCTTAGTGAGGGTTATGCTGAGATGAAGCACCATGACCAAAAGCAACTTGAGGAGGAAAGGATTTATCTGGCTTATGCTTCCGCATTATTGTTCATCACTGAAGGAAGTCAGGACAGGAACTCAAGAGGGCAGGGAGGGACCTGGAGGCAGGAGCTGATGCAGAGGCCATGGAGGGGTGCTGCTTACTGGCTTGCTCCCCATGGCTTTCTCAGCCTGCTTTCTTATAGAACCCAGGACCACCAACCCAGGAATGGCACCACCCACAATAGACTGCACCCTTACATATCAAATATTAATTAAGAAAATATCCTACAGGCTTGTATACAAACCTATCTTTTTTTTAAACAGACCTATCTTATGAAGGCACTTTCTCAACTGAGGCTCCCTCCTCTCCAATGACACTAGCTTGTGTTAAGTTGGCATACAACTAGCCAGCATACTGGCCAAAGAGATGGGAAATGTCATGCTAACAAAAAGTCAGGATTTGGCATTCAAATTATTAAAATAGTTCAGGAAAAAACTGAACTGTGTTATATATATATTGCATCTTCCAAAGAGCAGCCGCTGCAGTAACCATTTCCACTCTTACGTCCTCTGGACAGGGCACTGTCATGTCTGGGGTCCCATTTAATCCACACTTCTGCATGGCTCCGTCCTTTAGTTTCAGATGTTACTGAACTAGCTCCAGTTTCTGCTCTTGCTTTCCAGTGTTTAATACGAACGTTAGTGGAGATAGGACCAAGCTAATTTTATTTCCGAGTTAAAGCCCACTGCATGATTTTTCCAAAGGAATGTCTGTATTTCTATTTTCCCTTTCTGCTGATGACAAAAACGCTTGCCAGGAAGCGTCTGTCTTTTTTGCATGCCTTATGGCAGTGCAGCTAGAAATAGAAAACAGAATTACTTTCAATCTTGCACCATCCGGTGTTTTCACTTCAACTTCATTTGGTGCCAGGGGCTAGAGCCGAGTGAGAGGCAAGTTGTTAAAATAATATGAATGTGAGATCAGCCTCCAGTGCAACATCTTCTGAACTTCTTCTAATCTCCAAAATGGGGCATTGAAACAAACCACCTTGTTATAACATTCCCTCACCCCAACCAGGCCACATAGAAGAGATCGATTTCCAAATCAAGACCTAGATTCGGGGCAGAAAATGGCTGTTGTCACTTCTTTGAACTCACGAGGTTGCTGTAACGTATGTTGGTGGTACTCATGCAGTCAGCGCTGTGCATGCATCACGGAGTTGACATGTGTTGGAGAGTTTATCCCTATACACATATGTATGAAAATACTCACTTCTGATCCTGAGGGATGGATGGATATTTAATGGGGCTGCTTTCAAGGCAAAATAATCTCAAAGTAACTGTTCTTTGGAAGCAATAGAAAGAGAAAGCTCCATCTTTAATTTAGCAGAGATTTGAGTACCTATTGTAAGAGAGGTCCAGGACTAGAGACTTAAAAGTCAACCAATGGAACACAATCCTACCCTGAATAACTGTTATCTGAGTGACCGAACAAGGAAAAATAAAAGAGAACTGGGGGTAAAGGGAAACATTTTCAATGGCACAGAAATGGGGAAAGCCCCAGAATATTCCAGGAGGAGAGAAGTAAAAAAGAATTTGTACTACGTCCTCTCAAGTTGGAGAAAAAACCTTTAGCACATGAATTTGGGGGACTTGGGGCCCCTTCTTAGCCAAGCTAAAGCTGGGAGGAAGAATCAGACATAACAGCTGTGACTCTAGTACAAAAAAACTCTAGATAGTGGAGCCAATAATGAGTTCAAAACAGAAATGATGCCAGCCTATAATCCCAGCACCCAGAAATCTGAAACAGGATTATTAGTTGTCAGCCAGCCTAGGCTTCATAGTGAGTTCTAGACCAGCCTGGGTTTCATAGTGAGTTCTAGACCAGCCTGGGCTTCATAGTGAGTTCTAGACTAACCTGGGCTTCATGGTGAGTTCTAGATCAGTCTGGGCTTCATAGTGAGTTCTAGACCAACCTGGGCTTCATGGTGAGTTCTAGATCAGCCTGGGCTTCATAGTGAGTTCTAGACCACCCTGGGCTTCATGGTGAGTTCTAGACCAGCCCAGGCTTCATAGTGAGTTCTAGGCCAGTCTGGGCTTCATAGTGAATTCTAGGCCAGTCTGGGCTTCACAGTGAGTTCTAGGCCAGTATGGGCTTCATAGTGAATTCTAAGACAGTCTGGGCTTCACAGTGAGACACTATCTAAAAAATGACAACCACAATAAACAGGGAAGTAGAGTTTTTCTTTTTTTTTTAACAGATTATATGTAGATTCCTACATGACAAGCAGCTACATCTCTGTTAGGTGGTTGGTAATAAGAGTATCCAGTGTTATTTTTTTCTTTATTGAAAATTTATAAAATATATTCTGATTATGGTTTCCCCTCCTTCATCTCTTTCCAGATTCCCCCTTCAGTTCCCCACCCGTCCAACTCCAGGCCTTACTTCTCTATTTAGAAAACCAAACAGGCAAATTAAACAAAACAAAAAACAGAATTTAAAAATCAAACCAACCAACCAACCAGCCCCCCCCAAAAAAAATTGAAAAAGGACAAGAAACACACACACACACACACACACACACACACACCACAAACCATACTAGACTGGTAAGAATTTTGAATGCACAAACAAAGCAATGTGAAAGAAAACATGTACACCACCACCACTGAGTTTGTTCTGTGTTGGCCTCCACTGCTGGGCCTGGGGCCTGCCCTGAAGTGTAGTTTATATCTCCCGAGGGACTCCATAAGAGAAAACTGATTTTTTTTTTCTTTACAATGGTTGCCAATTGGAGATTGGTTAGAGATGGGAGATTGTGTTCACTTTTCTGCATCACTGGAACCCTGCCTGGCTTGAACTCATATAGGCCTTGTGCATGATGCCAGTCTCTGTGAAATCGTGTACCTGTCTGCAACTCACTGTTCCCTTGGGGTCCTCCCTCTCCACTGGCTCCTACAGTCTTTCTGCCTCATCTTTCATGAATAGCTAGCTCTTGAGGGAGGGGTTGGATGAAGACATCCCATTTACGACTGAGGGTTTCAGTGCCTCACTCTCCGCACATTATCTGGCTGCAGGTCTCTATGTTAGTTCCCATCTACTGCAAGAGAAGCTTCTCTGGTGATGGATAAGTGAGACACTGATCTATGGGTGCAACAGAATGCCATTAGGAGTCATTTTTCTGCTGTGTTCCTGTGGCAGAACAGTAGTTTGCTATGTGGGTTTCCCCTCGGCCCGTGGCTTATCTAGTCTCATGTTCTTGGTCACTACTTCCGTGTCAGGTATGGGCTCCATCTCGTGGAGTTGGTCTTATGTCAAATCAGACATTGGTTGGTGACTCCCGCAAGCCTTGTCCCACCATTACACTAGCCTATCTTGCAAGCAGGACACCATTGTAAATTGAAGGTTCTGTAACTGTTTTGGTCTTTACATTTCTCCTTTGGTAGCATCCAGAGCACTGTCTGGTACCAAGAACTCTAGTCAGGAGGGGTGAAGGCTCTATGTAGGCCCATTCATCTGCTCCATGTTCAATGAGTTGTGTAGGCGTTGTCTTCAACATTAGTTTGTGGAGGGCAACCCATAGCCTTGGCAACAACCTGGATTGTTTGGGGGTTCCCATGAGACCCCTTTGGCTAACAACTCAATTCGATGTAACCCATTCCCAGTACTGGAAGCTCTATTTGATGACAAAAAGATGTCCATTGGGGCTGTGTTCCCTATATTAATTGGTGACTTCATTTAGATGGCCTTCATATATTTATTTATTTTAGGAAGCTTCTACTGTATAAGGCTTCCTTGTTACCCCTCAAATGTCCCTTCATTTTAGCTGTCTTTCCTGTGGGGCCATTCTTATTCAAACCACTACATAGTGTAAGTAAAAAGGATCCCCAACACAAGAATATGTGTAGCTAGGTTTCTCAGCCTGGGTGCTACTGACATTTGGAGATAGATAATGACATGAGGAAAGGAGGTGTTTTTTTGTTTTTGTTTTTTTGTTTGTTTGTTTGTTTGTTTTTAGTTTGAAGGAAGATTTCTTCCTCACTTCAAATGGGCTTTAATTCAGGAGTTCGGGTGACAGACATCGTAGTCACACTCAACTTCCACCAAGTCAGTGGCCTCTGAGTTCTTGTCTGCCCAATTCAAAGGATGAACTCATGGTCAAACAGAGGATGAGTTTAGAAAGGAATTTCACAGGTGGGCACTTACAGGAAAGAAGGCAGAGCTCCTACATAACAGCAGCAAGGCCTGGGAGACGGGATGGCATGAAACAATTAGGCTGGGGCTTTTAATAGACTTTTAGCAGAAACTGCAGTAAGACATGGAGAGGGCACGGAGCCGCTCAGTTCAGCTGGTCTGGCCATGAGGGGTCCAGGTGCCTCCCCTGAGTTTGGCTCATGTTGTGGTATATTGCTTCCAGGAAAAACAGAGATAATGAGAAACCAGAAACCTCCCACCTGGCATCCTGGCTTCCAGCCAGGGCACAACCAAAGACATTTTGGTTGAAATATCTCTGGCATCCCTGGCCTTTGTCAAGGACAGAACTTCCAACAAGCCTTGGGACAGTTCCAGCTTTCAGCCTTGTAAAGACTGTTTACTTTCAGGGTTCCTGACCCTGAAACTGCCCAGTCAGTTTCTATCACCTGCTTCCATCAGTAACTATTTGTTGGGGGGCCATCCAGTGCATTTTAGGATGATCAGTACCCTGCATACCCACTAGATACCAAAGGAATCTTCTCCCCGACTTACAGCAGCCAGGAATGTCTCCAGACGTTACCAGCCTTGACCTGGAGTGCTAAAAAAAAAAAAAATCTCTCTTCCTGAGAAATTTCTCTACACAGGTGTAGAGAAAGGATCTTGGAGAGGGAAACAGACATACCGCACACTTGGAGAGTCAGGCGAACATGCTTTAGAAAACAGCACAATCAGTCTGGAAACAATTCCCCCCGCAAGCCTTGGCCTTGGGGAGAGATCCACTAGTGAAGGCCAAATGGTGTTCTGCCCATTTCACGTCTGTTACTTCCCATGGCTGTATCCAAGTCTTAACTATATCTAAGTGTGGTTGGTTGGTCTCCCCTCTGCCCCCACCTTCCCCTCCCCCAGCACCCCACCCCCACCCTCCCGCTCTCCTGCTCTTCCCCTCAACCAATAATCCTGAAAGACAAAAATGTACAGCCCGGAACCTAGAGTGGCTGTTCAGTCAGCCAATACTAGTGTCCTGCTAAGGTTGAGGGTGACCGGCCGTGGGTGCCCTCAGAGGTCCCCACCTCCACCACCACCAGCTTCCTAGTAGAAAATTCCTCGGCTTCCAGACAAGAAACCACCCAGATATGCTCCCCTGGGCACAAAGACCTTGGTGTTCAGCCAACCCCTGTTATTAGAACTGGGGGGCTTTCATATCAGCGTCTGCTAACTTGGCATCTCGGGGCAGCTCTTTACTATAATGCTGATTTTTTTTTTTTTTTCTCCAAGGCCAGGCCTCCACCCTCCCGTCTTTGGAGGAATGTGTTAATAATTTGCCCTGGGGAGATGAAAGTCTCTTTGATACAAGCAGAGTAAACACGTGGAACGGTTGCTCAAAGGTCTCGTTCCTACAATAGGAGCCCAGTTTCGGACTGAAACAAGAATGAAAAAAAGAGCCTCACTTCTGGAATACTCTTCGCCAGTGTCCTTCCTTTGGCCTCTGCAGCTCCTTCCTTGCCTGTGCAGCTCGACAGAGCCCGCAGTAACTATAGGAACCTGCAGCCCACAAGGGCCATCGCCAGGGGGTGTGGTCAACACCTCAGGGCGTCCCCCAGACCCAAAAGGCCACTGCCTTCTGGATGGGATGAGCATCATTCTAGACGCCATGTTAAAACTGGCTCCATGAAACAATCGCACAGCAGAGTGGAAGGAAACCATTCAGTCCCACTCCTCATTTCATGGAAGTTTGTATAACTTCATGGCCAAGGCATGTCTTCCAAATCCTGGCATAGTCTCTCCCTAGGTCTGATGCTACCATATCCCCCTTGTCCCAGACACAGGTGAAATCAAAGAAGCTCCCCTCAGTCTCTTTTTCTGTACCCACCCCCTACTTTGGAAAGTACTTCTTCCCACCACACACTAAGTAGCATTCCTGGGGCCCTGGGCTCCTTGGGAAAGGCAGGCAGTGGCTTGGTGTGCTTGCTCTGGCATGGGGTTTGTTCTCCACCAGCATGGAAAGCCTCCATCCTATCCACCAGAGACCCTACCAGGGAGGCAGCCAGCAGACAATGCATGGGTGTGCTTCCTCTCCCGGCTCCCTTGTGATTCATGGTTCATCTGCATCTTCCAAAGGCAGCCTGGAGAAGACATGAGCACAGGTGACAGTGGCATTTCTTGCCCCTTTTTGCACTTGGAGGCTCTTTCAAGTTCCAGTCTGACATCTATTTGTTGGTAAGATCGATGATTTCTTCTTGGACAATCCACAGACTGGCTGCAAAGTTCAGTGCCCAGGATACACTCTCTGCCTCATTGAACCTTGCCATGAACTACAGCTCACTCTCCACTACCTTTCTATATAGGAATAAAGTGAACAGACTTAAAGAATAGGTAATATAGTAGGATTTTTTAGGTAAATTGTGAAAAAAACATAGTATTCCTAAATGTGACTTTTAAAAACCTGATTATGGATTTCTACACAATGGATAAAGATTCCCATTTACGATGGCTGTTTCATTAACAGTAGACTATGACTTATTCCTACTTCAATTTTATTTCATATAACATAAATTTATGTACTTTTGCTACATTATCATGATGAACTTCCTGTGTATAAGAGTTTTTTCTTCCTTTTCTTTTCTTTTGAGGCATTCAACTATCCACTTTCAGCCCGATGAGCCAAAGGTCACTCTATCATTTATTTTCCCAAACTTGAAACATGGCAGTAATGTTCTCTTCCTCCAAATTGTGTGGCTTTGATGTTCATTATCTTAAAATTCATAATACATTTCCCCCCTATCATCAAAGCCCTGAGCCTTGTTTTGGCTCAGGCATCCCCAGAGACTGAGTTCATTCCTTGAGTTATCTGTCAGATTCTTCCTTCGGAGCAATTTGTCTGAGCATCCTGAGGCCCATTTCTCCGACACAGACCCCTTTCCTCCCTTTCTCCTCTCCTCCTCACACCCCTGCCTCCACCTTATGCAGGGAGCTGTTTCTAGAACACTCAGTTCAAGGACTATTTGTGAAAGTTTTCCCTGACTCTCCAATCATCTATTTCCTGAATTAGGGATTTCAAAGACAGCATTTGATTTGTTTTTCTAAACTGACACCCTTTCTAAACTTAAAATGCCCCTGGTGGGGGGAAACATATTTCATTTTTAATCTCCTGGGTAAGAGAGGCATCTTTCCTCATAAAACTTGGCAGCCATGAGATTTAGAAACCTCTCCCTAAAACGTCTAACCAAGACAGTTCCTTGACCAGTTCAATAAAATGTTAATATTCTTAGGTTCTGCCCTAAAATCATGCCCTCACTTAATGGGCTTTGGGAAAGAGTAGTCACTTACATGGAGAGCTGACACCTGTCATGTGCCAATGAGAAGGTACCAGGGAGTATAGACTTGGTCATCCAAATCACCTAAAGAATATGGCTTCTGTCACCCCCACCTGCAAGGTTTCCATTCAGGCACCAGAAAATCTGTCATTGTGTGACTCCCCATAATTGTCTGTCCCCCCCCCACACACACACCACCACCACCACCACCACCACCACCACCACCAAGCTATTAAGCAAAGCGACTCCTGGTTTCTAAATCTAATTTGTCAAATACTGAGCCACCACAAATGACTGTGAGGTTGGCTAGTGTTCTCCCCACGGACACAAAACTCCCAGGACCTCCATGAAGTGCCTGCCAGCAATCCACGTTTTGCTTAAAAGGGACCAAGCGCTCTGAGATGGCAGCAAGGCTGGGCGCTTGGCACAGACAGTGGCTCACCCAGCACGATCGCTGCCACTCTGCCTTGTCTCTCGGCCAAGCCCTGCCCTTGTCTAACTTTCCTTTGTCCCCGATACAAGCCAGGAACACAAACATGGCGACTCTCAGAACGGCTCCTTTGTGTTCATATCTTTGCTTTCCACCCAAAGAGCCTTAAAGGCGTAAACACACAACGCCAGGAGCTCAGGTACTCCGCTGTCAGCCTGCTGACTTCTGGAACACCGGAACAGGATTCTCAACGCCCGGACGGACTGATAACAGAGTTGTGTCCTACCTATGGCACTGCAAGTGTTAAGTGATTGGTCGGACGCCGGAGAGGGAGTAAACTGGTCAGGATCCAGGCGGTTTCACAATAGGCTTGGCCTGCGGAGTTATCTCCAGACAAGCTCTCTGATAGGGCTAGATAAACACTTGTTGATACCCACTATTAATTGATAACTGGCTGGGACTTTCCACTAGAAAGAAACAGAAACACAGTAAGCATTCCTGTGAGCTGTTCTTCCTTTTGAAACAAGTCAATCCTGGGATTATCTTTGTGAGAAAGTCAAAACACCTTCATTGATTCAGCATTCATTTCTGGAATGTGCAGACATTTATAAAAAGTATCTCTGTACTAAGGGACTGTGGAGGAATTCAGGAAGAATGGACTCTAGGAGCTGGGATTTAAAGAATGACTCAGAGCCACACACTGAACCAGGGGACGAGATGGGCATCGTAGCCAGGAAGTGTTTATACACATGGCGTGTTTCAGATTCAGAAGGGGTTAAAAATATGTGGATACTCAGGGTCCAGGAAAAAAAAGTGATCTGTAAAGCTGACACCCCCAAACAAAACCCTTGACTTCTGTGAAAAGCTCACTGCAGTCAGCATTTGGCTGGAAACACTCAGGGCAAGGGTTTTCCTGAATGAAAAATCTACTCTTACCTGTGCGAGTGCTCGCCTGATCCGAAGAGTGTTTGACACGGATGTCTCTTTTCTGGATAGCCCATATTTAGAATACATTATCTAATTGGAAATTTATAAATTCTGAAGAGGAGCCTTATTAAAATATTGACGGGTCTTTGTTAGTGAGGGAATAGTGTCTGATGACGATTCTCTTTATGAGGGAATTTATACCTAGCGATGGATAAAATACGGAAGACGGTAGAGATGTGTTTCAAGATGTGGGATCAGAAAATTAAAGCACTTCTGTGGAAACCAGTCATGAGTCTCTCGTTGTAGAGTGCCTTTGAGTAATACTTGGCTGTTCTCAAGGACAAATTCTCAAACTCCTGGAAGCTTCTCCCTTCCCTCCCCACCCCCACCCCGCGCTGTCTTTCCTCTCACTCCTTTCTTTCCCTCCTAACTGGTAAACGGGAAGAAGGAAGTGGCTATGAGTGCAGCTCACATGACTTTGGGATGTAAACGATGACGTAGCTGCCAGTGGGAAATGGTAGGAATGGGAGCCCCTGCCTGCAAGTCTCTGTCCACCAGCTGTGTTCAACTAGTGAGCAAGCCAGGTCTCTCCTCCTTCCCTCCCTCCCTCCTTCCCCCTCCTCTCTCTCACACACGGACTCATGGGTGTCTATGGCCTCTCCCATCCAAGCCTGGCCACCACTGCGAGAGTTCCTGTGACCTCAGGAGCCCCAGAGAACAAGCCACAAAACCTCAGTCCTCCCTGTGACTACCCAGGCTCCCTGACAGTCTGCCTTAATAGTAAGGACTTATTTTCTTTTTGGATATTCCCTCCACCTGTTCAAAGACCTCGAAGGCACAAATACGTGGCTCTTCTGTGCTCCTTCATGCTGCTACAAACAAACAAACACACACACACACACACACACACACACACACACACATCTCAGGACAGCAAAGCCCTGCTTCTTTGACCAGGTACTTCCTGTCACACACACCCCTCCACACACCCACCCATAAAGCAGCCCATTCTGGGGTTTGTCTGGCTCTCCTGTGAGGAGAACCAGTGGGGTGTATGGTTCTTAGTACCTCATTTCTAGAAGAAATTTATTTATTTTTCTAGAAAATTTACTCTCAAGACAACAGCCTTATAAATTGATCTGATTTTGAACATTAGAAACAATATTATCTGGACTTTCACAAATGGAAATCTCTAGGTTTTTGTTTGTTTGTTTGTTTTTTGTTTTTGTTTTGTTTTTTCTAGCTGTGGCATCTGGCTGTGCCTGCACCCCGCCTACATAAGAACATGCATATACATGAGTACACTGTGGCCAAGGGGGGAGCTAAGAAAGTCAGAAAGTGAGAAAACATCACCTCCACGTATGCAGAAGTTTTAAATAATGCCTGAAAAGAATTAATGAATCTTCCTAAATTAACCAAAGTGGCGCTATTGAGATTTCTGAAGCTGTATGGAAACATGCTCATGTTTAGTCAGGACACCCAATTGTCCGCTTCTTTAACATGAGAACAATGTAGGAAATAAGGCAAGTCATTTGAAAGCATGCATTCCTCTGCAGTATGGCCCTTTCCACTTCATATCTAACCTTTAACTTGTCTAAGTTCTCACGTGCCCTTCTGCATTAGGAGTTCAGCAGGCACCAAGACTTAATCTGGAGACTACTACCACTCCATATTCCAGTAATTATTTCACTCTGCTCCTCAAAAAGGAAGGAAGGAAGGAAGGAAGGGATTGAGGGAGGGAGGGAGGGAGGGAGGGAGGGAGGGAGGGAGGGAGGGAGGGAGGGAGGAAGGAAGGAAAAAGAAGAGAAGAGGAGTAGAGGGGAGAGGAGAGGAGAGGAGAGGAGAGGAGAGGAGAGGAGAGGAGAGGAGAGGAGAGGAGAGGAGAGGAGAGGAGAGGAGAGGAGAGGAGAGGACTGGTCTGCTCTGTGTAGCCTATGGGCTGTGTACAATAAAGGCCCCATTTACAGCCTTTCCTAATGATTGGTGACCAGATAGATGACCTCCATCCGTGGAAAATGAGGATAATTTGTGAGCAGCTTTCCGAAATACATGGGCCCCAACCTCAGCCGGTCTTTATGGACTGAACCCTCCTCCTCAGATTCCCGTGTTAAGGCCATAATCCCCTGCGAGAAAGCGTTTGGAGAGCCCAAAGGGGGCAACACAAGTTGAGGAAGTCGTCAGGGTGTGGGTCTAACTCAGAAGCACTGGAGAAAGGGGAAAAGAGGAAGAGGAGGAAACGAGGAGAAGGAAGAGGGGAGAGAAAGGTCAGACTTGGCAAGCACATGCCAAGAAAGGCCATGTGAGGATTCAAGGAGGTGGCAGCTTGCAAGCCATGGAGAGAAGCGTCAGCAAAAACTGCATCAGGCGGCACGTTGATCTTGGTCTCCTGGACACCAGAACAGTGAAAACCTAATTTCTGACACTTCAGTTGACTATGACATCCCAAACAGTCTGACACACTGGCCACCATGAAGAACAGCATGGCTGGCAGGAAGGCATGAAGTAGAATCACTTCCAAAGTGGACTTGAGTGGCCAAGTAGGTATGTGTGTATATGCGCGCATACTTGTTCGTTCGTGCGTGTGTGTGTGTGTGTGTGTGTGTGTGTGTGTGTGTGCAAACACATGTATGTGTGATACACATGTCTGTGAAGCACATGTGGAGGGAAAAGCTTGTATTTTGCTCTGAAGTACACGCCTAGGTTTATAGCATATTCATGGAAAACAGGTTCTCAGTAGCTTGAAAGCTTTGTTTTAGTCAGTTGAAAAAAATGAACGGAGCAGTTTCTTGAATAAGATGTGTCCTGGCCTAGCATTAGGTGATGGCCACAGCTTTTTCATGAAGATGCTCCATGACTTTGGGTAACTTGAACTAAAAGGTAGGGCATGCTATAAATTATTCTCACGTCGTGGGCTGATGACAGAATTGTTCATTTGTTTGAAACAGAAGGAATTAGCGATTGGAACAGCTGGAAGGGAATTCCTTCCCCTTTTCTCTTTCACTTTAAAATATGTTATATATTGTGCACCTACAGGAACCCAATCCTTTACTTATTCACAGGCTTTGTAAAAACTGGAGGAGGCTCTTATACTGTTTCTACTGCTTTCTAATCTCATGACCCTGGGCATGTTCTCCTCACTCTGTGTGTCAAGCTCTACATCTGTAGAACAGGCCCAGCCATGGTACTCATGTCTGAGACTGCAGTGGGGTCAAATTGAGGCATTACATGCCAAGTCCATAAATCAACATCTGGCACAGACTAGAAGCTTAATCAATGACAGGTATGGGAGCACTATGTCGACTCTATTTTTTTACAGTTGTTTTATGGATATAAACGCTCAATTTAAACCCATTCAAGGATCTTGCCTGAAGTTACACAGCCAAACTGATAAGTTCAGGATTCAACTCCAGATCCATCTACCTGACACCAAAGTCTAAGATTCGAATCATCCACCACTTCCTCTGCTCTTGCAGCCGAGGAGATCTGAACAGCACACTCTTGTAAATGGAGCTGAAAAGAATCCAGTGAGGAGATGTCTTGATTACTCCAGGGAGAGCTGCTCCTTCCAGGCTGAGACTGCTGTCCCAGGCAGCAGAGGCTAAAGCCATCTTAACCTTTCTTTGAGTTTCTCAGAACTTCCTTTTCCTTCCTCCATTCAGAAGCTGGGGAAGACATGGTAACAAAATGAAAAGACCAGATAAACACGTTCTGAGAGGATTCTGTAAAAGGGGATTTTCGTGTTTTTCATCAAATGTTGATAAAAAAGACCATAGACAGTCTTTTTGATGTTCCTCTCCCCATCATTAGGACGAGATTAAAGTGCATGACTCACGGACATGACCCAGGCAGGAAGAATGAGTCACCTTGCCTTTTTGGATCTTCTGGCCACAGTTTTTCCTAGGATCAACATCACCAGGGGTATGCGGGTCCTGCACCACCTGCTGTAGTTGTTGGCTGCTGGGAAACTCTCAGAACACGGGGGAGTCCAGGAGAGTGAGAATTGCTGAACCCTCAAAGGACTGCCCTGTAACCCTTCCAAAAGCAGTTTCTTTTATCAATTTGGAAGCTTCTCATCCACATTTCATCACTTTGAACTCCTAAGTCTACCCTCACTGCAGGCTAATCAGTCATGCAGGGTGAATACACACTTCAAAGATGCCCACCGTGATCCTTGCCTCCTGGTTCAAGCTGGCTAGTAGGCTTGGGTTTGTACATCCTTCCTGTAGTTGGAAGTTTTTCTGTGTCCTGGCTGGCTGGCGGTCAGGACAAATCTCTCCTATTCGCATCCCCCAAGTAAACACACAGAAGCTTATATTAATTATAACTGCTTGGCCATTAGCTCAGGCTTATTACTGACTACCTCTTACACTTTAATTAACCCATAATTCTTATTTATATTTAGCCACGTGGCTTGGTACCTTTTCTCAGTTCTGTCTTGTCATCTTGCTTCCTCTGTGTCTGGCTGGCGAGTCCTCACTCAGCCCTCCTCTTCCCAGAATTCTCCTCATCTGCTTACCCTGCCTATACTTTCTGCCTGGCTACTGACCAATCAGCATTTTGTTTATCAACCAATCAGAGCAACACACATTCACATCACACAGAACGACATTCCACAGCACCTTCCAACAGCTATATCTCTGTTCTTTTATTGTTGCTATTGCTCTGTTGGGATCTGTCCACTGTTTTTCTTTCTGGAACTAAAATGCCCCCAGATAAGACCCCTACTCTGGGACTCAATCTCTGGGAGCCAGAGAGGAAAAGAATTGCCCCATCTCTCCGTCTACTTTGTCCTGAGCCTATAGAGACTTCCCTTCAGTCAAGAGTCCTTGGATGGCCTCAAAAGCCTAGGCTTGACCTCTGCTTACTCCCGAGTCTATTTCTGTGTATCCTTTCATTGTTCATCCTTCGTTTTTCCCACTGTGGACTCGGGATCTTTGAGGATCAGGCCAATCGGGAGTGCAATGGGCTGCAGGCAACCTGGAGACTCTATGTCTAAGCTCTGGGACAGGCAACCTGGAGACTCTATGTCTAAGCTCTGGGACAGCCGCTACTCAGTCTGGACCATTTGAGCCAAAAGGAAACACAGAAACAGAAAATATCGTAGACTTCTGAGCTTTTGAGAGAAACCAAAAATAGTAGATCTCCTTCTTTGGTAGTGAAATGATTCTATTCAAAACTTTGAACTAAGAAGAATTTTCAAAGCAGTCAGTATAGACCAAAAGGAAACCCATGTGGGGTATCATGCAGTTTGCCTGACGCTAACATGGCCCTTTGTGTAAATTACATGGCAGTCTGGCTAATCCAACTTGTATCCTCTTCTCTTTGAGCAGAGAGCTGAATTCCATTTCTCATGCTAACTTGCAGTTAGATCAAGAGATCACTGAGAGAAGCCACAGACCCCACAGCTCTGCCAGGCACCTAGACCCCATAGTCAAACTCCTCCTCCATTTCCCCCTGATGCTCCTCTCTGCCAGCCCAGGAAATCTGAAGTTGGGAGGACTTGAAGGAGAATCCCCAAAACATATCACACAGAGCCTCGAAATGCACTCTGATGAGAGATGAAAATCCTCTGAGATTTGGGGAACATTTGTTTACAACTATTAGCCGAAGTGGATTCGTGCAGCGTTAGGACTTTCTCCTCCTCGTATATGAATAATGTTTGTGAGTCCATTTGATCTTTTAGTCCTGAAACTTCAAAAATAAGGGAAAATGATGTCTTCCTCAGGCTGATATAATTAAAAAAGAAATAATACGGATATTGTCATCCCCCAACTGTTTTCAATAAGTAGTGCTACTGCTAGAGGAAAGAAGTGTTGCCTGGTACAAAGCACTCCCACTGCTTTGTGCAGCGCAAGTTAGAGATGTCTGGGCATCAGTCGCATGCATGTCTCCATCAACAGTCTTTTCTATGGGGGGAGGACCCCAGATCTGTCCCATCTTGGTAGCCTGAGTGTCCGGATGTTGAGTAGACATCATAGCGTTTCCTCATTCTCTCTCCCACACTTCAACTCTTTTGTAATATATAACTTTTAGAATCTTTAAACTGATATTTATAACATTCATTCCCCAGTGAAAACAGTGCATTAAAACACTTCAAACATTCCATTTAAATAATTTCCTCGGCTGGAAACTTGAATAATTTCTAAATCAGTAAGATGCGCATCAACAGTAAATTAGGATAATTCTGCAGAAAGCAGTTTTTGACCCCTTTGGCTTACAGTCAGAGGACAGAATCCTGTTCTGGAGAGTGGACAAGTCCACTGGAACATAGGGAAATTATTAAAAATAGCTAAGTGGCTTGTATATGAGTGTCATTCAAGTGAATTAATATGTTAGCTGTGACATGTATACCTAAGATGTACTTGTAGAATCAGAAAATAAAGTGAACCTCAGTAGTGATTCAATTTGTAATTAGATGGGCACCAAATAAATTGTAAAAAGAGTAGCGTCGAGTACTCTATTAATAATTTTGCTGGGTTGAAATTCCAAGACAAACACAACCTAAGGACAGATTTCTTCTGACTTGAAGGTCACAGTTACAGCCCATCATGATCAGGAAGTCAGGGTGGCATGAATGCAAGACAGCTGGTTATATTATATCCACAGTCAGGAAACAGAGAGCAACGGATGCTGGTGTTCAGCTGACTTTATCCTCATCACACAATGCAGGTATGATGGTTTGAATACATCCTCCTTAGTCTTGAACATTTGAATATTTGGTTCCCAGTTGGCGGTGCCGTTTGGGGAGGCTTATGAGGTATGGCCTTACTGAAGGAAATGTGTCACTGGGGGTGGGATTTGGGCTTACAAAGCCTCCCACCACCCCCAGTTTGCATCGGATGCTGCTTGTGGTTTAAGATGTAAACACTCAGCTTGCTCCAGCCATCATGTCTGTCTGCTGCTACGGTTCTCAGCCATGATAGCGATGGACTCTTACCTCTCTGGAACTGTAAAGCCACATATAAACCTTGACTCTAGAAGTTGACTCGGTCATGGTGTTTTATCATGGCAACAGAACAGTAACTAATGCATCGGGAATTATCCAGGCCCAGGGAATCAGGCTACCCACTTTCAGAGAAAATCCTCCAATATCAGTTAATCTGATGAAGATAACCACTTACGGACATGGCCAGAGGTGCCTTTCCTATGTGATTCTAGTTCCTGTCAAGTTAACAATCGATATGAACCACTGGAAGCTGTAAATGATTCTTGTCCCTATTTCCCTAAGTCCACTGATTGCTATCGTATCAAGTCTACTGTGATTCATAGAACCGACAAAAATGCAATATTCACAGAGAGGTTTTATTCAACTTTATTAAGCAAGTTTTATTAAAGGGAATGATAACAAGATCCCATTAGGAAAGAAAACCTGTAAAATACCCAAGCCACAGTTTCCAAGTGGCTAAAATAAAGGGCTTAGTCTCCCTTTATGGAGGATAGGGCAGTAAGGGTCAATGAAAAAGGATATAACTTGTACTCTTTTTGCTTTTTGACTTTCATTTTTCAAGACAGGGTAGGGTTTCTCTGTGTAGCTCTGGCTGTCCTGGAACTCACTGCAGACCAGGCTGGCCTTAAACTCACAGAGATCTACCTCCCGGGTGCTGGGATTAAAGGCCTGTGCCACCTGGCCATAATTTGTACTCTTTGGAGACTTGAGCTACCCAATTTGGTAAAAGAGTTCCAGGGAGCATCTGAAGTATCCTTCCCTGTCTCTAAAGGGGATGTCTTTAGCTGTGTGATCACACTGCTCTACGTTTGTCAAGATGACCACCTCCTGATTTTGATGACTCTCTACTTGTAGGAAAACGCCTCTTCCTGGATAGTTGAGTGTTCTTGGAAAGGACCTTCCTTCTCAGTCTATGTAGAGTTAACTCTGAAGTGGCAGAAAGTCCTCGTCCTGGGAAGAATGTATAAGAACTAGAAGAATGATGGCCGTTTCTTTTGTTTTTCATTTCGTTTTTTCCTCCCAGTAGATCCTCAGCATGACCCTACAAGGAAGTACACGGTGAGTGTGGTTTTTACTACCTTTATTTTATTGCTGAGACAGCTAAGGTCATGGAGAAGTAAAGCATTATACAAACGGTTATAGAGCTGGAAAAGGTGAGGGTAAACCCAGGCTGACTGACTGCAGAGACATCTCATCTTAACTACTGGACCATACTGACAAGACCAGGTGGGGTGGGACACGGCAGCTACCACGTGGCTTTCCATCACACACAACCAGGCTAGTCTCTTCAAACAGTCCCCGAGAGAAGTCCTTAGGATATCTGGAGACTGAATTATGAAAAGGTTTGTTTTTAAGGCACTGCGTGCCAATCCTTAGCACAGGCTGAAGGGGGTCATTTATGTGGGTGGAGCATCCTTGGATGGAGCTAGATGTGAGTGGACCAAGAAAGGGAAGGGGTGTGGAGTTTGCCACACCTGACCCCTAGCAGGGAAAGAGAAACAGTGGGCTTGTTATGGATGTAGCGGAGGAGGTACAAGTAGGAGATTCCCAGTGGGAGGGAGATGTTCAGCCCAGGGACAGTGTGACCCACATCCCACTGAAAGCTTTACCCTCTGGAGATCTAATCTGCACAGACCTCAGGGGAACTGAGTGAGGCAATGTGTTCCCCTTTTCACCCACGCTCGGCCCTTCATCAGAACTGAACTGCATCATGGGAGCTAAGGAATAGAGACACCCCCGGCTCTTCCTGTGCACATCCATCCAAGAGCTGCATCATCCAGGCAGGTCCTTCTGCAGAGGATAGAAACAAGAGACGACTCGAGTTTAGAAGAGATACCAACCAGGTGGCAGGACCGCACGGTCCAGGTTAACCCTAAAAACCACATGGAATTGCAGTAGGGGTGTTCTTTTCCAACATTATAAACTATTCCAGGTCTTCTGCTGAATTTCCATACAAATTTAGACTCAACTCAGTTTCTATGCACGTGCACGCGCGCACACACACACACAGACACACACACACACACACACACACACACACACACACACACACACACGCATACACTCACAACCAACTGGATTTTGACTAATATCGTGTTAACAGATAAGTCTGAAGTTGGGAAAGCTGTGAGACGTTTGATGGGCAGACAGCCGTAGGCAATAGGCAAATGAACGGTGTGGGCGTGTTCGATAAACATTTATTCACAGAAGCAGACAGTAGGCTGGATTTGACTCAGGCCACTGTTTTTTCGGCTTCTGTTACAGATCATCTTGCATCTATACCCTTCACATATTGACCCTTCCAATACACAAACATGATACACCCCTGTATTGATTTAACTCTTCCTCTTTTTTTGACTCAGCAATAGTTTGATATTTTTAGTATGCAAGCATTGTACTTTTCATCAAGTTCGTATAGTTTTTATGTTATTATAAATGGACTCAAAGAGATTAGTGAAGATTCAGTATAATCTATTTTAAGAAGTATGGGAATTTATAATTTATTCTGTATTATCAAGAATACAACATTTGGCTACTAAGCAAGGCTAAAAATAAAATAGCATTTAAAAAAATCAATCTGGGCCATTTCGGGTTAAAATTAACTTGATTTTCGCCTCTTCAGTCTAGTGCTTCCGTATGAGACTTGTGGAAAAGCAAGCCTAAGGACAGAAACTGCAGAATTAGAATCACGGTTTCTCAGCTCTCCACACTCCACAGGGAGGGGGGAAATGACTCTATAATTGGTTTTGGATGACTTGCTTGAAATAATCAAGAAAATTGCCATCTAATACACTCTGTCTAGGACATCCTTAAGAGGGGTATGTAGGAAATGTAGACACTTCTAGGCGGTCATCAAATTAGCTCAGTGATTAAAATGTTGCCCCCAAATTTCCCAAGTAAAAAGTAATAAATAAACAGCCGTGCATACCCATAATCTCAGCACTCAAGAGGCAGAGGCAGGAAGATCATCATTTCCAAGCCAGCCTCAGCCTCACAGCGTGAACAAAACAAAGTGCCATCAACAGTTATGAGCCCTTGGTCTTGATTCTGGCCCATAATGCAGTGGGGAAGAATTTGGAGTCATTCTGCCAATTGTATTTTGAGAGCTTGGGCATGTCATTTTAGCTTTCTAAGGTCTCCGGCCTTCTTGTGCACAAGATGGAAACAGTGGTGTTCGATGAATGAGATGTCCATAAAATTCTTTAGAAACTACCAGGAACTCCACAAAAAGTCGGTAAAAGATGTCAAAAACCCGTTCCCCATTTTCATCACTGCTATGAAAGTGAAGTAGGCAATGATGACTAAGATGTTTTCTGTAAAGCTTTCTCTCCCAGAAACTATCGTCTGACATCTACCAAAGACCTTAACACATGAGTAAGAAAGAAAATACCAACTATGAGGAACGTCTTCCCTTGGAGAAGGATGGAGTGGTTAGAAGCGGGGTGGGCTGGCAGGGTGGGGTCAGGCAAAGTCTCCTCACTGGGCCTCAACTTGAGGAA
Organism: Peromyscus maniculatus bairdii; assembly: GCF_049852395.1. NCBI lineage: Eukaryota > Metazoa > Chordata > Mammalia > Rodentia > Cricetidae > Peromyscus > Peromyscus maniculatus. The sequence continues at coordinate 43,523,061 of NC_134866.1, read as the reverse complement.
GAGCAGCCCAGAAAAGAGCAGAAAGTCAGTCTCGGAGGTAGTTCAGTTCCATCACTATAGGGAGGGGCAGAAATCTTTTAAAAATCCTGCTTTTCATCTTCAGACCCCCAAAAACATTATTCTCTGCTTCATGTCAGGGCCTCAAATGAAGACTCCAAGAGTTTTCCTAAAATGTGTGGCACAGCGAGTCTACCAGGAGCTGAGATTATCCTGGTTGGAAGTAGTTCACCTCTCTGCAGGACCAACAATAAGCTGACTATGAATACCCAGCATCCAACACACAGAGGTTAGAGGTCAAATCTGAAAGAACCAAAGGAAGACAACGCATTTCCAATAGCTGTGACTCCACAGGAAACAGTGAATGGGATCATGTTTTATGTGGATAAATTTAGCCCCTTTCAAGATGAAAAATGGCCCACTGTGCAATATAAACAATGTATGTACAGCTACTGTAAAGAAACACATCCATTTCTCTTTCATCGCGTTTTATTTCGGCTACATTTTGTTATAAACTTATGATCATGATCATGTATAGGGGAAGAAAGCCAAGAATTCAGTGCTTAGGGGTGTGAAGTAGTGAGGGATGCTGACACAAATACTCTCCCTCTCTCTCTTCTTTCCCTCCCTCCCTCCCTTTTTATCCCCCCACCGTGTGTGTGTGTGTGTGTGTGTGTGTGTGTGTGTGTGTGTGTGTGTGTACAGACTGCCATCTTTCCACGCCTCTCTTTGCATTTTTCACATTAATGGATTTCCCTGTGTCAAATTTCGGTCAAGGCTGTTTGCTGCTCCTTTGGGACTCAGCATTCTTTCCTCACTACGTCAGTGGCATGCCAAGCGAAGGCCTGCTACCCATTTAATTCAATTTTCTTTAGTCAAAATGACTTGAGGGGCTGGAGAGATGGCTCAGGCATTAAGAGCGCTTGCTGCACTTCCAGAGGACAGAGTTCAGTTCCAAGCACCCATGGACAACTCATGAGCTCCTGTGACTCCATCCACTCCTGGGGAGCCAATGGCCTCTTCTGGCCCCCATGGGGACCCCACACATGTGGCATACATCCACAGGCACATATGAACACACATACTCACAAATTTATCAATCAATTAATTAATGTGAAAAGTAAATAGATAGAATGACTTGAGCATCTGTCTAGGAAGCCAGAAGAGACACACTTTCTGCATTCAGCCACTCGGTCTCAGGTGCAAGTTGACAAAAATCTGCCTTTCTGCCTCCCACCCAACCTCCAAAGTATCTTGGCAACAACTGACAACCTGTATGAGTCCCTTTATGGAAGGAATAACCCTGCACAATTCAGAGATAAGGTTCTTAGGCACTTTCTATTTGTGTGGGTCTACAGAGCTTCACCCTTGATTGCTTTCTGCTAGCCTGATACTGCATATCCCACATGTCCTATGTATGGGCCTCTCACCAGCTCCCTGGGGCTTCTTCCTCTCTTGGGGTTTTCTTAGGGAAATCCTGAAAAGTCTGCCTCTAATCTAGTTTCTATTCCCACATATCTTACCCATGAAAGGCATTATGCTACACACCAAAGATACCATAAGACATGTTCCCTGTTCTCCAAGACGTCACAGAATAGCAGGATGTGCTCATGAAATCAACTACCGAAATGACATCATGTATTTATCGTATAGGAGTGGAGATCTAACCGTGGCTAGCAGGGAAGGCGTGGTAGGAATGGTCAGTTCAAAGAGAAGGCGATGTTTGACAGACACTTTCAAAAGCTAAATAAAAATTAGCCAGCTAGGGAAGAGAGAGAGGGAAGGAGGAAGGACATTCCAGGCAAGATGAGCCTGTGCAAGAGTGTGGGGGACCAAACAGGTTGGTAAGAGAGGCTGAAGAAAGTTGAAGGTGAGAACAAGACGTCAGCACTGGGCTGTTTACAGGACTTCCATGAGGTGAGCAACGACAACTTTATTCTTCCCTACTCATGGCTCTTCCAAGGTTATTGAGTGAGGCAACGCTCTCCAGCTTATGAAAGACAGAAGTGGGGGGGGAAAAAAGTCAGAATGTCTTTATCTTGGCTCACTGCAAACAAAAGACAACCAAAACCAAAATCACATGTAAGTTCCCAAAGGCAGTCTCTTTAGAATGGCTCATCCAAGATCCTCTGAGAGCTTTTAACCTCATGAGAAGGTGGATTCTTCTCAACCCCCTCCATGCTGAAGTCTGGTTGCCAGAAGCCTGCGTCTGGAGATGCCAGCGTGATTACTGACCTTTGACTTCAGCTCTTTCTCTTTCCTGCCCCTCCCCCATTTGCTGGTTACTGTTTCTGTTCAGCCAGGATTGAAAGGGGTGTGGTAGACCGGAGATGTAGAAGCAGCAGTCACCCTCAAAGGTCCGGGGGCATCTACGCTGTTGGGTTCATCCGGGACTTAAAATGGAGTCCCCTTGACAACGTACCCCCTTGGGATCCCTCTCTGTGTTTTAATTCAGACAGGTGGATACCATTCTGATGCTCACCTACATTTCTTTCTGACCCCACAAGGAATCCAGCATTCAGCTTTAGCTTCCTGCCAGTAGGGTGCCGATGTCCTGTAAAACCATGTAGAACTGAACACCAGCCAGCCCCCACAGGCTGGTCCAGGGGCCCTCACACAAACCTCATTCTTACTCTCTAGGTGAGCACGGCTCCGGCCTGCATCAGCTATCTCTGATTGCCCACTGATCTCTTTCAATTTCCCCTGGCATGAGCAGCCAGCAGTGGCTTGCGCCCTTGGGTATTACATAGTTACTTTTCTCATTACTATGAGAAAACAGCGGGCACAAACTACCTAAGTAAGGGAAGATTTGCTTCGGCTCACAGTTTGAGGAGGTACAGTCCATCAGAACGGAGGCGACAAGGCTGTGGGAAACAGCGGGTCACAGTGTGTCTGCAGTTAGAAAACAGAGACCGGGGAAGAGGCCAGTTCTCAGTTTTCCTTCTCCTTTTTAGTCAGCCCAGGACCCCAGACCATGGATAGTGCCACCCACATTCAAAGTGGGTCTTTCCTCCTCAGCTCAACCTTCCTGGAAACACCCTAACAAATACACCAAGAGATAATGCTTCCACAATGATTCTAAGTCCAGTCAAGTTGATTGCAGATGTCAGCTATCTAGAATATCATATAAAAGTCAAATTATCTCCCCCAAACAATTTGCTAAGAATTGCACCCATAATACTCCAAATGTGAACTTCTTCGAATAACAGGACCCCTGCAAATACCATTAGTTAAGATAAAATCAACTCTCTCGAAGTTAACCACCTCCCCAAGCCCCTCTATGGTCTAGCCTTGTAAAATACCTTTGACCAAATCGAGGAGGACCCATAATGTAAGGTATGATGGGCTACAGCAAATCTCAGGCAGTACTTGGGGACACTGGCTAGAGCCAGGGCTGTACTAATAAATATACAGCCAGATTTCCATGGAGGAGAGAGGTAAATATCTGTTATAAGAATATACATATACATTACTAATGTAATGGATAAATATATGCATATATATACATATTTTACTAGTATTAAGAATATGTAACAAAACTTTCAAATAGTAATAGGATATGCAAATATTGCATTGTAAATTGAACAAAGGCAAAAGATAGTCATAGAGCACTGTTGATACTTTTGTTGAATGTTTGTGTCTATAGTTAATTTGTTGTTACACTGATGAATGAGTGTACTTCAGGTACAACTGTGGGTTGATGGTTTTTCATTTGTGTAGACAAGTGAAACTGAGTTGTGTGTTTGAAATTCACCAGGAAATTTGCTGAGCCAGACAATAACTGGTGAACACTGAAAGACTATTTCCTCAATTTTTTTTGTGCAAGTCACACTGTGAGTGTATCCAAGTATAAAGTATTAGGATTTGCAAACATAAGAAACTACTGAAATAATTTTTAAAAATGTAAATTACTCATTACCATGGGTGAAGACTCTGCGAGGTCTGTCACTAAGGGAGAAACATACACAGTCAAGAATCATACGGAACATTCTCAACTTCACAAGTAACCAAGGAGAAGCAGACAAAATTTGGGTTTGCAAAAAATTGTTTCTTCACTTATTGTCTTTTAAGTACAAAGACATTTTTATTAGAGTTCAAAAAAAAATGAAACAAAGCAAAATAGGGCAGACAAGCTACGAATCTCAGCAGGTGCAGGGAGAAGGGGTGTGGAGAGGAGGGGTGTGGAGAGCCGAAGAACAAGCCATGCCTTTCAAGTTGGGGTGGCATGCTAGGAAGTCAGAAAGAAGCCAAGTGGCAAGGTGAAGGGTAGGGGTGAGGTGGAACTTCAGAAAAAGAAATTCCACTCCACAAGGTGGAACCCATATGCTGCCCTAGTGACCAAGAACCTGAGAGTAGTACCCAGGGGCCTAGGGTAAAACCAAGTACTACTGTTCTACTAAAGGAGTGTAATGATAAAATGACTCCTAATGACATTCTGCTGTGCTCATAGATCAGCGCCCTGCTCAGCCACCATCACAGAAGCTTCCTCCTGCAGCAGATGGGAGCAGACACCTAGACAATACGTAGAGAGTAAGAGACCTTGGAAAGGAAAGGTAGACACAAGCCCCCTTCCCTAAGCCAGAAGTAGCTCCAACTAGTAACCCCTTGCAAGTGAAAATTTAATATTCTCCAAGGGAGTCTCACTGGGGAAACAAATTGCTCTTAAGGGTAGTCTGCATGCCCAGCAGTGGATGACCAAGAGAAAACAAAGTCGATGGCGTCTTTGAAGTTTCCGTGTCCCATAAAGTCATGTCAGGACTTTTTCTTTTTAATTTTATCTTTTCTTTATTTTCTTATTTCTTGTTTTATTTTTTTTTCTTTTTTACTCTGCAGGCACTAAGCACATATTTTACAGCTTTTGGCTTTGTGTTTTTGTAGGATTCCTGAGTGTGTGAATGAGTGGGTCTCTGTTTCTGGTGCCTTTTCTTGGGCTCTTTTCCTTCTGTTTCTTTGTTTCGTCCTATTCTAATGTGTTTATTTTGTTTATCATTCTCCCTTACATGTTTGTTTGTTTCCTAGTGAGCCAGAAAGGGGGTGAATTTGGGTGGAAGGAGAGGTGGAGAGGAGCTGGAGGGAGTAGAGGAAGGGAACCGTCATCAGGATACAGTGTATGGAAAAAAATCAATTTTCAATTCAAGAAAAAAATTGAGTAATAAAAAAGAAGAAGAGAAATCCCAGATCAAGAAAAGCAGGCCCAGGCTATGCTCAGTATTCTAAAGAAAGAGTGATAGAAAAAAGGAAGAGATTATTTTTATGCTTTTTTGGATTAAGACTCAAAAGAGAAGCATGGCCACTCGGCAGAGGTTCTGTGGTGTTACCTGAGGAGCTTTGTAAGCAACTGTGTGTGTGTATGCATGTGTATACCTGCATGTGTGTGTGTGTGTGTGTGTGTGTGCGTGCGTGCGTGCGTGCGTGCGTGCGTGCATGCGTGCGTGCGTGCGTGCGTGTGTGCTGTAGTAGGATCAAGCCTAGGGCCATTACACAAACCAAGCAAGTGATCTACCATTGAACTAGCCAGCGCTGGCGGAGTTTAAAATCTAACAACACCAACAACTGTCAAGGATGTGGGCAACGGGAAAGACACACTGCTTAGGTGACTGCGACCTAGAACCCTCTAATCTACACAAAGTGGAAGATGCACATACCCTGCACACCAGAACAGCAGTCCTTTAAAAAAAAAAAAACAAATGTGATCATACAGTGAATGGGGAGCTGTGCTTGTTTCCTGGGGCTATCACAAGTCACCCACAGACTTCACAGCTTAAAATTACAAAAATCACAACAGAGTCTACTTATGTAGCTCTGGATGTCTTAAATTCATGATCCTCCTGCCTCAACCTCCCAAATGCTGTGACTATATGCAAGTACTATCACATTGGCATGTCTAGTTCTGATGTCCTAAGTTAAGGGGTAAATAAACAGGATGGAGTACCCTCCCAAGGCCACAGGGTGAAAACTACCCCTTTCCTCTCCCAGCTTCCTGCTGGCTGGAACTCCCTGGGCTTCCCTCACAGGCTGTCTCCTCTCCCTTGCTTCCTCACATGGCCTTCCCTTTTGAAACTATGGAGCGAAACCCCTCTGCCTGTCTCCTATAAGGATATGTGTGATTATATTTAGAATCCAAGACAAGTTTCTCCTTTCAAGACATTTAACTCAAATCATATATTTTGCCATATATGATAATATTCACAGATGTCAGGATTCTGTCATAGACCTATCTTTGGAGCCACTGTACAATGATATTGACTAATCATGGCTATATCAGCAGTTCTTTTTAGCTGGCAGAGTTGCAAGATTTTATGGAACAGCACGATGACTCTGTTGGTAAAGGCACTTTCCTCACAGATCTTACGAACTGGATCCAATCCCCCAAATCCACACAGAAGTGTAAAGAGAGAACCAGCGCCACCAAAGTTGTTCTCTGACCTCCACGTGTGCACTAAGGTTTGCACACACACACACACACACACACACACACACACACACACGCACGCACGCACGCACGCACGCACGCACGCACACACGCGCACACACACACACCAATAATAAAATATAAAAAACAGGCTAGTATTGATCGTCCATCACTCTGGAGTGTTCTGGCTAAGCCTCTCTCTGGCTTCTCACCACAATAACTGCCCCTCTCCATGCCCATTGCTTTTCCACTTCTGACCAGGAGCTGTTTTCCTCTCCCAAATCCTCTCGTCAGAGCAGGTAAGATGCCAGAGCGCATCCTGGTGGACTGCAAAGTGTTACATTAACGAAGAATTGAGAGAGTGAGCGATACCTCTCCAGGGGGCTGGACAGGATCACCCTCAAAGCCACATCTCAGACCCTCTGATTGCTTTGCATTCCTACTAATGGACAACTGTTACAGATGGCCCGACCCAGCAGGGCAAGACAATGAATGAAGGCCTCCTTGTCATGCTTGGGTCTAGCCTGAAATTCACCTTTAGTTTGCCCTATGCATAAAACAAAGAGAATACAAAAAAGTAGACAAAGAGGTAATCCAATAGATATGCACCACTTAAGACCTACATCACTAATATTTTGTGATTTTTCAGGGGTCAGATTTATTCAGCGTTGCCTTAGGAAAAAAAAATAGTCTGGCATACAATATTTAAAATGTGGCTGGAGTTCAAGAGATAGGATGTCAGACAGTTATAAGCCGGAATGACCAAGGGATGCAGAATCCCTGCACGCTGTTTTAAGCAGTTGCTTAGCGACTGAGTTCCACAAGATGCTTTCACTTTGCAGAGTGCGATTACGTGACCTAGAGATGATGGGGTGGCCTGTAGAGTTGACAGGTTGTAATAAGGGGGGCTTTTGGTTTTGAAGGGTATTTTAGTGCTTAATAGCTAGACTTTCTGAAACACGTCTCTATTTTCTATTTACACCTCAAGAAGAAAAGAAAAACCTTCCATACAAAAGGGAAGGAGGAGAAGGTGGGAGAAAGGAAGAGAGTGTAAGTGGTTGCCTAGCTGAGGTACAGGGTTCCACAGACTGAAGCATCAGCCTTAGACTGATGGCAGCTGGTCTCTTGGTGTCAGCCAAGCTTGCTGCTGAGTTCTTCACAGAGCACACTGGTTCTCTTTACAGCAACTACTTGAAGCATCAAGTGTAAGTTTTCCTCCAGTTACAAACTGAGATCCTAGGAGTTGCTTAAGTTTGGCTATCAAATCAGAATTGAAACCCAGCAGGGTCTAGCTTCAGAACCTGGACCTTCAACCACTCTGAACTGCTTCCTTTACCTTGCCCGGACTCTGAGTGCACAAACGATGCCCAGGACCCTCAGGCCCAGGTCCTGGGTATTGGGACAGAGAAAGCCCTGGGCCAGCATATCTGAGTGGGAATGCAGTAGTCTGAAAGGACTCTACCTCTGCTCAGTAGCAAAATGTCTCCAGTTTGATGAAAGGTCAAAACAGTAAGGAAGAAAGCCGAGCTCTGACCGAGCTGAGCCCTTGTCTCAGCATCCTGAAAGCCAAGCCAGGTCCAAGGCCTTGACGTTGTCAGGAGACATCTCTAAACCTCTGACCTTCCTAAAAAGGAGGGTAGTCTGGGCAAACATCCTTCCTGGCTGTACATTAGAATCGCTTGAGGAGCTTTAGCAAAAAGCCAGTAACAAAGCATTATCCCACTCCTGCTTAGGATCGTGGAATGCCCAAGGTCAGAGCACCAGATTAATTGTAGGGAACAAAACACCAGTCACCCTCCTGCACAGAGCTAACAAGTCAGCAGGACTGGAAAAAATGTAAAGAGAAACTAATTGATTCATATAAATATCTACACACCCTCATACCATGGCTTCTGTATGCGTGGGCTCAAGAAATCATAGACTAAATATAGCCAGGAAGAAACTGAGGTTGTATTGAACACCCACAAGAATTCCTTCTTGCCATTGTTACTCAAACAGTATAAGACCTATTTACATGGCATTTACATGGTATAAGTATCACAAACATATTATAAATATAAACATGCATCTAGAGATGATTTAAAGTATAGAGGAAGACATGATTGACTATATACAAATACTACACCATTCTATACAGGCTTGAGAAATCTGAGGATTTTTGTATCCACAAGATATCCTGGAACCAACACCTGCCAGGCACTAAGGAATGGCTGTGTATATACAGCTTGTGGTAAGAGACATTGAGGGAAAGAAAAATGTCGTATGAGTTACGAAAGCAATGAGAGGAACTTGACAGTCAGTTTTCATACATGTCCACTGTGGTGATTTGAATGAGGAATGTCCCCATAGTCTTGGGCTTTCGACTACTTGGTCCTCAGCTGATGACACTGTTTGGGGGAAATTAGGAGGTGCAGCCTGCTGGAGGAAGCATGCCGCTGGGTGCTGGCTATGAGGCCTTGCAGTTCAAGCTCCTTTTTCTTGCTTGCATTTCCAGCTGTGAGTTTTCACCTTCCCGTTTGCTCCCTGTTGTCATGCCTCTGCTTCAGCATCACAGGTTCCTATCCCCCTGGAACCAGAAGCCAAAGCTGTCTCTTTTATCACAGCAACAGAAAAGTAACTAATGTGTCCATATACGTATGCAAGCTTATATTCTTATGGATGCATAATGTGGAGGCCCAAATTACTCAGGGTCAGAGAATCTGAGCTTGCTTTACCCAGCGGGGCTGCATGAGGGGATGATTTGACCACGGGTGTGGTTACCAGGTGTTTGGAAGGGTCTACACTTGGCTGTGTGACGTGCTTTGATCTTGCAAAGGGGAAGGTCTTTTGCCCCGCCCCTTGGCATTGGTATAGAAAGCCCTTTTGAATAAACGGAAAGGGCCGGTGGGTATTGACCCAGGCCCTCCGGAAGCTAACCTGTGTTTCTGTCTTTCTTCTCATCAGCTAGGTCTCTCGTTCTATCTAATCTTTCCTTAGCCCTCTCTCCTCCTCAGAAGAACCCTTGAAAAGGTGGGAACTGGCCTCCCACAGCATAAACAAATGATTTGTTTGAAGACCCCAAGCTGGAAAAGAAGGATGGAGACTGAGAAGATGTGTGTGTGTGTGTGGGGGGGTGTTACTGCCTTTGGGGAGGTCAGCAGGAAGCCAGAGCAAGTGACAAGTCAAGCTAAGGGTTTTTATCTAAAGGACAAGAGTAGCCATTGAAGAGTTTAGTCATGGGACTCCACACATTCAGAGTTTATCGTTTAAAAATTGAGGGGAAAACCCACTGGGTTTAAACATAGGGAGTGATTTGGATGGGGCGCAGAGAGAAAGAACAATTACAAAGCTGTTGCAGGACTCCAGGGGAAGGTTCTGTTTCTTCATGATGCAAAATATCTGCAGAATTCTGGGTAGCGTGGAAAGCTAAATGGAGTAGGGGAGACATTTGGTAGAATGCAAGTGCCATGACTCACTTAAAGCCGGGGACATGCTTTATCCAGAGTTTTAGATGCGTGGGTCCTCTTTGCTGGAACACACGCTACTCTCTTCCTTCTGGATTTATTCCGCTCCCCACAAAAGCACACTGAGTTATCCTCTCCACTTCTGTTCTCCACTGTACCTCCTCTAGGATGCCACTGTTTGTGTATCTCTGCTTCAAGGCATAGGGTGGCATTCAACCTTGGGCTGCCCTTTCCCATCCCTGAAGGGCTCCCACTGTGCATTGGAGCATGGTTGGAGAAGCACACTAATTGTGCAGGAGTTGGCCAGGCATTGAATTTTTAGCTTTCTGTGCCCTGGTTAAGTGGCTGGTCCACTGGCCTCAGTCCATTTCCTAATGGATAGGGGTCAGCCGCACAAAGCCTCACTCTGACTGGCACTAATTACCACCTTTGAGAGTTTTCATTACCCTAGGCCCAGGACTGAAAGGGCAGCAGGAAAACAAACTTCTGCTTGCTCTCCTCGGGGTGCTCCCTGGTTTCTGATCATGCTCGCATTAGGGGCTAATGGGAAGCAGACCTGTTTGCCTTGCTGCTTCTAGAGCAGATGTTTCTTGGAGGAGTCCATTGCTTTGGGACCCCAATCCTCAGCTCAGGCCACGGCTGTGGTCACGGCAGAGCTCAGAGTGAGTAACTTCCCTCCCAAGCGTGCTCGCTCTCTGCACGCCACATTTTACCTCCAGTGTTGACAGACCCTGAAAGAGAGAGGACCCCCAGTGTGTGTCTCCGGCGCCTAAGCCCTCAGCTAGGCAGTGACTTAGCTCCCCTCAAAGCTAAGTCAGAAGAACAGCTCAAGGTCAAAGGCAAGCGTTCAGAAGAGAAAATACTGTATAGAGAGTAGAGTCAGTGTAGAAAGTGCAGGCCGGGAGTGACGGCACAATGCCTTTAATCCCAACACTCCAGGTGGATCTCTGTGAGTTCCAGGCCAGCCTAGTCTACACAGCAGACTAATTCCAGGACAGCCAGGACTGTCTACAGAGTCCCTGTCTCAGAAGGAGGAGGAGGGGGCGGGGGAGGCAAAGGGGAAGGGAAAGAAGAGGAGGAGGAGGAGGAGGAGGAGGAGGAGGAGGAGGAGGAGGAGGAGGAGGAGAAAAGAAATGGGGGGAGGAAGGAAGGAAGGAAAAGTGTGGTATGCAAAAATTCAGTTATTCATCATTCACATGGGATATTGGTCTCCGTTTGAGCCTCACAATATCTTGGTGAGTGACAAAGGGCAGACATTTGCCTTATTTTATAGATAAAGAGATAGAGCCCAGAGCCACTGGAGATTTGATCCCACAGTCATTTCTTGTAGATCTAGATCTCCATATTAAACTGTCTGGGGAGTTAATAAATTCGGTTTAAAAACCGTAAAGTACTGTTCAGATAGATTTGTATTAGCTTCCTAATGCTCAAATAGGAACTACCACAAACTGGATGGCTTAAAATCATAGGTTTAACTCTCCCAAAGTTCTCAAACCTCTGAACTCCGGGAGGCCCATTCTCACCAGTGAAAAATCAAGGGTGAAAGCGTCCTTTGCCTCTTCCAGCTTCCGGTGTCTATCACCATTTCTTCAGGTGGCTATTCCACGCATGCACATAGATCACGTGGTCACGTCCAGCTACGTGACTATTGGAACCATAGGGCATGGGTCACGCAGGACGGATGACCCAGAAATGACTAGGCAGAGACGACTAAGTCACCGGGCATGGCTGGAATTCTTATCAATTACCTCCCTATAACACAATGATAGCAATGCCCTGTCTCAGAGGACATTGCAAGGGTCAAACGACTTTGTTATATGCAAATTGCATAGAGCAGCATCTACACTACTGTGACTATTGGTCACAATTTGTCTTAGTACGTTTACTATTGCTGTGAGAAACACCATGACCGTAAGCAACTTGGAAAGGAAAGGCTTTATTTGCTGTGTACATGTCCTGTCATAATCCGTCACTGAGGGACGCCAAGGCAGGAACACTGAAACAGAGACCATGGAGGAATGCTGATTACCGGCTTGCTCCCTGTGGCTTGCTCCTCCCACCTTCTTGTGCCATCCAGGAGTGGCACTGCCCTCCGTGTGCCGGGCTCTCCCACATCAATCATTAATCAAGACGGATGTCCCACAGACTTACCTTCAGGCAGTCTGATGAAGGCATTTTCTCAATTGAGGTTCCTCTTCCCAGATGACTCAAGCTTATGTCAAGTTGACAAAGCATGAACCGGGACACAATTCTTCCTTGACACTATGACTAACACTAAGTCATTTCATTTCACTGTGTATCATTAAATAATGAGATTTGGATGAAGAGAGAATGGACTTTCTCTTCTGGAAGAGACACTTGAACCATGTACCCGTTGCCGGTTAGTTTTCTGAAATCAGCGATCGATAATGTATATAGGCAAAAGATAAACACTAGATACAATGAAAAAAAGCATTATTTACACCTCTTTTCCAGGGCTGGTGAGATGGCTCAGTGAGCTAAGACACTTGCTGTCAAGTCTGACAACCCGAATTCGGTCCCCAGGACCCACATGATGGAAGGAGAGATCGAACTTCCGCAAGTTGTCCTCTGACCTCCACACACGGGGTGGGTCTCTCTCTCTCTCTCTCTCTCTCTCTCTCTCTCTCTCTCTCTCTCACACACACACACACACACACACACACACACACACACACACACACACACACCACGCAGGGTAATTTAAAAATAAATCTTCGAGTTTCTGTTTGACTCTGAAGTCTGTTGATTCTACAAGTTGGGTTTCTCTATTGAGTGCATGGAACAGTCCTGCAGACTGGGGGCTAATGTAGTATTAAGCAGGCAAGTTTTCATAGAAAGCAGGACTTTGAAAAGGACAGGCATTGAAACAAACTGTCACCAAATAGGATGACGTTCAGACCAAGTCACTGAGCTGTGTTGCTGTAGTTCAAGCCCGCGGCATGGCGAGGGTGGAGCTCCAGGGTCTCTTCTCATCTTTCCACCTGCACTAAACTCTGTTTTCCAGAGAACTTGTCCAGCTCTCCCCACCTTCATCTCTCCTGAGGAAACAAACATCCCTCCAATAGATGAAAGCCCAGTCTCAGAATGTTGGTGGTTTCACACCTGAATTTAAGCTCATTAGCACAAGCATCCTTCTGAGGGGAAACGGCAGCTCTGCTTTGGACTCTGTGCCTTTAACCACTGTGTGAGAAGAGCTGCTGAGAGACGGCCTGGCAGACTGCTGGATGCTGATGCTGCAGAACATTCCAGTGCTGGAGACAAACTGTCAGAGGCTCCGAACCTGAACTGTGACACTTAGGAATTTGTGTTCTCTTCAAGTGTGAGATAAAATCTTATTTAGAGACAATGAGTCAGCTGACTGTGTTGAGAAGTGATGTATGTATATGCACCTGCACCCATAAATACACAGATAAACACAAACGCCCCAACACAATTAATTATCTAATGATTAACTTTTTAAAAAAAGAGAGAAAGAAGATCCTAGCTGGGTGGGGTGCCTCATGCATATAATTCCAGCACTCAAGGAGCAGCAGAGATGGAAAGATTATTGTGAATTTGAGGACAGCCTGGGCTACAGAGGAAATAATAAAACAGCAACAGCAAAAGTAAACAAATAAATAAATGGAAGGAAGGACCTTATACAATCTAGCCTACAGAAAGCAAAGGCCACCGTAATGGCCATGGCCAGAGCAAGATAAAAACGGTGAGAAGGCTGCATGCCCCTGCCCCTGCCTGCTGCTGCCCACGCTGGGATGGGAGGCTGGAGCAAGCTGCCTTTCTGAAGCCAACTGGAGCCAGATGAAAGGACACCAAAGAGGGAAAGAGAATCACTCCCAAGTGCCCAGCTAGCCAGCCCCTTTCAAAGCTTCGGGACCTTCCCAGGCTCGCTCTAGTGTCCGGTTTATACTCTCTGCCTCCCTCGGGAATGCAGATGAATGCAAAGGAGTCAGAACCAGGACGGAGCTGAACTGGAATACCACAGGTCAGAGATCTGGTGCCAACGGGCTGTAGCGCAGCTGAGAATAAAAGCATCCCAGACCCCACAGCCATTTGGAGATTCCTAAAAGCCTCTCCAGAAAACAAAGCAAAACTCACTGTGGCTCCCAACATTGCAAAAAAAAAAAAAGAAAGAAAGAAAAGGAGACAGATGATCGCCATGTCCTGGCGGATGGATACCAATTATTAGACTCCACAGTACATTAAACTTGCTAACATTAAGTTCATTCAACAAAAGAGGAAGACTTGGAGGCTCCTGTGAGGCCTGACAGACCTGAGAGAGAATTCTGTTCAATTGTTAAAGTTTCTCAGCTCCAGGGGTCCCACCTGCCATCATCTTCAGGTGTACAACGATGGCCCCTCATCACAGGCAGGAATAACAGAGTGGTACACTTGGTAACGCCGAGCGATTGTGCGCAGAGTTACCGAGGAGAGGTTTCCACACTGATGAGAAGAAGAGTTATTAAGTCATGGGCAGAACCGGAATGTTTACAGAGCTCTGATGCTACATGCCTTTAAGCACGAATCAAAGCTAACCGATTCCAAAGCATCTGTAAGATTTTTGGTGTGATTTTTTTTGACTCTCCCTAAAAGGTTCTCAGTTGTTTACAAGGACAGTTTCTATTTTGGTTTTTCTCCATACCCATCCCCCTACCTACCCCCTTCAATTCTCTTCAGAGGAATCTCTTTATATGGTTTCATTACATCTTTATATTTAAATGCCCATTTGGAACTAACCATGGCGCTATCATTCCCTTGGTAGTTTGGTCAAGTCCTCCCTACTTTAGATGTGAGAACCCCCTTCTCTGAAGCGCATCACCGAGGGGAGGTACAAGCAGTGCCACTCAGGGTGGCGGTGGAGGGGACATAAGACTTAGTGCATCAGGAATCTTCTTGACAAGCTTTACTAGGCCTGAGTCCAAGATGAAGCTGAGAAAGATGAAAAAGGATTTGGCTGACAGAGCGGATGATAGACAGAGAGGGAGCTGTGAAAGGAAAAACGGGCCAATGGCAAAGGGGGGATTGGTAAAGAATTGGCACGGCTTTGTGAAACCCCTTGGTGGAAAACCATGAGCCCCGGCTTGTCCGTCTGGCGCATCATCCTAGGAGGCAAATCATTTTTGCCTGGGGAAGGTGCCTGCCAGGAAGCTGCCCCTCTGTGGGGGCCTTTGGAAAAGTGGATGTGTCTGGACGCCTGCCCAGCGCTGTGGATGGGGATGAGAAGAAAAGGCCCGCGGGGAGGTCTCTGATGGCTGAGATGGGGAGCACCCCGGTGGCTGACGCTTGTGAGTCAGAGCGATGGGAAGAAGGGGTTGAGAAACAGAGGAAAAGGACGTGGGGGCGGGAGGAGGTGGGAGGCCGCTTTGTTTCTTCAGTCTGGGTCTGTCACGGCCTGTCTCCTTCCTTGATGGGTCCCCTGCTTGGCATTACTCACCCATGTTTTCAAAACTCAAGTCTGTCTTCTTCCAGGTGAAGAATCTACTCTTGGTCTCACAAATGAGCAGTGACCTTGTGAGGAACCTCTTTCAGAAGTAAAATAATAGTAATAATAATAATAATAATAATAATCATCATCATCATCATCATCTATGGTTTTGTGTGCCACCCTGACAGGGAGGCCTTGGGACACAGCCAGGATTTCAGTGTCCTCTCCTTTCTTTCTAGAGGCCTTGCCACAGTGTTCTGCCTTTCTCTCCAGGTCATAGGAAAGCTTCGCTCTGGCCACCCCAGCTCCAGGCTTACCGCTCTATCTGCCCTTTCTACATGGGCTGGCTCCCCACCAGCTCTCCTTCCAAGACTCACCAGACAAACATCCTTCCCATAGATAACTGGCAAAGTTCATTAGAAAAATTCCTGCTGAATGGCAATGACTGGTAATAATTTGGGGTGATAACCTCCATCAAAAGATGATGTCTTCACCTGATGCCCCCTAACATTTTTCCATGCTTGGCACACATAGAAAATGATAATAATTTCACTACATACCATGATAAGCCAAAGCAGGAAGCAGCGGGCCCCGGGGAGGCTGAGCCACTCACAACCGCGATTCCCACTATTAAAGCCTGAGAGATCCTCCAGCTTCTGAAATCCTTTTGTGAGCACCCAGTTGGGAACCCCATACAGAAGAACCCATTCCTTCAGCTGTAATCTGCCACAGTATTGAGAAAAGCAGCTAATGCCCTTTGCTGTCTATGTGTTTGAAAAGAGAAAAGGGAGGAATACAAGATCTCAGATCAGTGTTTAGCTTAGTTGGTGTTTGCTTAGGTGACATTGTTTCAAAACTTTCAAGGTGAGATATAAGTTAACATAAACATAAATAAACTATTAATATACAAATATCAATACAAATGTATAAATATAAAAGGTGAAATAAAAATATAAATTATTTCAAGATTTGAATTATCCAATCTTAATTTTAAACTTCGTATTAAAATTAACTTTGAAGGAAGGGGGCGCTGGGAAGATGACTCAGTGGCTGAATGCTTATACTGCTCTTAGGAGAATCTGAGTTCCATCCTCAGCACCCAGGTCTGGTGCCTCACAACCTCCTGTAACTCCTCCAGCCTTAGGGGATTCAGTGCCCCCTTCTGGCCTCTGTGGCACCTGCACTCAAGTGCATTACTCCCCGCCCTGCGCGCGCCCCGCCCCACACACATGCACACATACACTTGCATAAACATATACATATAACTAAAAAGAAAGAAAATAAATCTTTAAAAATATGGTATCAATGGGAATAACGCCAGAGTGTGATTCTGTGTCATTTATATTCTACATCATTCCATAAAAGTTCTAGGACATTGGACGCTAGAGTTTTGCAGGTTAAAGAACATATCTAAAATGTGGGTAGAATTACCTTTCAGCATGGATCCACTCCTTGTCATTTTTCTGACAGTGGGATTTTGGTGACACAGGTGAAATCTACTTCTTCACTTTAAATGTTCCACTACTACAGGTGAGTTTTGTTTTGTTTTGTTTTGTTTTGTTTTGTTTTGTTTTGTTTTGTTTTGTTTTGTTTTGTTTTGTTTTGTTTTGTTTTGTTTTTCAATGCTTTGCAGAGGCAACGTAGGAGAACAGAGATGTGAACAAACTTGTTTCTGTGGCCCTTGCCTCAATTCCCCTTTGAAGGTCCTAAAAAAAAAATCCCAAAACTGTTGTCTGATTTATTCAAGGTGCATTTGAGCCAGGGATTTTTCCAAGTCTCAAAACATAATTTTGAAACAGTACAATCAAGCTTTATTTCTTGTAACATCAGTCCATGCCGGGAAAGAGAGCCTGCCCTTGTGTGAGCCCCAGCTTCTGCTGAAGCTAGGTGCATGCTCCTGAGAACAGAGCAGAAATCAGCTCATCCAAACAGTCTCCAGCTCTGCCTTGCTTCCGCTGCCTCCCCACTGCCCCCTGAGATCTACGTCTATGATACTTTATTTAAACATAACAATAGGAACACCGGGCTGTTGTGCTACACACAAGTTAAAACTACTCCATCCTTTCAAGGCAGAATATCCTCTTTAGGGGACCTTACCTCCAGAAATGCTTAACCGCTTCAAGTGCCCTAACCAGAATGAACATCTTCAAGACAACATATTACACGTTTTTGGTTTAGGTTTTTAAAAATTTATGCATAGGAGTGCATTGCTGGCATGTATGTCTGTGCATCACGGACATATAGTGCCTATGGAAGTCGGAAGAGAGTGCTAGGACCCTGGAGCTAATATGTAGGGGCTGGGAAACAAACTCTGGTATTGTTGGTTGGTTTTGCTCTTTTGAGGGGCCTGCTGCCCAGCTCCCAAATTAATCACACACAGAGGCTTATTCTTAATTATAAATGCCTGGCCTTAGCTTGGCTTCTTTCTTGTCAGCTTTCCTTAATTTAACTTAGTCCATCTACCTTCTGCCTCTGTGCTTTTCCCATTCTCTTCTGTAAATCTTACTCTTGCTCCATGGCTTGCTGTGTAGCTGGATGGCTGATCCCTGGAGTCCTCCTCCTTCTCTGGCTACTTCTTCCTTCTCCCAGATTTCTCCTTCTATTTATTCTCTGCCTGCCAGCCCTGCCTATCCTTCCTCCTGTCTTGCTATTGGCCATTCAGTTCTTTATTAGGCCATCAGGTATTTTAGACAGGCACAGTAACACAGCTTCACAGAGTTAAACAAATACAACGTAAACAAAAGTAACACACCTTAAAATAATATTCCCCAACACTCTGGTCCTCTGGAAGAGCAGCAAGTGCTCTTAACTGCTAAGCCATCTCTCTGTCTAGAGACTCACTAATCAACATGAAAAATATTAAAAATAGTTTCTAGTTAGTAAAATGAATATTATCCAAAAGCAAGTATGTTAGTAACATTCTAAGAGCCCCTACCTTTTCGTGAATGAAGGGTGAGCCTGAGGCAAGCTGTGCTTTCATAACAGCAATGGTGTGACCTTGCAGTCTAGACCTCCAAGCGGCTTCCACTCTCCACTCTGTAGAGTGCTCTGTGTCTGACCAGCGAATTCCAAGTTCATGCCTCACTATTGGGAAAAAGAGTCACCAAACACAGAAGATTTCATGAAACGTTTAGGCTTAGGGTTGTGTCTGTATTTTTCTCAGAAATTTAGAACTGAGGCTACTTTCTGTAAATATTCCTTATATAATTAAGATAACTGTTTGATGGGACTTAGGCTCGTCCCTTAACACCCTCCATGTTAGTTACTTTTCTTACTGCTGTGGCAAAAACACATGACAAAACAATTCAAGGAAGCAAGAGTTTCTTCTGGTTCTCAGGGTGAGGATAGAGTCCATCGATGGTGGAGACGATCCAGTGGGATCCGGTGACAGGGCCATAAGCCTGCCGGTCACACTGCGCATGTCAGGAAGCAGAGCGGGGTGAAGGCTGGGGCTCAGCTGCCTTTCTCCTTTTTCTTCAGTCTGGGACCCTAGCCCATGAGATGGAGCTGTCTGCTTCAGGGTGTGTCTTCCCTGCTTGGTTAACCCTCCCTAGAAGCATCCTCGTGGACAGGTGAGATTCCATTGGGGATCTTAGTCCCACAGAGCAAGATCCAGCCTCAGTCCAGCACCCGAGACTCCATCCAGTTACTGTGGCTTCTGGAATGTGTTTGTTTGTTTGTTTTTAACTTTAAGTTATGAGACCCTGATTTTAGCCCGCTTTGGGAATTAGCCACGTTCTTCTCTGGGATTTTTCCATAAGATAATAGTCTCAAAACTGGTTTCAATCGAAACCTGGAGTTCCCGGGGGAAGAGTGAAAACTTGGGAAAACCCTTCCTTCCTCCCACGTTGGCTTTGACAGGTAATCTGCCCAGGAGTTGGCAGAGAACCAGTGAGGAACCCTAGACTTCCTGCCTGCAGGATTTCTTCTGGGATCTCATGCTTCTCACATCCACGTTCAAAGAACAAAAATGCTTTCTTGGTCTATTATGGTAATTATTTAAATAAGAGTCAGCCACTAAGTAATTGTGTCTAGAAT
This sequence comes from Peromyscus maniculatus bairdii, assembly GCF_049852395.1. Lineage (NCBI taxonomy): Eukaryota > Metazoa > Chordata > Mammalia > Rodentia > Cricetidae > Peromyscus > Peromyscus maniculatus. The sequence goes on along the minus strand of NC_134866.1, from coordinate 43,503,728 downwards.
ATGTCAGGCCAAAGCCTGCCTTAGAGCAAGAAGTTAAACAAGATAATTGAGACCTAAAGGGACAACTGAGGGTCCTCCCTCTTGTGGATGCATCAGGGGAAAAGAAGGCATCAAACTCCAAACCAAATGCTATTTCCTTGTTCTCCCCTCAGAAATGTCCTAAGCATTGGTTGACTTGACGGAGACCATTGGCCCAGACTGGCAAGGAGCCCTCCCCGAAGCTACAGGGCAGTACAAGGGAGACTCCCTAAGGGACAGCACTTGGACACACGTCTCAGAAAGATTTCCAGTGGCAGGCTTTGCAGGCACGTAGGGGCACTATTTCATGTTTCACATAAACTTTAACGCATACACAAAGATAAGACACCGTTTTCCGTGGGGCAAGAGGGTCTTAAATACAAGAAAGCAGCGAACCAGGGCAGACAAGCTAGCTTGAAAAGAGGTCAGATTGGCTTGTTCAAAGGACAGGTTTTAGCATGGCCATGCTGCAAATAAGCTAGATCTTTATACGTGAATCCAAGAATTCAGTGAGCATAACTCGATGATAATTAAACTTAAGACCTTATCTTCACTCTATATGTGGACTTCATTCCATTCTCTGCTGTTTGGTCATTTTACAGAAACTGAAATTCCCTAATCATCCCATGTTCCATAATTGACTTCCTGCTTAGAAGTAGCAGTCCTGGGGTGCTAGTTACACAAGGCAGGCAAAGGGGTGTGAAGGGTGTTTGTGACTGGGTCTACCCCACACCCCATTCCTACCAGTTTGAACTCCAGGTTAAGAAGTAAATAATTAATCATTTCAAATATTTTATAATTGTCTTTAATACAAATCAGGCTGGGGATATGGCCCAGTCAGTAAAGTTCTTACACAAACATGAAGACCTGAGTCTCATTCCTCTACCCTGTCCAGAGCCCATCTAGAAAAAGCAGGACATGGCAGTGTATACCCAATAACCCCAACGCCATGGGGGTAAAGGCAGAGCATCCCTAGGATTTACTGACGAGCCAGGTTAGCCAAATTGATAAGCTCCAGGTTCAGTGAGAAACTATGTCTCAAAAATTAAGGTGGTAAGCAACTGAGGAAGACACCCAAAGTCAACCTCTGGCCTCCACATGCACCCGCATACACATCTGAATGCATGTGTACATGAAGTGTTCATACAAAACCACAGAGAATACAGATCTTCAAATTGATTGCCTTGGGACTGTTTCGTGCTAGTCTATTTCTGGCATCAGTTGGATAGCCTTGCTATAATTCCTGAAAAGTACTATAGACTCCAACAGAACTTCAGCCTCCACTGAATTCTGTGGACCAGGACAGCTGTGAACCAGGACATTTGCTGTCTCAGACATCTGGGTGAATCTACAGACTCCAGCCCTGTACACATCCCAAGCCCTGCCCTTGATGTCTGACAATTCTCAAGTGGTTTACTCATGGCTCCTTCTGCCTCTGGCCTTTGGGTCCACCTGACTATCTCTACATCAGTCTTTCTCAACCCAATGTCATCCCAACCCTCTTGAATCTTATACAAAACATTCACTCTAAGTTTTTCATGAGCAATACATTATATTAAAGGTTGCATTATTATATTAAAGGATTCACAGGGGTGGATCATGCAACATAGTTCAAGGTTTCTCAAGACCTTCTTGGCTCTCTCTTTTCTTCCCCTCCCTTCCTTATTGTCCATGGGAACCCCAAGATCTTCCCCCCTGTGTTAGTCCCATGAGACCAGTTCTCCTTAGCTCCTATGTGACAGATCCCTCAAGGACCTCAACAAGACCTCTACTCAACAAAATCTATGCTCCTTTGAAGAGTCCTAGCAATATAATAACAAAATCCCAGGTCCATCTATTTATTGGTAGATTGAGATGGAATGCAAGTCTGCCTCTACTGAAAGGTGGTACAACATTTTTTAAAAGGAAGAGAATTAGGAGACAGCATACTAGGGATGAAACCCTGCAGCATCCTTGGTGCAGCATGTCAATAAGTCAGAAATCCATCTCAGACTCAGCTCACCACCTGGAGAGTGAAGATGTTCAAACATGTTGTCATGATGCTGATTAAAGAGATAACATAGGCAGGCTCTCTGAAACACAGAGGAGTGTTTCTCAAGGCATAGTTCAGCTTTACAATGACTAAGGAGTGTTGTTGGCATTTTCGGGGAGGTGCCGGGGATGTGGATAGCTAGCACAATGCAAAAATTCTGCAAGGACTGCCCAATTGCAAGAGCATCCTCAACAGGAAACACTATATTTGAGCAGAGAGTAAATGCAAGGCGTGTCACCTCTGACCTTCTGCCTGGCATTCAAAACGCAGATGAACTTAAATATGGTGCAGCTAACTCTTTAAAAAGATTCTCCCCATTCTGGGCTATTTTAGCGCACTCTTTGTTCCAAGGTGATAGTTTCTCTGTCATCCCATAGTACTACCAACGTTCTAATTACAATCTTGAGCTTCTTCCTGGAAGAAGTCCTTCCATTTAGGGTGTCTGTGTTTAATCTTCCAGTTGAAACCGTTTTACTCCCCAACAGATAAGAAGAAGGAGGAGTAATGATGCGATAAAGTCTGGGGGGATTTTGTGGTAGGAGGACACAGGTGACCTGGGTCCGGGTGACCTCTGTCTGCTCAAGGAGCTGCTACTCAGGCTTCAGAAGTGGTCTTCCCAATGCCGGCATCACCCTTAAACAGCAGCGGGTCCAAAAGCAGGCTTCAAGTGTCTTCCTCACCCTCCCCCCTCACCTTGCAATAAGTGACAACCCTAAACAGCCACACGTTCTCCAGGGACAACGGGGTTCCACGTTGTCTGACTGTGTAAAGCATCCCTGGTGAGCCTGTGTGTTTCAGCACTCGGTCCCCGGGCAATGGTGTCACTTTAGAAGGTCCTGGGATTTTTAAGGGGTGAAGCATTGCTGAGGGAAAGAGTCACTAGCTGCGGATCATTGTTTCACAGTCTGGCCCCGCTGTCTGTCATCTCTCTGTGGAGACCGAGGATTTACCAGGACTACCGCCTCCCACTCCTCCTGCAAGGCCTGCTCCGCCATGATGGGCTGCATCCCTTGTTAAGCCCTGAGCCAAAATAAGCCCTTCCTCGCTGAAATTACTATTGTGCCAGGCAAACCATCATAGCAGTAAGAAAAATAACTAATACACACTTCTGCCCGACAAGCTACTGAGCTGCAGTCGCGGACCAGGCTCCTGACTTACTCTTCCGGCCGGGGGGTGGGGGGGAATCTCCTTGCCACCCATGACTCATTCATTCCCTTTGTCCTTAAGTAGAGACTTGGGCTGAGACTCCTGCCATAGAGGTGGAGTCCATGAGATACAGGGGAGGGCTAACCGTGAGGCGTCCTTGGGCCAGGAGCCAGGTGAACATTTGGACTCGACTCACCCACTCTGCATTCCTGGGTGTCATAAGGGTGTTCTGAAGATGCTCAGTGAAGTGGGGATTCCTTGGGACACTTTACTATTTATATAAGGGGGGGAAACACTCTACCTTTATGGACTTATGGGAGATGGTGATTCAGATGTGGGTGAAGAGCCTAGCTGGCTGGGAAGATGATATGGATCCTAGATTGCATCTGCTACGTCAACATCATTTCTTTTCCATAACTTTCAAAGATTCTGTATGCTAATAGAAAAAAATCCAGTTAAAGGGCTGGGACTGGGGGTTGCCATATCCAGCATCGCTCCAGGGGTTGAGCTGACTGAGGCAGTGAGATAATTAAGACAAGACAGACACAGGGATGCATGGAAAAGCTGGGGGTGAGTGGACTGGGCTCTGTGGTGGAGAAGCTGTAGCTCCCAGGAAGTTCAGCATATTTATCATGTACAGTTGAGCAGAGGGATGGGGTTATTGCACACAGCTGAACAAGGAGGCAGGATTAGCTAGTTGCAATAGGGGATGTCTCCGTAGTAGATCAGTCTTCAGGCCTCAAACACTCAGGGGAAGACAGGGGATGGTGGTGTGAGATGGAAAAAGCTACCGTGAACATCTTCTGCACACACTATCAATATCCGCAGATGGGCCAGAGGAAGGCTTTGCCATGCCCATGGGTCCAAAGCATTGGAGTCTTTGACGTGGCCCGGACTACGTCAAACAATGCACATTCACTCTGGACCTCACTGGTTCCCTACAGGGGTTATAGCTCAGTGATTGCCTTGGGTGTGCCGGGCCCTACGTTCAACCTCCAGTGCCATAAAAAGGGAAGTCCTGTTGCCCTATGTCTCTTTCAAGACTTACATGATTTGTGGTCAAGCTACTCTTCTTAAGTCTTCTCTTTCATAAGTCCCTTCACGAGTCTTCTTCAAAAAAATAAACAAAAGCAAAACCCTTGTTCGTTTGTGAAACCAGGCCTTCAGCTAGCCAGTTCTCATTCATGAGCAGAAGACCCTGGCCTGTTACTAACATGGCTGGGTCCCAGCAGTCTGGCTTGAAAAATCCAGAGGTAAAGCCTGAGCTGATGAATCATTCAGAAGTTGACCAGGTGGACCTAAGACATCAAAATTTGTCCACACCAGGACCTACAAATCCCTTTACTTCTCATTTCACACTTGACCTGTGCACTGGAAATTTTGGTCTCTTTGTGTTTCCTTATTATATTAGTTACCTTTCTGTCTCTATAATTTAAAAATAATCATGCCCAGAAGCAATTTAAAGAAGGAAGAGGTCGTTTGGACTTAAGGTCCATCACCGTGGAGAGGCAGAGCAGCAAGTGGCCAGCATGTGGTGGGATAGGAAGCTGAGAGCTCATATCTTCAGACGTAAGCAGGAAGCAGAGAGAGCAAACCGGAAGTGGCATGAAGCTTTTCATCTCAAGGCCCCACCCCCAAACGACATACTGTGGCACGAATCCTAATTGGTCTTAATAAAAACCCAGAGCCAGACATCGGGGGTAAATGCTAAAAGATCAGAGAGACAAAGGAACAAGCCACAGCCACCTCTCACCTTACCAACTCCTCAGCTGAAAGGAACTGAACTCCTCTCTCCTCCCGCCTTATATTCCTTTCTCCGCCCAGCCATATCACTTCCTGTCTCAACCTCCCGAAGGCTGGGATTAAAGGTGTGTGACTCCCAAGTACTGGGAGCAAAGGCATGAGATCCCAAGTGCTGGGGTTAAAGGTGTATGCCACCACTGCCTGGCCTCTGTGGCTAACTGGTAGCTGGCTTTGCCCTCTGATCTTCAGGCAAGCTTTATTTGTTAGAGCATGCACAAAATATCACTACGATATACATCCTCCAGCAAGGCTGCAGCTCTTAAACCTCCCCAAATAGCGCCACCAACTGGAGACCAAGCATTCAAATGTCTCAAGACTATAGGGGACATTTATCCTTCAAACCAGCACACCTCTCATCATTTCTTTTCCTGGAAGGCATCGTCTTGCCTCCGGTTAACCCCTACACACAGATGTGTATTCACACAGGTGATCAGGGCCCTCCAAGATCAGTGCCCATCCCGCCTCCACCAGAAAGTCTTGACTGGGTGTGAGCTCTCTAGCTGTAGACACAGTCAGCCTAGGTTCTTAGGGGTTTAACTCACCTTCAGCGTATTGTAAACTTAAAGATGGATATTATTTTGTGTTTGTTTGCATTTTCCATGTTCCTGGGAGTGGCTTATGAGAGTTTTGTAGGACTAAACTGATTTCACGTTAAGTCACTGAGTCACCTTGGAGAGGGTGACAAGTTGGAAGTTCTTAGGAAGGGTTTGTATTAGAGTGGAGGACAGTGTCTGACTATGTCAGAAACTTCACCACCTCTCTCTCTCTCTCTCTCTCTCTCTCTCTCTCTCTCTCTCTCTCTCTCTCTCTCTCTCTCTCCTTCTCTCTCCCCCCCCCCACACACACCATATAACTGGGTATTCAAAATAAAAAGAAAAATCACATCTGCTTTTTGTCAAAATCAGATGATTTTACATTTGTAATCTTGAAGCTAGAGCCACGGAGTAGATACATTTAATGACTCACTCTAGACAGACTCAAGTCTGTCCCTGAGAAACGGGGAGGGGGAACCATTAATCTTTTTCTAAAGTAAACAGTGTTAGAACAGCTCCTTAATCTGAAGAGTGGAGATCCCGAGCTGGGAGGCGGCTGCCACAGACTTGCCAAATTCCTTGATGAGTGGGGTAGCCTGATGGGAACTGATTGGGGGATCATTCTCTCTGTCCTTTCTGAGGGGCATTCACAGTGTCTGTGAAGTTTGAAGAGGGACTTAGAAAGACCCTGTCCCAGGTTCTTATAAAGGAAGGGAGCTGGAGCTTCGAAGAGCTTGCTTTTCTACATTTGTTTTGAGAATTTGGGGGTGCCCCGTTCTCATGTTTCTTCCCTTGGCCTACGCTTGTGGCAAACCCATACTCATCCCAGCCATCCACTAATTCACAAGTCCCTGCTGCTCCCCCAAACAAGAGAGTTTCTCCACTACAGTCCCTGTCCTCACTTGTGCCCTGGCCCCTGAAGTTTTACCAGTACCCCTTTAAGATCAACCAGTGCTGCCTTTCTTTGGTGCCATGCTGCTCTGCCCTCTGAGGACATGTCACACCGGAGAGTCCCTCTTCTCCCCTGGCTTCCAACCCCATCGCTCCTGCCACTCTCTCTAACTTTCTCTGCTGGCTCATCCTTAACTTAGAGTCTGACGTTCTCCAACTTCTCCTCAAGGTCAAGGCTGCCTCGTCTCCTCTCTACATTCTTTCCTGATACTGTTATTTATTTTTACAGAACCTTGATGCCAAGGATGCTCAGAACTGTAATCCTCTCCCAAATTACAGTCTAGGGTGAATGTGTGCGGGGATGAATACACTAGCCCCCGCGCCCCCCCCCCCCACACACACACTGGATATCATCACATGTCTTCCTTTATTTCTCTCCACTTTATTTTTGAGACAGGGTCTCTCCCTGAACCTGGATTGCTGATTGGATGAACGGGAGAGACAGAGATCTACCTGTCTCTCCCGCCCAACATTTTGGATTATAGGCATGGGCCACTGTGCTCAGCTTTCTCCACAGGTACTGGGGATGTGGACTCAGGCTTGTACGGCAAGCTCTTTACCGGTTGAACCGTCTCCCTGGATGAAGATTCTTTTTTGATGCTCAGATGAACATCCTTTGGACGTTTTCATGGGTATCTTACATTCACCATTTCCAAACCTAATGGATTGTCTCTACACCCTTTCTGCCTAACCCCTATTTTAATAGTCTTTGGGACTTAGTTTCAATCTTTCCATTCTTATCGTAACAGTATAAATTATAATTACTTTAAACCTTGGAAGGAGCTATAGATCCAGTCTCGCCAATGTACCACTACCAGGTTCCCAGAATTCCACCCTACGGGTTCTGCATCTGAATTATTTCTCATCTCTTCTCTGATTTATACCCACAGTTATAGGTCAGGTCTTTGTTCTTTTTCTGTCTTATAATACCTTTGTTATTGGTGGTTCTATTTAAACTTGAATTTATCAGATTCGTGTGGAAAATTTCCCATCAACCATAGATTAAGAAATATTCTATGGTAAAACAGTTTCTAAAATCCAAGGGCTTCCATAGGGTGTTGATTTCAACAACAAAAATCTTAAGTCCATACACAAATCTCACTATGCCTTAAAGTCAAGTCAGTTAATTCAGTTTTACCAACTCTCTCAAGGGTGGGCAATGATGTTGGAGGGTCCTGAAACCTATGAAAGTGAAGCATCCTAGGAAACAACTCCCACATGTATTTCCAGTATCTTTTCCCACTAGAGCCACTAAAGCCAAATGGGATGGCCATTGTCCCCTGAGCAAACTTTCATTGGAGCTTTCATGCTTCAGTGCTTTGGTATTATGCTACCTTGATATCACATACTCATCCTGCAGTGCCCCCAAAATCTTTCTCAATAGTACTCAACTCTTGGCTTCTGTGGTCCCAAGTTCATCTCGAAGCTCTCTCTTCTGAAATCCTTCCTAATGTTTATGACAGCTGGAGAGCCCCTCCCAGCTGCAAAGGACCACTGTCTGTCTCTCTGGTGTTTATGTGTTCCTGTTTTGTTCCTTCCATCATATGAGCAGTTACCAGCCCTTTTCACCTTCCTGATGGATGATAAACCCATAATGTTTGCATTCTTGTGCTAGGGTCCCCATAAAAGCTGTAACTTAACCACTCTCAAGAAAGGATATCAAGAAACAAGAGAAGGAAAGCCCCAAGTAGTCTGGTTTACAGTAAAAGGCACAAGTGAAAGAGAAGATTAACTCAATGGTCCTTGGTTGTTCAAAGGCTCCGAATTTCAAAGAAAAGCTGACTTCCCAGAATGGTCTTTGGCCTTGAAAGTTACCCCTGAGCCCTTGGAATATTCTGCCTGGTCAGTGTGTTTGTGTGCCTCGGGCCTTACCAATAGAACTAGATAAGTTTCTGCTAAGAATGTGATTTATGGCAAATGTCTGGTTTTGCTCTGTAGAGCTGGAGACTGAGAGGCTGGGGTCAGGCACTATGATGCTGATGTCCATGTAACAGACCTCCAATAAAAACCTTGGATACCAAAGCTGGGAACTTGCCTGGCTGAGAACATTTCTCATGTGTTGTCACACCTCATTGCTGGAAGACAAAGTGTCTGTGTCCCTGTGTGACTCCACTGGGAAGGGACAGCTGGGAACATTGTCCTGGTTTCTGGACTTTGCCACCACATACTCTTTTTCTTTCCCTGATTTAAATTTTATTTATTTATTGTATGTATTTGGAAGGGAGGGATAAAGGCCATAGGTCAACATTGGGATGTCTTCCTCAGTCACTCTTCACCTTTTTTGAGGCTGAGACTCTCCCTGAACCTGGAGCCCCAGGATCCTTCTGTCTCTGCTGCCCAGTGCTAGGGTTATAGGCACATACTTCCTGTGCCTGTACATACTAACATGGATTCCAGGGGACTGAATTCAGGTCTTTTAGCTTGTATCACAAAGACCTTTCTAACCAAGCCATCTCTCCAGCCCATATATTTTCAAATGAAGTCTTGTTGGAATGCAGCCAGGTTTTGTTTTTGGAGGGAGGGGAGCAGTCTTGTCACAGGCTGCCTTTCTGCTACAAGGACAGAGTCTACAGAGATTCTATGACCCATCAATTATGGTCCAAAATATTTACTATCCTCCTCTACAGAAAAAGATTGATTGCTATGCCTTCCAGAAGCAGGAAGGGAGAGGCAAAAATTTAAGAACAAGACATAGGTGTATATATCACATTCACTCCTATGTCCTTGGACCACAGTCAGCCAGACTTCTCATAGCTGCAAGGGAGGCTGGACACTGCAGGATTTAGCTAAAAGGTCAGAAAACATTCTCCATAAAGAGCCACATAGTATTTTCAGCTTGGGATGCTACATTGTCTCTGTCATGATTACTCAGCCACTTGACACATAAGAGAAATCACAGTCAATATATAAAAACGTTAACATCATTATGTTCCAGTAAGACTATACTTACGAAGAAAGTAGGGAACCAAATTCTTTTTTCAATGTCTCCAGTGATCTCTGGCTGATGACTTCTACAGATTAAAATACATACAACCAAAAGCATAATTGCTGATGCCAGTGGGTTGACACTTTCTATTCCTACCACCTCTTTTCGCGTGCATTCCTGTACTGCAGAGACTAGTGAGCTGAAGAACACATTCCCCAGACTCTCTTGGTATTAAGGGTTCTAGAGGCAAACTGAATTCTACCATTCTTGACATATGATGGCAAGGTCTGAACAAGTTAAGGCTGAAGCTCTCTCCCTGGAGCTGTAGACAGGGAGCAGAATAGCTGTGGCAGTGAACTCAGCATGCTGGGATTCTGTCGCTGGCTTTACAGATATCAAAGGCAGGTGTGAATGCCACTCAAAGACCAGGAAGGCAGGGTCAGGAAGCTGCTGGTGGTTCTGGAACAGGCTGCAAGCATCTCAGCTGAGAGCTACATCAATGCTGGAGATGTTACCTAGCAGTATCCTGAGTGGGAGCTCCAGGACTCAGGCAGAGAGTCATCAGAGGTAAGCTACCTGCGTGCAGGACCATACATAGGCTCTTTCTTCTGGGGAGGTTTCCTAGCCACAAGAAAGATGTCAATTTTTTAAAAAAAGATTTATTTTTATTATGGGGGGCACAGGCATGCACATGGGGGTATGTCCATACAAGTACAGATGCCCTCAGAAGCCAGAGGTATCAGATCCCCTAGAGTGGAAGTTATAGGAGGTTGTGAGCTGCCTGACATGGGTGCTGGGAACCAAACTCTAGTCCTCTACAAAAGCAGTCCGTGCTCTTAACCCTGTGCCCTCTCTTCAGCCCCAAGGTCAGTATCTTTCATGTTGATGTGATACACAATAGTATTCAAGCAAAGTATTTTGTTTCTGGTGAAGTTGTATGTCTCACTCTCCTTACCATTGTGTGTCACAGACAATGTTAGCTGGCCATATTAGACATGTCACATTACATCTTTGGGACCTAGTTTCTTAATCTGTCAAAGGACAGTATAAGATAAAATAACTTTTTAGGGGCTTGTGAGCTATTAATGTAATTAAAAACAATAGTTGCTCTATCATTTTTGCTCTGTAGAGCAAAACTATTCAAAGACTCATTCAGTGCTATTGCCCACTGCTATAAACTAACTGGAAGTCCTCTCGAAATCCATATGCTGAAATCCTAACCCCCAGTACCTCAGAATATGACCAGATTTAGAAAGTGAAGTATTAAAGGGGCACTAAATCAAAATGGAGTCATTTCCATTGATCCAGATCCACTGACCTTTGTCCTTATAGAAAAGCAGGGAGACACAGGAGCATACGAAGAAGGTGAGATGAAAATACAGGAAGATGCCGCCATCCACAAGCTGAGGGGAGAGGCCTCTGGGGAAATTCAATGTGCATGCTTTGGCCTTCACATCTAGCCTCCAGAATCATGAGATTATCAAAAATTATCAAATCTTGTTGATTGCACCACACACTTCATATCGCTTTGCTATGCTAGCCCTACTAATCCATCAGTGATGGCAAAATCAAATCTCTCACCAAGTTTTATGGGAGCATCATCCACAGCAGTAAGCAGAATGGAGACTGAATCTTATAAGTCTATGCACTAGCACTTGAGGGTGAACTTGAGGTGTCTGGTAAGAACTTGGAGATAAAGTTGGGGTGTAGCTCATTGGTATGGTTTTTGCCTAGCATGTGAGTCTCTAGATTTGATCTTTGGCATCACATACACAATCAATAAATTATTTTTTAAGAGTACAGGTCCCCAAGGACTGGGAAGACAGATCATTTGATAAAACCTTGCCTTGTCACAGAAATTGTGGGAGTGGCCAAACAAAGAGACCCATACCATGAGAGGGAGCTCACCCCTGACACTGCTTGGAGGGCCAGGACCCAGAAGCAGGACAGTCCAGAGACATAGGATAGAACCAAACATAAGCAGTAAAAAAAGTCAATGAAATGATTCCTAATGATATTCTGCAGTACTCATAGATTGGTGCCTAGTCAATTGTCATCAGAGAGACTTCATCCAGCAACTGATGGAAACAGATGCAGAGATCCACAGCCAGACATTTAGGCTGAGCTCTGGGAATCCTATAGAAGAGGTGGGGGGAAGGATTGTAGGAGCCAGAGGGGTCAAGGACACCTCAAGAAAGCCCACAGAATCAACTAACCTGGGCTCACAGGGGCTCACAGAGACTGAACCAACAACCATGGAGCCTGCATGGGGCTGACCTAGGCCCTCTACATATATATGACAGTTGTGTAGCTTGGTCTTCTTGTGGGACTCCTAACAGTAGGAGCAGGGGCTGTCTCTGACTCTGTTGCTTGTTTGGGGGACCCTGTTCCTCATACTGGGTTGCCTCATCCAGTCTTAATAGGAGAGGAGGTGCCTGGTCTAACTGCAACATGATATGCCATGGCTGGTTCATATCCATGGGAAGCCTGCCCTTTCAGAGGAGATGTGCATGGGGAGGGGAAGAGTGGGGGTGGGGGTGGGGGGACTGTAAGAGTGGAGGGAGGGGAAACTATGGTCCAGATGTCATAGATAAATGCTTGCCTTGTGAGTACAAGGACCTGAGTTCAATTCGCTGAAGCCACATTTAAAAAGCTGGCCATGGCAGGACGCATTCCTAATCCCAGTGAAGAAGCAGAGACAGGAAGATCCCTGGGATGGGATGACCAGGCAGCCTCACTGAATCAGTGAGCTGCTGGCCAGTGAAAGCCCCTGTCTCAGTGTTAAAGCCCCAAATACAAAAAAATAAAAAAGTAAAACCCAAGGTAGGAATTGATGTCTGACCTGTGCATACGTGAGCCAATATTTGTGGACACACACACATACAGACACACACATAAATCACATGTCTTCACACACACACACACACACACACACACCACGTGTCTGCATATGCACAGAGAGAGTTTTGGTCATCTCTAAGTCAGAGACATCTCCTGACAGTTGAATGAAATAACTTCTGATGATATTTTGGATTCCCATGAAACTTTGTGGGGTGGGGCAGAAATTCTCTGGGACAGTCTCCTTGTGTATGTCATAGCAGAATATTTCATGGAAATTAATGTTTTGACATTCTCAAATCCCGTGCAAACATGTTTATTTTCACTGGCACAGATAACTCATGCTGCCTGAACTCTAGGTGCTGCCAATAATGTGCTCCCGGGTCTTACAGGGCACGAGCAGATAGATGCCTCCACCAGGCTCTCCCCATACTGTACCATGCTATTTCCATCTCTGTTCAGCCTCTCAATTTCTGCCTAACTCATGTCTCTTGCAGAAAGAAGACAGAATCTTGGAGCAAGCGATGGTGCTGGCTGGTTCTGCCCTCCCTGTCCAAATGACTCAGAAAGAATTGTGTTTATTTATTTAGCAGTTCGGCTTTACCCCAGATCTCCATAACCAGACAAAGAGACAGATGAGAACTTCTCATGACATTGTGCCTTGACCTTGACCTGGTACTGGAAACCTGAGCTCTCTCCAGCCCCAGCCACTCTGTAGCCCCTCCAGGGCCAGGCTTGTCGATCCTAATCTGCATTTGAGGAACTCCGAGATTTTGCTGCAAGAGCATCTTCTGATTCAGTAGCTCTGGGCAGGGATGGAAGACTCAGTCGAATGCAAGCCCTGTTGGTGGGCCCCACTTTGGGTAGCAGGCTCAGAGAAGGTATAGGTAGAGCAGATGATCGCTTCTATACTGAGACTGAAGGAGCAAAAAAAGTATGAACTACAAGATCCGCCATTCCATCACAGTGGCTTTGTGTCTTCCTCTCTAGGGAAGATGTCTGTTAAAAATGCAAACGGTCTTTGAGGATCATTTCTAAAGCCCAGCTAACACAGTGATCTCCAACAATATCTTAACTGAGAAGCTGCCGTAGCCATCCTGATCCAAAGACAGCATTTCTGCTATGAAGAAGGCGGCAGTACAATACTTCAGAAAGGAATTTTGACTAAAAGGAAGGGATATCAGATAGGAACATTTTCAGTCCTAAGCAATAGAAAATCTAATTAAGAGTGATTTAATCAATACAGACAGTTACTCATCTCACCGCGTAGGAAATCCAGCAGCTCAGGCCTCTGTTGAGATCGTCACAGATACAGACTCCTTTTCCATCTTTAGTTATTGGCTTTTTACACTGGAGCTTATTGTCTCGTGGCCCCAAAATGATGGGTGAAGCTTCAGGTATCATTTCCACTTTGAAAATGAAAGGAAGTCTGGGTGTGATGGTGCTTAGCACCCCCATCATCCCAGTGCTGGGGAGCCACGGGGATCCTGAGTTAAGGACCAAGGGGGGCTACAGAGTGAGGTTCCATTCAAGAAAACACAGCTTGGGGCTACAGAGATGGCTTAAAGATTAAAAGAGCTCACTGCTCTTGCAGAGGACCCAGGTTCAGTTCCCAGCACCCACATTAGGCGGCTTACAGCCTCTTCTAATTCCAGTTCCAGGGTTATCTGATGCCCTCTTCTGGCCTCTATGGGCATCTGCCTGCACATGGTGCCTATAAAGTCATACAAACATAAAACTAACCCACAAAAATAATTCCTTTTTGAAAAAAAAAATCTCTAAAATAAGAAGGAAGGATGAGAGGGAGGGAGAGAAAATGGAAGGAAGAGAAAGCCGCCTGCAAGCCACACCCATGAGATTTACCTGGAAAGCAGCATCTTTAGCAGAAGTTTCAGGCAGACTTCTTGCATCTGATTGGTTGGAAGTGGATCGATTCCGTAAACAAATCACTGGTAAAGTGAGTCAGTTTTTCCTGGACTCAGAGTACCAAGACTTACCCTTCTCAGCTTCGGGGAGGGAGCTATGCTTCCCAATCATAAGGCGAATCCACCTCCCACAAGATCTAGGAGAGGCATGTGGGGTGAAGGCCACTGAGCAGGCCACAGAAGTGCCTACTCCAGGAAGAAAGCAGTTCATACACATAAAGGAGGCCACAGAACGCCAAAGCCCAGCGTCACCCCAGTTACAGCTTGAGCCAGATCCAGTCGGACCCCAGCATCCCTGGGATCTCCCTATGACTTACTGTGTATTGTGTAATGTGATGATTACTGTGTATTTGGGGAAGCTTCCAGAGGCAGAATGTCCAGTGGAGACTTATGGGAAGAGTGAATGGAGGTGTTGGAAGAAGGAGCCGTGGAAGAAGATGGTCAGAAGGACGGGGGTCCAGTTTGCTGAATGAAACATGTCCAATAAAGGTCTTACCTACTTTAAACCTCAAAAGCCATCCTGTGAGTTAAGGATTATTTCCACATTTTACAGATCAGAGAGACCAAGAAGTTTGTCGTTCCCCCCACCAAAGCCACATAGTCCGTAATTAGAGGATTTGAGGTTCTAGCATGCTCACTGACCTCAAAGCTCTAAACTTTCACACTGGTACTCATATATTCAGATGACGGCCTGGTTCTGACCTCACCCTGCTCTCCGATTGGAGGACTCTGCTCTTCAGAGAACATCTTGATGCTCCGGTCTTCGGAAGTCCCTTCAAGCTAGCTCGGCGGGCCACTCGCAGAGGACGGGGCAGGCAGAGGACCGCTGGGCCACTTTATAGGACTCACTTCCTAGAGCGTGAGGTCCCATGCTGAAGAGGCAGCTGAGCAGGTGGGAGAGATGACTGTTCTTGCAGAGATCTGTTCCCAGCATCTCCATCGGGCCCCTCACAACCTCCTTTAAATCTGGCTCCAGGGCATCTGGCACCTTCTTCTGGCCTCCACAGGCACCTCCAGACATGTGCACACCCCCACACACAGGCACAGAAACACACACACACACACACACACACACACACACACACACACACACACACAAATAATAAATCTTTTTATTTATCTAAGCTGACTCCACCAGACACCCACCTCTGACTCACAATGTATTTCACCCCATTCGACGTTCCAGCTCATAAAAATAATCCTGGGGTGTTTGTTTGTTTTTAGGAAAATGTAGAACTTTAGAACAAAAATTCACTCGAAGGCTACAGTAAAAATAACAGCATTGCATTTGCTCTCCTTAATTGCCTAGTAATTTTCCTCCACTCTGGGTATCAAGGGCCTTCCACTATCTCCTTGGGTATCTTGTCTGATTTGAATCCAGCTCCGGCAATTACCGAACTCCGGTGGGGAGCATTTGGGCCAGCTTGTCTGCTAATTTGTTTTTGCTTCCACTGACTGAATTCCTTTGGCGTTGCCTCCGGCAATCAAAACTTCAGATCCTGGAGAGGGGCATCAGTGTTACGAACCCCCAAGAGAAACAGACATCATTTTCCTAACTCACGCCCTGGGTTCTTCTAACTCGCGCCCTGGGTTCTGCCTAGCGGAGACATCACTAGGCCTCTACTAGGATTGCTGGGCTTCCCCAGTCTGTGTGTTCATGTGTGCTCTGAGCTGCAGCAAGTGTTCGGATAGGATGAGGATTTTCCATTCCTTGCCTTATTTCCTATAAACATGATGATCAAGGTGGGGTAATTATCTAGATTCCAGAGATGCTCAATTTTCACAGCCTTGTCGGAAGAAACAAAAGGCAGAAGGAACATTTTCTCACGTGTTCTCGCGTACATCACAGAAGGAAAGAAGAGGGTGAGCAGGCAGTGGGGAAGGATGGCAACTCCAGTATCTGCAGAGAGGATGGAGGCGTTCATTCGGTCCCATGTCACCAGTCTGGCAGGACTTTTACAGATGAAGCCCAGAGAGGCTGAGAAATCTGGCCAACACCACACAGCTTGTAAATGTAAAATCTAGGAACAAATAATACAGTATGGAGTCCAGCCCTTCTTTTCTGGTATGCCCTGCACTGCCTTTGGAAAAGGCATTGAAAGTGGGGACGCTCTCTCCTGCTATTTTTGTTATACACTTCAAATTATCTAAGTGTCTTGAGCAGTCACATATAGATAAAATTCTTGGGGGAAACTTGGGAGCCAAACACTCTCTGACATGCCAACATGTGGTGTGTTTAATCCTTTAGCTATAGAGATTAAAGGTGAATGACCCCGGCCCAAGATGAATGAGGAGAGCCCGAGAAATCCCTTCCCTAACTGGTGATTAAGAATCCATCTAAACAGACTTCCCAGGCTCCAAGCGTCCCCTTTCAGCCTGCTGAGTGGTCCAATCTCTGACCGGGCCAGACTTCTGGCCCAACTTCAGGCTTTCTTCTCCCACAAGTAAGCTAAGAACTGAAGCTGGGCTGGCTGATGAGTCACTGGACCAGGCTGGGGACCGAGGCACTTCTGACCTTTCTGCTAGCCCTTGTACTTGGGAACATCCTTCTTTGCTTACATGCCCTCCCATTTCATTTCCTTCCAACTTCTGATGCTCTGGGGGAGTGTCACAGTGGCTAACGCTATCCAGCAGACTCGGCTCTCAAAATGAGTCATTTGGTACTAAGCACAGGCAAGGCGTTCTTACTAAGAACCATCATGGCCGCGTCTCCCCTTTCTTTCCTGCTATTCTATTACCTAGACTTATTAATAGCAGGCGAGTGCCTGTATTGCATTTCTGTGAGTGTTCAACAACCTAAGGAAGCCCTTTGGCTATGAAGCCTCCTTGGATAGAATGAGACTCAAGGTTGTGGAAGGATCAGACACAGAGGGAAAAGAAAATCCATACTGAGCATCAAGTAAACCAGTCCAGTGCTCCAAAAGAAGCCGCGCTCGGGGACTAGAGGCAAAAAGCGTTGGCTTCTAAGTAGAAGAGAACCGACTTGAAAACCTAGGTCATCGCTTGCATTTGGATGGCTGTGGGCAGCCCTTTCGTCTCCCTGAGCTTTAGAACTCTCGCCTTTTAAGATGGTCATCGTGGCAAACACTTGCAACCCCAGCACTGGGGAGACTGAAAGAGGATCTCAAATTTGAGGCTAGCCTGGGCTGCAGAGCAAAACGGCGGTCTCAGCCGCAACAAACAAACCCTGTCAACCTTGAAATGGTGCTAGCAATGTTGGCTTTGTACTGAAGCGGGGATTTAAACAGAGTGGTCCTGTATGGCCGCCATGATCGCTGGGATGATAAAGCGTGTTTCACGACGGGTACCAGTCCACCACTGCTGCACACTTGCGGTTCTTTCCCATCTCCTCTGTAAAACACCTGAAAACACAGACACATTTTACCCCACATCCCATGACTGATTGGGAGCTTTCCTTGCAGGGTGTTTAACCCTTCCCTGCCTGGTTGTTTGCCTGAGTCTAAAACATGGTGAATCAAGACGGCGGGTGCGGAAGTGGGGTGCTGCGCATCCAAGGATTTCTTTTTCTTTTCTTTTCTTTTTTTTAAACAAAAAGCACTTTTCTTTCTCCACCACTGTCTGTCTATATCCTCCGCTAAACAGCCTTCAGATGAGGCACAACTCTATGGTCCAGAACTAAGGGACTTGCAGCAGGAGCTGAGCATGAGACACCAGCTGGGTTCCTTGAAGCTGATCCAGACAGGCTTCTTGATGTGGTGAGAGGCATCCATACTCATGGCAAAGGAAGAGAAGAGGTTCCTGGCATGGTCACAAAAGCCCTCTGAAAGAGGTGGGGGTTAGAGATCAAGATTGCTGGGGTAGGTCTTGGGACTGCCTCTGTATGCTCTTTCAGGCTGCCCTAACTGGCTAAGTGGCTCAAAGCAAGCTCCCCAGTGGCTTAAGCACACAACCAAATCTAGGAACCAGGGACCAACACAAGCGAGCTGCCTTGGCTAGGCTGGTGTGTGTGAGGCCGGAGAGCAGATGCAGACACAGCGCTGCTGGCAAATCCACACAGGCCCCAGGTGCCCCCTGTCCTATGCAGCTGTCCCGTGAAGAAGCTAGGTTACACGTGGAAAGGTAGTAACACGGACCCCAGCTCCTTCTCTTTCCACAGGTGTGGGTTGGAACACACTGCTGCTTTCTGTGCACCGTGAAAGAGTCTCCGCGGTAACCCTGCCCACCGATAAGACCTAACATTCCTGGTACATCCTTAAGAGGATGCCGAAGTTCCTGAAAGTACCCGTTAGGCTTACTCCACCTGGGGATGCAAAAGATAAAGACAGATTCAACTCTGAGGACAAAGATCAGGGCAAGAATGTCAGAGAAGAAATAAAAGTAAGCTGCAGTGGCAGGGAACTGTGCTCTAAATTATATAAACTAGGCTAGTCCTAATATATATTATACAACATATACACATATAGGCATATATATGAATATCTGTATAATATATATTAGGGGTACATAATGTATAAAATATATAGTATAATATGTAATATAAATTATATGTGTTATATATGAATGTTAATTATATATTAATTTAGTTTATGTATATTGTGTGATTGTTAATATTATTAATTGTATATAATTGTTGATTATACTAATACATTAATAATAATAATAATATATATGGAGGGAGAGAGAGGAAATGCTCACTATGTATATGTAGCCCAGGCTGGCCTCAAATTTGAGATTCTTCTTCCTAAAAGTAAGAACACTCAGGTAAATCCAGCCAAAGAGCATGCTGCCCAGTAACTTCTTAAATTAAAAAAATAAACACTTTAAAAATTTGTTGGACTGGCTGGTTTTGTGTGTCAACTTGACACAAGCTAGAGTCATCAGAGAGGAAGGAGCCTCAGTTGAGGAAATGCCTCCATGAGATCCAGCTGTAAGGCTTTTTCTCAATTAGTGATCTATGGGGGAGGGCCCAGGCCATGGTGGGTGGTGCCATCCCTGGGCTGGTGGTCCTGGGTTCTATAAGAAGATGGACTGAGCAAAGCCATAGAAGCAAATCAGTAAGCAGCACACTCCATGGCCTCTGCATCAGCTCCTGCCTCCAGGTTCCTGCCCTGCTTGAGTTCCTGTCCTGACTTTCTTTGGTGATGGAAAGTGTAAACTGAATAAACCCTTTCCTCCCCAAGTTGCTTTTGGTTCATAGTGGTTTGTTGCTGCAGTAGAAACCCCAACTAAGGCAAAGGTCAATGGGCTTCACAGGGTTTTGTGTGTGTGTGTGTGTGTGTGTGTGTGTGTGTGTGTGTGTGTGTGTGTGTGTGTGTGTGTGTGTGTGTGTGCTGTTATGGTTGCTGTTATGGTTGCAGTTACGGTTTGGAGGGGTTTTGCTGTTGTTTGTTTTGGTGTGGCTTTATTTTGTTTTCTTGGCTGGGGGGGTTATTGTTGTATTAGGCTTGTGTTTGTTTTTTGAGAAATAACTTAAAGTCGGGTGAGTAGGAAGGCAGAGAGGATCTCGAAGGACTTGGAGGAAGAGAAGAATATGTTCAAAATATATTTAAATTAAAAAAAAATTTTCGAGACAGGGTTTCTCTGTGTTGTTTTGGTGCCTGTCCTGGATCTTGCTCTGTAGACCAGGCTGGCCTCAAACTCACAGAGATCCGCCTGGCTCTGCCTCCCAAATCCTGGAATTAAAGGCGTGCACCATCACCACCCAGCTAAAAATTGTTTTAATTAATAAAAATATATAAAAATAATCTAATATGGCCATGAAAACAATGTCAACATCATGAAAGTTAAAAGCAGCTGTGTAGAACATTCTGGGTTTGAGAGAATTCAAGAGAAGGGTAAGGATGTTGCTCAGTGGGAGAGTGCTTGGTTGCCTAACACACATCAAGTCCTGGGTTGGTCTCTGACTTGGGGGCGGGGATGAATGTTAAAGAGTCAAAAAAGCAAAAATTAGACACTGTATTTTATTCTTTATTTGTTCCTCCCCTCCTCTACCCGAACCTATAACAGGTTACAACCATTGGTTGGCAGCATTTGAGTATAGATTGAATAATGGATCGTATTCCTGTTTTGATGATCAATTCCCTGTGTAATATTTACCCCAGACTTTGTAATTGGATGTCCCTGATCTCAGGAGATGCTCACTGAAATGGTCAAAGGTAAGATGTTACAATGTCTGCAACACCCTTGTAAACTCTCAATGGCTCCGCAAAAGGATGCTGATGGTGGTGACGGTGGTGGTCATGCTGATGGTACACTGTCCCCAACACTCACACTTGGAGCAACTGTGAAAAAAAAAATGAAGGTAAATGGTGTTCACTGCGTGCAGGTTTTCTTGAAATCTTTGATATTTCCCTAACTAAAATGACAGAGGAAAAGAAAAGGGAGGTGTTATTGATTTTAAATCATGTATAGGGCTATCCATCAAACACAAAATGTGGGCCATTACCGAATCCCTATTGGTCAATCCAACTATCAAGAAGGATGTGCCTGAGAAAAAATTGAATATACATTAGGTACTAGATGATATTAAGGAACCACTTACTAATGTACTAATGGTCTGCGTGTGTTAGAGAGGCACAGATGTGTGTGAAGAAGCTGGTTTGATATTTAGGACTGGCTGTTACACAGGCCGGAAGGTAAAAGAATAAAAATAAGAGGAAAACAAGAGTGAGACTAGTGATGGCTCTTGAAGCTAGGTAACAGATAAACAGGCGTTCTTTCACATGAGCATCTGGGTTGTGTGCCTGGAAAAATCTCAATAAAACTTTATTGAGCCCTAAAGAAGAACAAAAGGTAGGAAAACGGGTAGAACTGGAGCTCAATGCATCGTATGTTTTCTCTCATTTGTGGAATTTATGAGGGAAAGGCATGAAAGTAGAGGGTGGACTATTAGGAGACAAGAAGAAAAGGAGGAGGAGAGGAAAAGAGCAACCCAGAGGATGAATATGGCTACAATACATTGTATGCATGTAACCGTTACCTTGTCCAATTAATGCACATTGATTTTTAAAAGATCTTTTAAAAAATACATATATATAATGAAGAGGGTCATTTGTAAATAAAATAAATTCTTCTGGAGGATAGGAACAAACAACTTATAAATTAATCACTTGTAAATCGCAGCCTTTCTGTATGACCCTTAGGGACTTAAGTTCATTTGTTTTTGGTTTTGTTTTTTTATCTACTTTGGGTTCAAATCCCTCTCCCTCATCCCTAGCCCTTCCTTCTCACTCACCGGCAATAACAAGACAAGCGAGCATCACTGTCCCAAAGGCTCCCGCATACATATTCTCACCCCTATCTAGGGAGAACGGCAGCATCAGGGTGCATTGTGAAGAGGTTCACAGTGACTCTGGGCTGGGCTGAGACCAGGACCTTGGACCTTAGACCTCTGCTCTAGCTGTCAGCGAGCTTGTCGTCTCTTGACCATCCAGAATGAAGGCAGCTCTAGTCTCTATAGTAACCAATCTGCCTAAAATAGGAATTAGGTGGGGGAACAAAACGCTTAAAGCCAATTGGATCCATTCATCCCCGAACAATGTCAATTTAAGGGCTGTTACCCGGGTTGTTGGCTTATTGAATGGTCTCCCACCATGTGCTCCACTAAAGGAAGTGGGGGAGGGGAGCTGTAGCCAACACCCCACCCCATACAGAACCACGGATGCTCTCTCCCCTCCCCCCCTCTTTAAACATCTCTTTTATATCCCAGAGTCATAAGCTTTTAAAACAAACTTTCAGTCGAGGCTGTTTTATGGCCACAAGACTGAGACAAAAGTAGAAATCTAAGAGTCGCCGACGGGCAAAGCGAGCTTCCCAGGAAGCAAGGGGACGGAAGCCCAAATCCTGTGCAGAAACCTTGCGGTTCCAGGTAGGTCTTCCAAGAGCTCTCCTGTGCAGGCAGCTCCCCCACAGACAGTCCTTGGAAAGGGGGGTGCAATAGTAGTTGGAGCTAATATGGCCCTAAAATGGGAGGTGAAATTGTCCAGCCTGTGGCAATGTCCACCTGTTCTACAGGGTCACAGGACAGTTTAACCGGGGTGACTTTAGGGTACCATGGCAGGTGTGCACAATAATAATTCATTTGAGTTCCCTGCCGCGGCTTTCTTTATGTCTGCTTGCTATGCATAGCTTCAGTTCCACTCTGCTCTCTGTTTTTCCATCCTAAACAGTTTTTGACTTCCAAAATATTGCCAGGTGTAGGGAATGGAATTCCTGTGTCCTGTTAACATAGTCTAGCTTTCTTCGTTTTTTGGCTTTTTCCAAGGAAAACAATTTAAGCAGCCCAATTCATCCCTTTCTCTCTCCTCTTCCCTCTATCCAGGAAACAGGAAGTCTAGTTGCTCACTTGGATGTTTTTAAGGAGCATCGATGAGACTTTGCCAGTGACATGTAATCAACGTGTCAACAACGGAGTCTCAGCATGTCCAGCCTTGCCAGGTTTAGCCACCCGAAATCGGGATGATCAGCTCCGTTTGAAATTTAGGTGAGTAATTATTTAGTCTGAATAAGTTCCAAGTACCACATGAAACCTGCATATAATAACAACAAAAAAGAAGATTATTTCTTAGAAAATCCAATTTCACTGGGTACATTTGCATGGTGTCTAACAGCCCTAAGTCACACAGCACAATTAGCTACTGTCCCGGAATATACACAGAAAATTATTTCCGAACAAAAAGACCTGAACTGAAGAGAGGTGGGTATAAAGAAGGTCTTGATGTAAAGAGTGGTCTATTCCAGGTAACCAAAGCCAAGAAGAACTGGCTTACCAGTGACCTGAGGAAGAAACCAGGTCATGGAATTTGGGAAATTGCAAAAAGTGTCTGAACTTGAAGTATAGGACACCTTGTGTGAAGCACCCGAGGGTCCGTTAAGGAGAGCCTGGGGTATCACTCAGTGGAAAATCTAGTGTGAACTGGGTTCAGTCTTCAACACTATTTAAAAAAAAAATCTAAGGCAGATGGATATTGTACAATAGGTCATGAGGTGTCCTTAGAAGGTTTTATGCAGTGGTTCTCAACCTGTGGATTGAGACCCCTTTGGGGGTTGAATGACTCTTTTATAGGGATTACCTAAGAACATCAGATAACTCAGATATTTACATTATAATTCATAACAGTAGCAGATTTACAGTTATGAAGCATCAATGAAAATAATTCTATGGTTGGGGGTCACCACGACATGAGGGACTGTATTAAAGTGTCACAGCATTAGGAAGGCTGAGAACCACTAAACTAATAGAAGGAAGAGGTCGCAGGGAGCCTTGGAAAGGCTGTGACAGCATCCCCAGGGAGTTCCTGATAAGGACTGAACCCAGGCCAGTGTTTTTGGAGATAAGGGGACAAGTGAATCTGAGAGATGATGACTCCCACTTGTCCGGACTGTTGATGCACAAGGCGTTTGGCAGTGAGAAGCACGGCCCTAATGCGTCTAACTTGGGAGGCTGAGGGCAATGCTAATGGGCTTGGCCATGAACACCACCACAATGCAGCCTGTTGATGAGTTCACTCCAGTCTAGAACAGAGCAGTCAGTCAACATGTCCTAATTAGAAATCTCTCTCTTTAGAAGTAGCTAATTAGCGATCGGGAACCCCAACCAGGAGTCCATCACCTTCGGAGTGATTCCTTGGCCCTTCAGAAGTTGGTCTGGGTCTGTCCCAGAGGCTTTCCTGTGTGGCTTCTGATGGAGACAGGTTGTGAGCGAGGAGGATCGCACTGCCCCACAGCCTGGCATGAAGAAGCTAGCAAGACCATCCGTTTGCCATCACCTTCAGAACTCAGACCCATAGCTGCTGTGTCTGTACGTTTCTAATGAACTTGACCCTAGGGGCAGAAAGATTGGCATACTCTGCTTTTGAAATAACCTTTGTATTTTTTTTTATGCCTATGGACAAATATTCACGTCTGCCTAAATTTGAGTCAAAGCTGTCTTTTCTTTGTGGTTGTTTCCTCCCTTTTATTTGTTTGCTTGTTCGTGTTTGGTCTGGGTGTTGTTTTAAGAACATGACTTCATTATACCCAGAATGGCCTCAAACTCTTGATCTTCCTGATTCAGCCACTGGGATCATGGGTTGCTCTGTGAGCCAAGCTCCCTTCAATACTCTCTGTAGCACTGGGGTTGCAGCCAAGAGGACTAGGAGTCTCCCCCGTGTTTACCTCCCAATGCCAGGGGCCAACGTACCCTGGTGGTATCTAAAGGACATTAACTATT
The DNA here is from genome assembly GCF_049852395.1 of Peromyscus maniculatus bairdii. Lineage (NCBI taxonomy): Eukaryota > Metazoa > Chordata > Mammalia > Rodentia > Cricetidae > Peromyscus > Peromyscus maniculatus. The sequence continues at coordinate 43,479,385 of NC_134866.1, read as the reverse complement.
GACTATATGACCGACTTAGCTTAAGGCTTTCCAAAACAGAGACCAGTGGAAATGGACGGCAGGCCAAGGGAGAGTGTCGTCTTTAAAATTCAACTCGCATGCTGTCCCACCAGCCCCCAAATCACCTAAACATGCTATTTACTTCATGTCTCCTGGGCAGACTCCTTCCCCGATCCTCTCTGAGCTGGATTTAATCGATGATGCTCAGCTGAAGAAAATGATCACACATGACAACTTTCTGAAAAGCCTGGAAAGACTTAGAAAATAAAGCAAATAAACGGAGGCATCCCTCCACAAATATGGGCTCCGAATAGAAGGTTCGATTGTAAACCTTCCAGACGTCCAGGCTCCACGGCTGTTTTTGAAAGACATTCCAATAACAGATGCCCCTTTAATTGGGGCATGATTTGATAGAAAGCAGCAGGCACAATTCAAAAAAAAAAAAATACCTCTCTCGAGACATGTCAGAGCAAATTAGCCGTGAGACTGAAACCATTTCCCATTGAGTTTAATGAAGTTAACTAGATAAGTAAATATGGACAATCGGAAAAGGGTACAGTGCCCTGTCCTCTGTGGGGTGAGGGGTGGGGATGGGGCTCCTTCAGACATTGACAGCAAAATGGACTCTCATTTGACTATTTTAAAATATCACAATGCCCTCACTCTACGTCTGTCTTTTTCTTCTCCAGAACCTTCTGTAAGAAGAACTGCCTGCGCAACGTTTACCCACCTAGAAATCAGTGGTACTGCGGTCCGCACACTGTTCCCATATGGAGTGTGTCTGCTAACAAGCTAGGAAATGGAATCTGAAGGAGAAGCTGAAAATATTCCTCAAATGGAATTCAGTGATCACGGGTACCTTTCATTTTCCAAGTTTCCTTGGTCTGATTAGCATAAATAACTGACTTGACCTCAGGTTAGAGGCAAGGTTATTCCCCCTAGCAACTTACAATTTAAAAATAAACTTCTAAAAGGACGAAGTTTACTTGCTTTGTTGTTGTTGTTGTTGTTGTTGTTGTTGTAGCTCTCTGTGGTTACTAGATACACTGCCTTAAAGAGTTAGACATGCAGAATATGACAGCAGCTGGTTTCCAGGCCCAATTCTGTCACTCTTACTACTTGGTACCTGGTCTGAACAAAAATAAGCAGACTCTTTATATAAAGTTCATTGGGTACTTCATAAATAGTAGAAGCCCTATTAAGAATATTTTAAACTTATGCAGGGACACTTGGCTTAGTCTGGGAGGAAGGGACTGGACCTCCCTGGACTGAGTCTACCAAGCTGATCACAGTCCTCGGGGGAGGACTTGTCCTGGAGGAGGTGGGAATGGAGGGTGGGCTGGGGGTAAGGGAAGGGCGTGGGAGGGGGGAGAATAGGGGAACCCATGGCTGATATGTAGAACTGAATGGTATTGTAAAATAAAAAATATATATCACAAAAAAAATAAAAATAAAAAAAAAATAAAAAAAAAATCCCAAAGAAAACACAAAAAAAACCAATAATAATAATAATAATAATAATAATAATAATAATAATAAATAAAAATAATAATAATAATAAAAAGAATATTTTATATATCATCTAATTAATGCTGAAAATAAACTATTAAAGCATTTTTCTTTACTTTGTAGATATGGGACTTAGACATAGAGAAGTCAAAGGACCCTCCAAAGGCTACTTAGCAAGCTAGTTCCACTCAGGTGTAAAAGTCACAACTACCCATAGCCATTGTGGTGGTTTGGATGAGGATGTCCCCCATAGGCTCATATATTTGCATCCTTGGTCTCCAGTTGATAGAATGTTTGGGAGGATGAAGAGGTGTGGCCTTGTTGGGAAGCCTATGCCAAGCGCTCTCTCTCTCTCTCTCTCTCTCTCTCTCTCTCTCTCTCTCTCTCTCTCTCTCTCTCTCTCTCTCTCTGCCTTCTTCCTGCAGATCAGGATAGAGCTCTCAACTGCTTCTCCAGCACCATGCCTGCCTGCATGCTACCATGCTCCTTGACATGATGGCAATGAACTAACCCTCTGACACTGTAAGCCAGCCCCCAATGAAATGCTTTCTTTGATAAGAGTTGCCTGGGTCGTGGTGTCTCTTCACAGCAATGGACCAGTGACTAAGACAGCCATATTACTTGCTGCTAAGAGATGTCACTTCTGGGAGGGGCTCAATGTGCAAAAATACAGAACAGAATGGGAGCAGCAGGGGGCAAATTTGTCCATGCTGAACTTGGTGTGCTGACAGAGAAGTCCCCAAGTAAGGGACAAAAGTCAGAGATGAAGATATAGAACTAAATCCCTTACAAGAAGGTAATGATTGACGCTGTGCCACTGAGAAGGCACACACCCAGGGTAAAGGCAAAGAAAAGAGAGAGAAAGCTAAGGGAAGACCCTTGGCGTCCACTGCACAGGTGTTCAAGAGCCAGAGAGGGACTTACGGGATCAGCAGAGACCCTCACGGGAGTGCTTCTGGAGTAAAGTTAAGATACCCAGAGAAAGAGCTGGAGAGATGGCTCAGTGGTTAAGAGCACTGACTTCTCTTCCAGAGGTCCTGAGTTCAATTCATGATGGCTCACAACCATCTATACTGGGATCTGATGCCCTCTTCTGGCATAAAATTGTACATGCAGATAGAGCACTCCTATGGATAAAATAAATAAATTTTTAAAAAAAAGAAAAGAAAAATCTATGTAGGTGATTTATTTTAAATTACTTAAAAAAAATACCCACAGAAGGATGGTCCACAATTCCAGTGCCTCATCTCCAAATCAAGACAAGCAGAGGCTATGGAGCATCAGGGGATCCCTGGTGACCCTCCAGAAAAGGGTAGCATGCTAGGGTTCCAAACCTGAGCACAGTGTTAAGAAGAAGGTCACACAAGAACTGATCTGGAGCAGGAAAGCATATTCTTCATCTTTCAAGGAATACAGTGTCACCAGAGAAGTACTCAAGCAGGGAAGAGGAGGGAATGTTGGGAGAAGGCGATCTCTAACATGGGTCAGGTTGGGCAATTTTTACTCTGTGGAGAAGGAGCCACAAAGAAGAGGGGATAATTGGAGGGATGGAATCTTGGAGGCCAGGGTTCAGGTGCAAAGGGGTGGGGGGTTGAAGTCCAGTCATCTATAACATCAGCTTCCTGTCATCAGAATCATCATCCATCCTCAGCTTAGTTCAAGCTCTCAACTGAGCTACGCCCTGGCCCTCTTACTGCATGCTAACTTAATTAATGTTGAGGCCAGAAGCTCTTCCTACAGCCATATTGCTTATACAAGTGCAAAACTCTTTTTCACAGTTCCTTCAAATAACCACTCCATTATACTTTGAAGGCACACAGAGGAAAGGATGGCTGCATTACTTATGCTTGACTTTGTGAGGTTAATGCCTTCCTCTTTACATGATGCTAAACCACCTCACTGAACTAAACTCATACGCTATCTGCCCGAGGCCTAATGCTTCAGTAAGTTTATTGAAGCATGATTTAATCAGTACAAAAATCAGTTCAACTAAATCAACACCAGAGGTGGTTAAGTTGGTGTAAGACCAACCACATCATCTTGCAATCCCTGGATTTTAACACCAGGAAATTTACAAACCACTCACATGCATGGTGGAAGTCTGTCTGGGCTTGCTCACCCCCTGGAAGGGACCCTCACGGAACATTGGCATCTTTTACCCTCAACCTGCCATGTCTACTTTTCCCTCTCCTTGACTTGACAGCTGATCACAAATGCCTTTCACCAGAACCTACTGTCTTAATCCTGGCTGCTATGGATAATGACCTGGTCCCCAGTGAGTCTACAAATCCCTTTATGTGTCCAGCATATCCTACTTCATTCTTTCTAAGGGCCAACTTTTGCTTCTCACTTGGCCTCTGTATTAATCACTTTTCTCATGCTGTGGTAAAACACTATGACCAAGGCCGCTTATAGAAAAATGAGTTTATTCGGGCTTGTGGTTCCAGAGGGCTAGAGTCCATGATAGCAGAGTTAAAGCATGGTGGCTGTAGCAGCAGCTGAGAGCTCACACCTTGAACCACAAGCAGAAAGCTGAGCACTGGGAATGAATGGTGTGTAGCTTTGAAAACTCAAAGCCTACACCCAGTAACATACATCCTCCAGCAAGGCCACACCTCCTAAACTTACCCAACAGCCCCTCCAACTGGGAACACGTCTTCAAACACCGGCGCCTATGGGGGACATTCTCATTCAAACCACCACAGCCTCCTAATGCATAAGGAGAATGCAGTCAGTCTGGAAGAACTCCAACTTCCTGCCACCCTCATCGTAAATATATTCACATCGTCACTCCTCATTTTTGCCTTTACACATCTGCAAGGCTGAGATGGCCCTCCCCTTGACCAGAGTTAGTTTCTGCTTTGAACCCCACCCCTGTAGCTGGGAGTTTTCTCTAGTCCTGCCCTGGCCTGCAGCCACTCAGGCCCAAATAAACACACAGAGGCTTATATTAATTAAAACTGTATGGCCTAATGGCTCAGGCTTCTTTCTAGCTAGATCTTACATCTTAAATTAACCCACTTCTATAAATCTGTACCTTGCCACATGGCTCGTGGCTAACTGATATCTTTTACATCTTGCTTCCTCTGTGTCTGGCTGGCAACTCCTGAGCCAGCGTTCCTGTTCCCAGAATTCTCTTCTCTCTTTTTCCCATCTATACTTCCTGCCTGGCTACTGGCCAATCAGCACTTTATTTATTAACCAATCAGAGCAACATATTCACAGCATACAAAGTGATATCCACAACACACCCCTCTCTTTCCACCTCCCTTTGCTATACTAGAGGCTTTTCTCTCAAGCTACCTACTGGGCTGTGAATTCCTGCAGCCTCCTCTGGCCTGAAACATCTGCCTTTGGTCAAAGGTTCCTCAGCTCCTATAACCCCCCCCCCCAAGACAGGGTTTCTTTGTGTAGCTTTGTGCCTTTCCTGGAACTTGCTTTGTAGACCAGGCTGGCCTCGAATTCACAGAGATCCACCTGCCTCTGCCTCCCGAGTGCTGGGATTAAAGGCGTGCGCCACCACCGCCCGGCTTCCTATAAATCCTTTTTGTCCTTTCCTCACCAAACCTTTCAAAAATGCAACCTCATGCACCATTCTTTGTCACCCTCCCCGACACCAGGCTTCCACATCTTTCTTTCACCACAGGTGACCCCTGGGTATCCCACTCCCACATATTATGACTCCAGAGCCCCCAGTTACCCTCGGCTTTTGTCTGTGTGGATGACCACTCACACCAAACTTACCTGACTCCCATGAGCCCACGCTTCCACAGTTCCCTTCCTAACTCCATTTATTCATCATTCATTTAAGAAAATGTGGGGAAGTGGCTCAAAGGTTGAGAGCACTGGCTGCTCTTTTAGAGGACCCAGGTTCAAGTCCCAGAATCTACTTTGTGGGTCACAGACTTCTCTAACTCCAGTTCCAGGGCATCTAATGGCCCTCTCCTAGCCTCCACAGGTCCCACGCATGTAGGTGGTGTACAGACATACATACTGGCAGAATGCCTATACACATATAAACAAACAAACAAATGAATACATAAGAAAACACATATTTTCTTGTACCTGCCATATGCTAGGGATGGCACAGATCTAGGGATGAGGAAAGTTGAGCTAATGCTTATTCCCACAGAGAGTGCTGCTTAATTGGAGAGACCCTGGCAGACAGCTAAGAAGGAAGTATATGGGGGTTCTTGGTTTTCAGGACAGCAGTGTAAACACTGAATTAGTGAATAATGATCCATGGCTCCCAGAGGAAGGGAGGGCCAAGTTCCAACAAGCCTAATGGTCATCAACCAGTTACTATTGCTCTTGTTTTATGTGTTTCTGTTTAAAGACACCCAATTCAATATATTTTTAAAGTAATTAATTATATGCAGGATTTCTTTATTTAGGAAAAAAATACCAGCTAAAGAAGTTTAATATTTTCCTGATCCTAAAAAACAGGAACTCTCCTACATCAGAGTCTCTCTGGTCACAGAAAATTCAGGACCAGCAGTCTTAAATGGTTCCCTTGTGTGCACAGGGCTCCCCCAACCCAAGCCGAGCATAACGCACACAGCCTCGTAGCATCTTTCAAACTCAACTCACATTATCAGCACCTGAGTCTCGCTACCACCGTACAAATTATCCTGACACTTTAATTATGTTTCTTCAACCAAAATGTATGGACTGTTGTGATTGACTTTCAGTCCAACACCTTAGGTTTTCCTGAGACCAAAGGTAGAGCTGGCTTAGCCAGGGATGGGAGTGGAGATGGCAGTAGAGTCCTCAGTGGGCAGAGGACAGAGGACACTGGGGTCTAGAGTCAGAGAGACCTGGGACACAGTGCTGCCGGGTGCCTACTAGACCTCAAACGTAGGCTCTTGTCCTCTCTGAGTTTCAATGAACTCATCCATTCCATGGGAGAAATGGGTTAGAAGAAGGCTTGAAGACTTTAAACACATGCTGCATGTGAATTTGCTACCTCTTGGGTGGGTCATTACCACTAATTAGTGGTACAGGCTTCGGTCGGCTCCCTTTCATTCAGGACTATGGCCCTGTCCACTCGTCTGGCTGACTCTCTGGCCACTACAGCACGAGCTGGTACCAAAAGGGGAGGAAACCGTCTTAGCGTAACTTAAATGAAAGACTTAGAACAGTGTGAGTTCCAGGAAAGGCGCAAAGCTACACAGAGAAACCCTCTCTGGGGTGGGGGTGGGGGTGGTGGAGAAGAGGCAGCAAGAGCCCTGGGAAGGAAGAAAGGTGGGAGGGGAGATAGAGGCCACTGTTACCATGGAGAAGACAGAAGCACTAAAGGTCCAGTGGTCGGGGAAAGAGGGCTAAGAGAGAAAGAAAGCATAAATGTGTTCAAGGACAGCAAACGGCAAATGAACTGTCACGACACTAACCATGACCTACCTCCCGATTCCCAGGATGACTCAGGCTCTCCCTGGTTGGATTTGGCTCACAGGGAGGGAAAGCCCCAGCAGGCCAAAAAGAAATGCTTCTGTGAACTTCTGGCCAGGCTGCTGGAGCCCATGTGTGGAGACAGGGAACAAAAGAGAATGTCTGGAGAAAACAGAGCTCTAGTTCTTGTTCCTGGCTGTCACGTGAGGCTAAATTCCAACTGAACCAAAGACAAGGACCCGAATTTAACCCACAATTCGGGCATGGCGTTACCATGCCTAATGATGACACAGATTTTAGATATACTTCCTGCATGATAGTCCCTAGCAATGACAGGTTTGGGGGACCTCGTTTCCTGAGATGACCACTCTGCAGAGATCCAAAGTCCATATGAGAGCTTGGAATCCCCGGTTCAGTTTAAAATAAAATTCCACAAAAGTCAAAGAAGGATCCCCCTCAGTTTCTGTAGCCTACTCGTTTTCATGTATACAAAGGGAGAGCTGGGATCCTCGGGGTCCTCGTGTGAACCCCTACAAGGAAAAAGACCACCTCCTCTCCCCTCCCTCTGCACCCCACAATAGCAAACCCCCACAGTGGCATCCTTGCTTCCTCTCAGCTTTTGTCCCATTCACTCCCCCATTCACCACCACCACCACCACCCCTTCCCCACTTTTCCAAATTCTTCTCCCCCACGAGTCAGGGATTGAAAATTCTTGGCATCCTTGTTGAACAAATAGTGTTTGTCCACGGTGATCCTGGTCAGTGGCAAACTGCCATCGCTCTGGGACAAGGAGGTGTGAGGATACAACCCACGAGTCTGCCCAGGACCCTGGTCTATACGGGTGTCAGGCCATTGGGCTCCAGGCTTTGCTTGCCTTCTCTCCTGGCTAGCTAGGCTGGCATCCACAGAAGGGAAGAGGGAAAAGAAGAAAAAAAAGGGACCAATGGGGGGTGAGGGAGTGCTGACTGAATCCCACTTTTATTCTGCTGTCTGGAGGCCTCAGGGGACACTCTGCCCCCCCTCCCCGGGGCGGGGCACATAAGCTGTTACCTTCTCCTCTTCTCTCTCAGCCTGCCCCATTGAGAGAGCTGTGTGTTTTGGAAAGCTCTGGAAGACGCACATCCTGAAGATCCATGGGCACAGAAGTGTCCCAATACTCCCTGAAAATCCCCCACAGGGTTGGGCAGACAGGCAGGAGTCACTTACCTGCCTTAGTAGGTCCCGCCCAGCACCAGTGCCTGCATTAGCCAGGGAGCAGGAGAGTTCTTTCTGCCATGCAGGGCTTTTATATTGCTCTTTCCATAGCTTCGGAGCCTCTGCTAATGCCTTATGATTAATATATCAATTGTGCAAATTAATAGGTGCCCTGAGGCATTTGCAGACAAGCCTGTGTCCTGCCTTGGGTTTGTTACTTTCCCTTCCTTTCTGCCCTCTTTTGTCCTCCTGTCCCTCTCCTCCCTCCCCTCCTTCCCCTCCCTCCCCCCTCACCTCCTTCTTCCTGGATGGTCCCTCCATTTCCAGATCTAGATACCTGTTTGAATGCTTTTAAATTCAAAGGTTTCAAGGGTCACTCACTCCCAGCGGCCAGGTGCGGTCAAACCCAACTTCTTACAGAGAGCATGGGCAAGGCCCAGGAAAAATGGACACCCTTTGAAGTCACACAGCCAGGGAGTAAGAGCCCGAGACATGGTCCGTCACTCAGCACGTTCACTGGGTGCTTAGCATCCACCAGGTACCACTGCTTGCCGAAGCTCATCGTTCTTAGAAGCATGCATGGATGCCCCCCGCTGCTGCTCCTCCGACGTGCCCCTCATCCGGAGACTTTCCATTCCCAGCCCCACAGTCTAACCCCAAGACCTCCAAGGCCACTGGCAGCATTCCTGAAGACTTAGAAGAGGGGCTTTTGTGTGCAGCCTTTTTCCTCCGGGACCCTGGAATGCATCTTCACAGAGCTTGCTGATTTACGGCCCTGCTGTCTTTCAAAGAATTCCCTGGCCTGTGTTGAGTCAACAGATAAAAGAAAAGGCTGGTTAAAGGTTCTGTCACGGGAGCCAGTTGTCTCTTGCACTATCGGATGCTTTCTTTAACCCTGGGCCTGGCTCTGGCCCTGGAAAATGCACCATGGTCCCACAAGTGCTCAGCATCTGCGTGGGAGACTTCAAAGCTCCCAGTGATGCCCGGCGATAACCATATCCTGTGCCGCATCCAACCTTGTTCCCAAGCTGCTACTCTACCCTATATTAAGTTCCGGGCTTTACAGAACTGCCTTCAAGCTTTGTTTTGTGGGTCACATTAGCCTGTTTTCTAATTCCACACTAGTTACTCTGCTCGAAAACGGTTGCTACATCCTGTTTGTGCTTACCAACCATTCTGAAAAGAATCCATTCATTCATTTGTTCATTCACCCATTTACTCAATGATCTTCGCCCCTGTTATAGAGTTAAGAGCCCAGCAATAGTTGAAAAAACTGGCTGATAGTTCGGGACACTACCCTCATCCCGGCTCCAGGCCAAGCTACTCTGTCCCCAGCTGACAAGAATGCTGTTGGCTGGTGACTCACAACTGAGTTCTCCCTAGGAGTTGTCCTTGGCCAAAGGGAACTCTATACCTTGGGGAAATGTCTCTTTTTGGGACAGCCAGCCTCCAAGGCCTGGTAGCCAAAGAGAACTCTGTCCCTTGGGGAAATGTCTCTTCTTGGGACAGCCAGCCTCCAAGGCCTGGTTGATGTAGAGGTCTGTACCTCTCTAGGCCCGGGCCTCTTTGTCTCGCTGAACTCACACTGTCCCCTGAAGCAGTGTCTAAACTTTTAGGCTCTTAGGCATCTAGGTCCCTGTCACAGTTACATCACAGTCCACCTCCCATCGCTACCAGCTCCTCCGCCCTGACTTTTTTGGCTCCAGTCCCCAGGAACAGCCCTGCTCCAAGTAAGCCTTCTGTGAACAAATCTCCAACTCCGAGAGCTGTTCCCAGGGAACTTGTCCTGAAACACCTGCCATCGTGAAGTGTGCGTACTTAAGGAGAAAGAAAATAAACAAAACAAATAATCACAGTATGTGAAACACCACATGGCTGTCAGGAAAGCTGGAGCAGGATGAGGGGATTTCAAATACCGAATGGAGGCTGATTAATTTTCATAACTTTATTTTTTAAATTTTCATTTATTTGTTTGTTTGTTTTGTACAATGATCACATGCCTGGCCTCAAACTTATTATGTAGCAAGGATGACCTTGAACTTCTGTTCTTCCTGCCTCCACCTCCTGAGTGCTGGGATCACAGACAGTCCTTCCTTGACCCACCCACAGGAAGTTGAATCCAGGGCCTCATGCATGCTAGGCAGAAACTCTACCATCTGAGCCGCAGCCACAGCCCCTGTATTCCTTTTTGATGGAGTGATCGGAGCAGCATTCTCTGAGACATTTGAGCAGACTTGAAATTAGCAAACAGATCTACAAAAAGACTCTGAATCCAAAATTGTTACTGGCAGAGTCCTCCAGAGAAATGTAAGTGGCAATGTGTGATGGGCATATGTGTGTATGTATATTGAATGTGTGTATATGCATGTGTGTGGGAGGGAGTGTATGCATGTGGGGGAGAAGTGTGTGCATATGTGTGTGTGCGTGTGGGGGAGGAATATGTGCATATGTGTGTGCATTTATTTGTGTGTGCATATGTGTGCGTGCATGCGTGTGTGTGTGTGTGTGTGTGTGTGTGTGTGTGTGTGTGTGTGTGTAGTCCTGTGCAGAATTTGTCCTTCTCAGGGAACATCAGTGTTTGCTTGTTCAGTAGATGAGCTGACCACACTGTGGAGAGAAGTCTGTTTTATTTAAAGTCTACTAATTGTGATGTTCATCACATCCACTAATCCCTTTACAGCAACATCCGGGTTAGCATTAGATCAAATCACTGGGTACATCAGCCCCGCCAGTGTCACTCAGAATTCACCCTCACAGCTGCTCTGCTCCTCCAGCCAAGCCCTGTCACTCTCCTCATTTGCCCGCTGGTACATTGTACATCCCTGTCTACCTTATTGTCTTTCCTCCCCATCAGCAGAAGGTGCCTCACGCCGAGGCCGGAATACTCATCTTTATTCTCTGTTGTCTCTTCAATGTCTGGAATACGCTGGTCCATATGGGTTCCCGGTGGTAATTCACAAGCAAATAGTGAATGAATTTTAACCACCGGTGTACCAAGGAATTCTTTCCAAAAGTTCACAAATTCAGAAAGGGATTCAGGTACCGGAGGAGGAAGGAGGGGCGGAAAGAGGGGTTTCTGACCAAAGGCGCAGAACGAACGTGAGGATAATTTCCCAAATTCAGATTAGCAGCCGACACAGGAACTGGGGGGGGTGGGGGGGTGGTAAGATTAGATGCAGAAGCAGCAGAAGATGGTAACAGATGAATCCTCTGGAGACAGGATCTCTCCCTGCGACCTGAAGCTCACAAAGTAGGCTGGGCTGGCTGGCCAGGAACGCCCGGGGATCATCTGTCTCCACCTCCCGGGTTACAAGCCTGAGCCACCAAATCCAGCGGTTTTTTGTTTGGTTGGTTGGTTTGGTTTGATGTGTGTGCCTGCGCGTGCAGGTGCACGTGCGTGTGCGTGTGCGTGTGTGACGTGGTGCTTGGGATCAAATTCAGGTCCACATGTTGCCCTCCCCCTCCCACTCTTTAGGTTTTTTGAAACAGGGTTTCTCTGTGTAGCCCTGGCTGTACTGGAACTTGCTCTGTAGACCAGGCTGGCCTTCAACTTACTGCCTCCCATGGGTTGGGATTAAAGGCATGCTCCACCACCAAGCTTCCACACACTTCTGTAGCAAGCGCCTCGCCAACCAAGCTGTGTTCACCAGCCCCAAATCTGACTTTCGATATAGGGTGTGGATTCAGTTTTCTACAGCCTCCTTGGTTCCCAGGGTCTCACACTGAGGCCACGCATTCATGTGGTACCTGCTTGTTCCCCTGGATATATAAAAATATATAAAGTGGTTTTACTTTCCAGTTTGAGTATCTCAGAGAGAAAACAATCATATAAAGTAAAATATGAAGGGATGGAAATGATAGCGAATGCCGATAAAGAGAGAGAACGGCCCCAGGCGGAAAACATGAAGGTACCAAAATAGCCCTAAACATTATGCCATCGCTAATATTGCAGAGATTTAAAAAAACAAGAGGGGCAAAATATTTGTAAGCTGTACTTCTGTCAAGGGGCTAGTGTGCAGAATATGTAAGGAACTTTCAAAACACACACACATAAGCAACTCCATGAAAAATGAGGGTAAGGGCTGATTCATGTAGATAGGCATTTCTCAAAAAAAAAAACATACACAAATTATGAACAGATAGGTGGGGAACATCCAATATCGCTTCTCGGGAGGGACCTATCAAACCAACCAGAGATACCACTTCACCCAGTAAAAACAGTCCTTATCAAAAAGATAACGATAACAAACCGGTACCGCAAAGGTGTGGAAGAAAAGAATACTTGTGTATAGTGTGGGTAGAAATGTCAATAAGGCATTGCGCAGAGCAGTGTGGTGGGCCCATCAGAAAGTCGGAAAGAGAACTACAAACTGGTCCTGTAATCCCTACTGCTACATCAATAATCAAAGGAAGTGAAACCAGTGCCTCAAAGAAGCAACTTCACACCATTGTTCACTGCAGCACCGCTCATAATAGCCGAGAAATCAGAATAAATACGCACTATGAAAAGCAATTCAGCCGTACAGATAAGGAAATCTTGTCATTTACAACAACGTAGGTGAAAACAGAGATCATTGGGCTAAGTGAAATAAACCAGACACAGAAAGATAGGTACCATATGACTCACATTTGGAAGGTTCAGCCAGGCCTGGCGACAGACCCTGTAAACCGCAACACTTTCGAGGCTGAGGCAGGAGGATACCGTGGTTCAAGACCAGCCTGGGCTAAATAGACTCTGTCTCCAAAAGTTGAAAAAGAAAAAGTTAAACTCATTCAAATTGAGTGGAATGGCGATGCCTTGGCACTCTTTCAGGCACACACACACACACTCAATTTACACATATGGAAAGCTAGCCAATAACTCAAGGCAGTCAACCTTTGGGCACAGCCTAGGGCTTTTGCCATATGAGCAGTGGAAACAGGCTGATGGCGGAAAAGATTTTATGATTGAAGAATAGAACTTAGCCCCAGAAGAGGAGAGAGCAGCCTCCAGTTGAGACACTGTTCTGAGTGAAGGCACTGTTCTGAGTGAAGGGCAAGGTGGGAACACACACACACACACACACACACACACACACACACACACACACACACACACACACACGTTGGGCAGCAGAATTCCTGCCACTGTACCAATCCCCAAGGGAAGCAGTGTAAGGTGAAGACATTTTTCATGCCTTTAGCATGCATAAAGGGATGGTGAGATTTTTGTTTCTGGTTTGTAAAGTTACTTGTACAAATTCTCCCACATTAGGAACATTTAGCTTGGGATATAATAAAACAGTCTTAGGAGAACCCACACCTTCCCTGTGCGCTGGTGGTTCATTCGCGGCTCCTCAACTCCAAATCTAACTTTCTGGCCTTTGCCTATTAGCATGCTGGGCCACACCAGGGCTGCCCTGGGCTTCCCATGAGACCCCTATCAACAGGAGTCTTCGTGTGTGATGGCAGGTGGCAGGAAGGAAGAGGACCCACCTCCCTGTGTGGTGCACTCCTGTGAGTGTGACCCCAGCATTCTGGAGCTGACTCCAGCTTTCAGAGACCCCAGAATCAGCCTTTCCATGCCCTTCTGAGGAGCCAGCAGCAGGCTGGTGGTGCCAGAGAGCTTCGTTCAGCCCTGGGTCATCCTCAGATCAACAGCGTTCTCCTAACTCCACCTCCTGACTTCCCAGGCTCTCACTGGTCATGGATTTCTCTGTCATTTTTTTTTCCCTCTAAAGCTAACTTCAAACCACATAAATCATTTTAAAGTGCACAGCTCAGGCATTATCACGCACGCCTTTAATCCCAGCACTCGAGAGGTTGATGCATATGGATCTCTGTAAGTTAAAGGACAGCCTGGTCTACATAGTGAGTTCTAGGCCAATCAGGGCTACAAAGAGACCCTGTCTCAAAAAAAAAAATCAATCAAACAAACAAATGAATAAAAAACCATAGCTTACTGGTTATGAGTATGTTTACAATGTTATGTGACCTTTACTGCTATCTAAATCAGTGCATGAGCAATATCTGTGTTAGTTCATGTGTCTACATATATGTATGAAGATACAGGTATATGCATACACATATTAGTGTTTTATTTCTGTATCTAATTCTACCTGTTGAAAGCTCTAAGTTTCTTCTAAATTTTGATGAATCAAAACTTCTTCTAATCCCAACACAGGACTTATTCTAGAATTCTCCGTATCTGCATGTTTTACTCTCTTTTCTTACAGTGAGAAGCTTGCCTATGCCTCACTTTGCAACAGTGACTGAGGGTCGTCCATTCCCTCGTCCACTGGTTTGGACTTATTTCCCAAACCCAGTGAGTCGCCACCCCTATTTAGCCATCTTCCCTAAACAGCCAGAACACCATCAGGACCATAACCTCTTTCAAATGACGTCATTACAACAATAAAAATGCAGATTAAAATGCTTCCTGTGCAGAAGATGCTCCAAACGTTTTGATCCAGCATACTCTTTACCCACGTCTCCCAGCAACTTTGAGGGTCTGGCTGGTGCTTGCATCTGTGCCTGTGAACCTGTCTTCCCTAAGCAAAGCTGACTTTGTGGGTTTAAATTCTTGAGTTGTACAATCATGTGACATGAGCAAACACACTTTATTCAATGATTCCTGATGTGGCACAAAAGAGAAAGTTAGCTACTGTTTCCTTTCGATGGTGTCCCCCACTCCAACCCCACCACACACACACACACACACACACACACACACACACACACACACACACACACACACGCTTTGTAGAAACAATAAAATGCTTCTTTCTAAAGAGGTATGACTTTTTCTCAAGGCCTAAGATTAGGAAGGGAAAGAGGGCCATGGCTTTGTGGACCACTTAGCATCGTCATCCGGCCATTAAAAATTCTGTAGGACGTTTTGACTTGGTGTCTTCCTTGCCATTGACTGGAAAAGCGCTTTCTGGGATTCTTGGCTATCGTTTCTAGAACATACTGGAAGATCCTCTCAGCTCTCAGAGACTGTCCCTTCCTCCTTCACAGATGCATTCTGGCCTGAGCAGCTGACGTGTGCGATCATTAATGTGCACCCAGGTGTTTTGCAACCAGCTTTCAGGAGTCACACTACAGTGTGGATCTGGAGTGTCCCCCCACCACACACACACACACACACACACACACACACACACACACACACACACACAGAGGCCCATATGCTGAGGTTTAACCCTCAGTCTGGCATTGTTAGGAGGTGGTTGAAACTTTTAAGAGGAGAGGCCTAGTAGGAGGTTGTGTAGTCCCTGGGGACATGCCCTCAGAGGGGATAGTGGAGCCCTGGTCTCTTCTTCTCCCACTTCTAACATATCCTGGCCATGTGGTCAATGGTTTGCTTCACCATAATGCTTCTGCCTTGTCTTGCTATACAAGTTCACATGCAACAGGACCAACCAGCATGAATGAACACCTCCAACACCATGTGACACCTCCAACACCATGAGCCAACGTGAACCTTTCTTCTTTTTAAACTTGATTGTCTCGGGTATTTTGTTGTAGTAGTGGGAAACTGGTAACACAGGGGAAATGGGCATTTGCCCATTTTATGGCACTGATTATCCTAACAATGGCTCCTCTCTAACTATCCATGTGGTAACGCTTAAGTAGGCTACAGAATGAGATATATACAGCTGACTCTCACAAGCTGCCTCTGACCTGGATGTTTATGTATATCTGTGAACGGATATACACACCTATCACTTAAGCAATGTGTTCAGATTGCCACAGACTGAAAAAGGAAGTGGATATATCAAGGAGATAGGGATTCAAGAAGTTAGGCTAGAGTCCTCTATTCCAGGTGTTCACATGCTAAGCCAAGGAGATGACTTTCCTGCGTCCATGACTTCTGTGTCCATGAAAGCCCTAAGTCCTCAATCTACAGAGGTCTTATCACTGGAGAAAAGTGAGATAGGAAGAGAATGAGTGGACAAAAACATGGATGCTCCCAGTGTTTTGAAGTCAAAGCCAATGTCCTTGCTAAGGGCCATGAGATCCCATGCCTTCTCTCTTTCTAAGTATCTACTCTACCTGGTCAGAGAACTCCAAAAGAATTGACATTGGCTTAAAGACACAGAGGCCTGGATGCTCTCTGAGATGAAGCACCTCTGACCCCTACTGGCTGTTGGAGTGCATTGCATCTCTAGATGACCAAGTCTCAGCTTGTAACTTTTTTCCAGCCAAAGGGCTGGACCTACCTAGTGCTCCTCTTGACTGTTGTTGTTGTTGTTGTTGTTGTTGTTGTTGTTGTTGTTGTTGTTGTTGTTGTTGTTGTTTTGTCGTATTTCTCCTCTGGGGTGGTAGGTAATTCTACTGTCACTATATAGTGGACAGAATTCATTTGAACAGAAAATGGGCCTAGAGAAAATCCGAAGGTTTTACACGTGTGGTTGGTTTTCATTTTCCACTCTCTGATTCTTTTGCTGGTGAAACCTCAGGCCCTACTTCCTTGTTTAAGACCTCCCTGAAGATTTCAGTGCCAGACATGGAATTTTGCCCATCAACTTATTAGTCAGGGAGGCCCTGGAGGTGCCCCAAACAACAAGAACTATTGCCGTCGATACTGGTTGCCAACATAACTGAATGGGAAACTCTATTGCTGAAGACCCCATCCACTTTCATTGTGAAATCAACCTCAAACTGATCAGGATATTCTCTCCCCGCCGGCTACCTTTCATAGTGCCGGAGGATGTTGTGTAGCTGGCGGGGAGAAAGGGAACACATCAGTGGTCTTACTCAGTACCAGACCCTGTGTGTTACAATAACAACCCACTAGCGAGTTGTGCCCACGGGAACAGTAGTGTCCCAGCAGGGATGGGGGTAACCAATGACTTTCTGGTTGGATTTGAGATCAGTTCCATTGGAGGGAGTTCATGTCTGGTACTGAAACCTAGTCAAAAGCCAATGACTAGGGAGATCGTAGGTTCTAGAGGGAGACTTGCTGGTGTTTCTCTACAGGGTCATGTGTCCAGCTGCCTTCTCATTATTTATGTTTAGACTCATAGATTGGTGCTGCTCTCAACCTAGGTCAGAGAAGTTTCTTTCTTTGCAGCGGGCAGTAAATTGATTCAAAGACTTAAACCTGGTCCAAGTGCTGAGATCAAGTGACCACGGGAGTTCAGCAGTAGATGGATCATCTACATCAACCCTACCCCTCCTTCAGCTCACAGCAGTTCGGGCTGCCTACACAAGACCTGTACAAAATCGAGCCAGTCAAAACTCCAGCGTGGATAGAGAGCAGCTTACAAGGACACATTCCTAACACCGGAGCTGCTGACAGTTGACGGTTGATGAGGGACAGTCACTTCTTGGGAGGAATGTAGCCAGTAGTGTGTTGTTGTTCAGGTCCTACTTTACGTCCCCATTCTTGGGCGCAAATTGAACTTAGGGAGTTATTAGTAACATTGTCGCTCATAATAAAAGATGACATCAAATTGGGAGGAAGATGGGTTGGTAGTGTCCCGAGGGAGTTTGAGAGAGGGAGTAAGGAGCGGATATGACTACAGTACACTGGACACATGTATACCTTTTTCAAAGATTAAATAATACATGTCCCTCCACCACCTAGTCTGTGGTGGCATTGTCACCCATGGCACATGCTCGCTCATGATGTCCATGGTAGAGCAAAAGCACTAAACATAGCAACCAAACAAGCCTGGGCCAGGCACTGGATCTCCACAGGGAGTGAAAGCACTCGGTGAAACCTGGAGCCAGAGTCCTGGAGACAGTTAGGATGCTCCACCTGTGTGTGTGCTCAGAGTCTGATTGCACTCACCCATTCTGCTATTTCTAACGCATCTCTCACCCTAGTACTTACTGCGCTGGTTAATCTCAGTTCTCCTGCCTCTGCCTCCTAAGTGCTGGGATCACAGGCCTCCAACATCACACCTAGCATCTTTCATCATTTCCCATCATGGCCTGACTGAGACTCCTCTTTACTGAACCAGGATCTTCTTGCGTCTCTGGGTGTCAGTTTTCAGCCATAAAATCCAGGCTTTCTTCTTAAGAACCGCTTGCTGCTCCTGTTTCTCACGGCCAGCCGGGAACCCCAGGGCATTGCTCAGACAAAGTGTGGGATTAGGCTATTCCATGTGGTGAAAGAGGCATGGCTTTCTTAGAGAGGTGACATTTAACCCCCAGGCTTCCCAGTGCACACACAAGAGACTTGAGAACCGCAGCTGGTCTCCAGGGACCACAGGTGCCCTCATCTTCTTTTGGGGTAGAGAAGATATTTGCAACTATATCCACCCCTGGCAGGAAGGAAGAAAGCTGTGTTGATTCTTTTGAGAATAGAGAAAACTAAAGAAAAGAGAAGGAGGAGGAGGAGGAGGAGGAGGAGGAGGAGGAGGAGGAGGAGGAGGAGGAGGAGGAGGAGAAGGAGAAGGAGAAGGAGAAGGAGAAGGAGAAGGAGAAGGAGAAGAAGAAGAAGAAGAAGAAGAAGAAGAAGAAGAAGAAGAAGAAGAAGAAGAAGAAGAAGAAGAAGAAGAAGAAGAAGAAGAAAGAGAGAGCACTTTACTGAATTATCCAGTGTTGGTATCTGTGATTGCTATTTTTATGTTTAACCTGATTGGATCAAGAAAAACCTGGGGGGGGGGCGGGTAGAGAAGCACCCCTCAAAGAAGCATCACACAGAGTGTGTCTGTGATGGCATTTCCAGACCCTTAGATCATGAGGGTTCTCTTGTAGTCAATAGATGAATCCCTTGAAGGATTCATTATACAGCAGCATTATCAAGAGATAGCATAAGGTAGAAGGTAGGGGCCTACTCAAAGGAACTAGGTCACTGAGAGCATGTCCTCTGGAACTGTATCTGCCCTTATCTCCTTCCTCTTTCCCTGTCCTCAGTGAAAAAGATCTTCCACTACCATGATGTTTAGCCCAAGTGCATGAGGCCAAGCAGACATAGACAAAGCCCTCTGAAACCAGGAGCTTACTTCTCACTCCTTAATTAAAGCTACCTCCCTCTTAGTTGCTTACCCCACATGAAAGCTCACTAATCTGACAGTGAACCAGGGCTGGGTGGAGGAGGAAATGGAGGAATTCAGAACCAACTTGTGTTCATTATATTCTCTCAGTTGAAAAACTTTACAAACATCCTATTTTTCTCCATCAATATTATTTTGTCTTTTGAGCATTCCTCTGCTTGTCTTGTTGCTTGCAAAGTGTAGTATAGATGTAACCAACCATCTTATTAAATAAGAAACACAGAGCCAATACAGAGATGAAAGCCAAGAGGTCAGAGCTAATAGCAAGCCTTAGCAGAAGCTGGGAGGTGGTGGTGCACGCCTTTAATCCCAGTTCTTGGGAGGCAGAGCTAAGCGGATCTCTGTGTGTTCAAGGATACAGCCAGCATGGAGACACACGCCTTTAATCTCAATACCAACCATAGAAGACCTGGAGGTCTGTACAGACAGGCAGTGTCTAGGAGGTCATGTGGTTGGGTTTACAACTAATGAGAAGGCAGAACAGAAACAGGACTTTAATCCCAGAAAGCGAGCCTTTAATCCCAGGGAGTGAGGGTAGAAAGTAGAAAGGTATATAAGGCATGAAGACCAGACACTAGAAGCATTTAGCTAGTTAAGCTTTTAGGTTTTGAGCAGCACAGTTCAGCTGAGAGCCATTTGGATATGAGGACAAAGAGGCTTCCAGATTGAGGAAACAAGATCAGCTGAGGAATTCAGGTGAGGAAGCTGTGGCTTATTCTGTCTCTCTGATCTTCCAACATTTCACCCCAATAACTGGCCTCAGGTTTGATTTTATTAATAAGATCTTTGAAGATTCATGCTACAGTGTAGAAAATAAATTCTTCCTCAATAAATATCTGTTAACACCAACAAACTACTCTGAATGGAACCCTGTCTAGTGAGTAGTAGTGAATGGACAGCTTTATCATTTCTTGGCACATGGCTATGTGACCCTCAGCCAGTGTCTAGGTAGATCCGCTATTTAAAAAATTTAAATCTTGAAGGTGAATTTTACTTTATAATGCTAAGAAAGAATGGTTAATATGGTTAAAAAAAAAAAAAAACATGGTGTATCTGTCATGTTTAGAGACCATACAAGGCAGTACAAAGACTTTCAACAGGCATTAAGCATGAGCTCTGAATCCTAAAGTTGACTACCCACTCAGAAAGAAGAAACATAATCAAAAGCCATAAAAAAAAGTATCACAAAATCTGTTTGATGCTAACGTTAGCTGCTGAGTGCTGGGCATTTATTTTGTCCCATCCTCTGTACCAAGTGCTTTCTAAACTTTATCTCTTTAAATCCCTAGAGTATCCTTATGAGGTCGAGACTATTATTATTCTCATCGCAGGGATGTGGAAACCTATACAAAGTTTAAACAACTTGTCAGGATTTCATTTCGAAGTGAAACCAGATCCTGCCCTTAAACATCAGGGGATCTGCCTTGCCAGGAAGCTCACAGCATGGGTTAGCGGAGCATGCTTAGAACTGGAGAGCAGATGAGGCTCCTGGCTGGAGAAAGGAGAAGTCTTCTGGGGAAAGAGAAACTGAGAACAAGCGTGGCTGGCAAGTGAGAATCATGGGTCACCCGGGTTCCAAGAGTGGACCTGCTGCCTGCTGCAGACCCTTCCGGCAGGGACACTAGCTGGCAAGTACCAGTGGTCATTAGTAGAACCGAGTTGAAGTCAGCTCATGGGGTGGTTACCCTGAAAAATCACCCCTAGAGACTGGCGTCATAGAATGTAAAATATAAGCTGATTCGTTCAATGATTCTCTGTAAGAGGTTACAAGGCATGAAGTTAAGCTGTGGGCAAGAAATTCCAATAAAAAGTGAGAAAGTTTCCTGGGAACTGGCTAAACTCTAGCCCTGAGTATCTTACAATGTAGTCTTTATCAGAGGCTATCAAACACTAAGGTATTTTTCGACTTTGGACCAGTCATCTAAAATGACCATCTTGGGTAAATCCTATACAAAGTCCTTTCCATATGGCTTTCATCCTCATAAGTGAGCGTAGGAACCATCATTACCATCACCATCATCAACCACAGCTGTGTTACAGATGGGGAAATGGAGGTTCAGGGGTGCTGAGTATTGGACCTAAGGCTTCACACATGCCAGTGTCTTAGTTAGGGTTTCTATTGCTGTGAAGAGACACCATGACCACGGCAACTCTTATAAAGGAAAACATTTAATTGGGGTGGCAGCTTACAGTTGCAGAGGTTCAGTCCACTGTCACCATGGGGGGCAGCATGGCCGCATGCAGGCAGACATGGTGCTGGAGTAGTAGCTGAGAGTCCTACATCTTGTAGACAGCAGGAAGTCAACCGAGACACTGGGTGGTATCCAGAGCATAGGGAACCTCAAAGCTCGCCCTCACAGTGACACACTTCCTCCAACAAGGCCACGCCCACTCCATTAAAACCACATCTAATAGTGCCGCCACTCCCTGTGAGGTGATGGGGGCCAATTCCGTTCAAACCACCGCACTAGGCTTGTGCTCCATCACTGAGTGCTCCCAGCACTGCTCCCTAAATGGCTTTATAGAAGCTTCTCAAATATCACCAAGTCCAAGTTCAAACCCGGATTATCTTGTCCTGGTGTTCACTGTTGTATTCTGCAAACAGCAGCTGAGTGGTCACACATACCAAGCATTGTGCCAGGCGACAGGGACTCAAAGCTACATGACTTGCAGCCACCACTCTGGGGAATTCATAGAGACGGCAAGGAGAAACTTAATAGAGGTGATAACTGTAGGTACCAACAGTACCTGTGCTGACTGTCTTAACATTCGTAATGGAGTGAGTGCGTATAAAACATCCAAGAGCCATTTTCAAGAGTAAGAAGTCAGTTCAAAGGCAGCTTACTTCATTTCTCACTCCTTGCATGAGGGTGACTGAACAAGGTCAGCTGTCAGTCCTTCAAAACGGGCCCCAACGGGATGAGTGAGTGATGATTTCCACAGTTTGCCATTAAAATAATTCCTTGTGCTTTGTAGGAGTGCTGACTGATACAAGCCTGCCACCTGCTGGTGCTAAGCAGAACTGACGCCAGATTCCGTGAACGGGGTATCTAACGCTGCTATCTTAAACGTACAAACACCCAGTCACCGCTCACAGCCAGCCCCACGTTTAATGAGCGAAGGCTGATGAAATCAAACACAAAGGAAGATTTTTAAGAGAAGACGTTATGAAGGATTTGGAGGCAGCGGCGCCGGAGTCCTAAGCGCAAGTCATAACCGGCCCGTGGTAAAGTACTAAAACTCTCCCGAAACCTCAGACTGGAACCTGGATCTACATCCAATGGCTGAAGGAACGGGCTGCATGGATGCATTTTTCTGAGTAGGATTAGGGAAAAAAAAACATGCAAAGCATTTGCTGTGGTACACAGCACAGAATCACAAGTAAGCCAGTGTGAATAGTGTGTCTAAATAATCTAGTATTTCTCTAGCGAATGTGAATAGTGTGTCTGAATAATCTAGTATTTCTCTTCATAAAGTGATTGGGGAGAGAAAAATGAAACAAAAACTTCACAATCCCCTTTCTCGGGTTTATATAAACTGGGACCGGTCCAGTTTCTACACCACTGAGATATGTACGTAACATGCCTGTCATCAACACAGAAGAGGCCTCTCTACCCATCTGGCCACTGAGGAGGGACCAGCTGCCCACTTGCACATACGGATGAGATGCTCGAGGCTTTTAGAGGCAAGTTTTGAGGTAATTTTCTTGAACGGACCCTGATACTCTGCAGGAGCATACTCTGAGGACAGCTGTGGCAGCTGCGAGCGTCACGTAGGCTAGGTGCCTTCCGGGCGTTGTTGCATTTCCTCTTCTAACAGCCGTGTGGGTCCGCAGTCACGTGGATCAGACATTATTATCACTGGGTTGTGGATAAGAAAAGTGAGATTCGACAAACTTGAGTAGAGAAGACACCTGGTGATTGTGCGCCCAATACCCTCCTTTCGAGTCAGCCAAGCTCAATTTCATGGAATCACCTGCCCATCCCACCCCAAGTGGGTCTGGTTTACATGCAGATTTGGGAAACCCCGGAGAGGAATTCCATTCTCCCTGGCTTAGGTGGAAGCCAAGTGGTTCAACTGTTCTTAAGAGAAGTCAGCTGGGGATGAAGAAAGGTAACCAGCTCATGAGAGAGAAGAAAAGCAGGGAAGAATTTTTTTTCTTTCACCAGACCTCCCATCTGGGTGTGACTTGGGGGGAAATGAGAAGCTAATAATGTCACTGAGACATTGAAGACAGACTAGAAAGACGGTCAGGACCTGGAATCTTCTTGATGCTCTGAGACGGGTTGTCAGCCCTGGAGAACTTCTGGGGAGGCTTTGTAACAAATGCAAGTTACTCTGGGGGCTGTAGTTTCTGCTACTTGCTTTCAAAGGCTTCTTAGTGGAAATTCAGAGACCGCCACACACCTAAGAAATGACAGAACCAGGTCACCTCACCTCCACATCTCAGCTCTGGTCCTCTGGCCTGAAAATACAGGGTGGGAAACTTGAGCATTTTACCTGGACCCTCTGTTGCTCAGGAGGGTCACCAAACGCAAGGGGACGAGGTCAGACACACCGTCCCCAGGCGGCCCTGGCTCCCACTACCAGGGCTCTTCCAGACTGAAACCCGCTTCCTTACAGATTTCCCACCCGGTCCTTTCTTCTTCGCCTCCTTCTCCCTGCACTGCCCATCACTGTCCCGTCAGGCCTCTGAATTCTCAAGGGCTCGTTGTCTCTTATTACTTGATTTCAGAGTTTTAGGACACGGTTCCACCTGCTTTTCCTTTATGCCGTGGTTGAGCACCGCATAGTCAGTTTAATCATCGAGGTAAAACACCTGAGAGGACAACGTAAGGGGAGAGGCTGTCTTTGCTCATGGCGGCAGGAGTTTCAGTTTTCATGGCGGGTGGGGCATGGTGGGGCACTTTGAAGCATCACAGACAGAAGACCCCAAGGCACATCTCCAGGAACCCACTTCTTCCAGTCAGACCTCACCTCCCACAGTCGCATCCCCTCTCAATACTCTATTCCAGTTTTGGGTACACAAAGGGGTTAACCCACTCACTAGCTCAGAGTCTGCGCACACCGTCACAGACACATCCAAAGGGATGCTTCATCAGCCGAGGCGTTTCTCACTGCACCCAGCTTCACAAGCAAGATTAAATATCACAAGCACTGTGAGCCTTCCTAGACAAAATAATAAAGGACTGTATACTTTTTTTTTTGGTTTTTCGAGACAGGGTTTCTCTGTGTAGCTTTGAGCCTTTCCTGGAACTCACTTAGTAGCCCAGGCTGGCCTCGTACTCACAGAGATCCACCTGCCTCTGCCTCCCAAGTGCTGGGATTAAAGGTGTGCGCCATCACCGCCTGGCTAATTGTAGCAGAAAGTGTGTGTGTGTGTGTGTGTGTGTGTGTGTGTGTGTGTGTGTGTGTGTGTGTGTGTGTGTGTGGTGTTGGGACTCAAACCCTGGGCATTGAGCGCTCACCATTGAGCTACAGCCCCAGCACACACACACTCTCCCCAGCCTCCCCCGGCCGTGAATGTGATGCAAACCAGCCTGAATTTGGTTCAGTTATCAAGGCTAACATTTTAGATGTAATTTTTGCCCCGCTCTCACTGGTTAGACGTGCAATCAGGCACTGCCAAGCCTTCATCTCCAGCACAGTTCACTCTGAAAGCATAGTAATCGGCATCTTCTTGTTCCCCCTTTGTGGGAGCCCGTTTTCAGGTTCCTCGTGGCTTTACCCAGCAGGTCCGCATAGAGGATGATCAGGACCACGGGCCTGAGTGCAGGTGTCTGAGATGGTCTGCACTTGGCTGTGCTGGGGGAGGAGGTCTTTTGCTCCACCCTTTGGCGTCTCTATAAATACCCTGGGGCAGAGACAGTCAGGGCCCAGTGGAATAGGTTCCAGGCCCTCTCCAGGCTATCCTGTATTTTCTATCTTTATCTCCCCCAGCTAAATCCTTCTATCTAGTATTTCCTGCTGCTCCGACTCAAGCACTCTGGGGAAATGTGGGGATGGTGGGTAGCCCCCCCCCACACCTTTTGTAGTGAGGTTCCCCCCTTCCAGATGTTGGTTGAATCAATATTATCTAAAGAAGGCACCCAGGAAACGTTAGGAGATTCCCCCATCCCTTGAAAAAAAAAAAGTTCTACACTACATTTGCATTAGCTGAGGCCAATTGCCGGGCCAGAGCAGAACAAGACTGGAGTATTAAAATAAATTATTTTGTACTCAGAAGAATACTACAGGATCCTTTTTAAAAGAACATAGCCTATTGTGGATGGATACAGGGCTCACTCTAAAATAGACGGGTATGACGAGAGAGAATCCAAATGCAGAGCGTGGGGCATGGTGCTTCTGTTGGTCAGGGTCAGACAGACCACAGTGCAGGGGCGATAGAATCATCAAATTGTAATGGCTTGACACAGCACCGTTTAATGTCTAGCTCCTTCATGCTCAGTACTGGTTGGCAGAGGATCCTCCTGCCCCTGTTCAAAACTGAAGAGCGGTCTATGACTGCCATGTATCCTGTCGGCTTCCAGAATGTCTTTCTGTGTCGCTATCTCAGACTGGAAACGGCAGCCTACCTGCTCATAGCCATTGCCCAGGGTTCTTACATGGACCTCTCTAATGTGAACCATGATATTCTGTGAGTCCACAGAGGAGGAAAGAACCTCTTACCCCACGGCTTGTGGTCCTGAATATAAGGGGAGGGGCTGAGCACCAGCTTCCTGCCTGGATGCCTCACCTTCCCACCACCATGCCTATAGCCAAGATGTACAGCATTCCCGATTAAACACGACCCCAAATACGCCTCTCCTTCCTTAGGTTTCTTCTGTTGGGTGTTTTATTTTTATCTTTATTTTATTTATTTATTTTTTTTACAGCAATAAGATGGGTAACTAACACACCCAGCTTCCTGCTTTCCTTCTAAGTAGAGGTATCGTGCTTACGTGCACAGACTGGGGGGACATGTGCTCTCTTGATCCTCCCTAACATTAAACTTCAGCAGAGCTTGTCTTACTCAAGCTGGTCTCCAGCCCGGGGAAATTATAGTTCTGCCTGTTACCTACCTCCATTCCTTTCCCACATAAACATAAGGCAAGTGTTCCATGCTGGCCTCTCAAAGACCACACCCTAAGTCCAGCCATTGATAAGATCACAGGTTATAGAGAGAACAGAGTAATGTTTTCATAAGAACACACACACACACACACACACACACACACACACACACACACACACACCAGACTACTCAGGCTTTTGACATCAGCACACAAAAACATACCCTGAACAATGTTCTAGAGTCTTCCACGTCAGTTTCCCCAAAGACCTTCAGAATAGGCTCAAGCCCCACACTGGGGACAGGCCATCTCCTTTTGTGCCTTATTCCCAGAAACTCTAGTAGCAAGACACAAAACCCAGCAATGGCAACTACCACTTCCAGAGTCGGGGTCATGGGTGTGCAACCTGTATTTTCACCGATTCAGAAAAGGTCCCTAGGGGGCACCCTCCGTCAACTGTTTCAAAGGGTCTAGGGTAGACAGATGTGGTCACAGGCCCCTCTGCCGGGTTACCCGTGTTAATTTCCAACCAGTGTGGGTGATAGTGATGCCCCAAGATGGGAGAGCTTGGACATGTATATTCCCCAATCCTTGTACAAGAGAGATGGGTGCATGATTTTCTCACTGGAGGTTCTGTCTGGGACATTTGCCCATGTCTACTGGAATGTGGGCCAGTGTTTGAGTGAGGGCCTTCTCCTGCTTACCCCTTAGGCAGGAAGAGGAGGAAGAGGGAAGCAGGAGGTTTTGTGGAACTCTTCGTGATAAAGAATGAGAAGATTCAGATCTTCTGCAGTTACGAGAGTCTATAATTTTGTCCCTTTACTCCTTATGTTTCCAGAATGTAGTGTTTAAATTCCAGCGAGGCCAGCCACACACCCTCCCTCTGATCCAAGCACATATTCATAAGCATCCATCCATTAAGCTGAGTGCTGGATGATCCCAAAATACTGCCATGACTGTCTTTCTGTGAGCTGGAAGCTCTCGTCATTAGAACCATACTATTTTGGCGAATTCATTGCATCCTATTGTGATCTGAAAGCCAAACCTACAAATGACCCATCTAGTCCAGGACGCTATTATCCATGAGTCTTGTCACACTAAGTGCAAAAGGGCTCACTCTCTTTACTGGACAATCATCTTACTTTATTTTATTTTCAGACTGCCCCATTACTTTCTTCAATGAAAGTTTTTTACTCTGGTGCAGTCAATAACATGCTCCACAGCGAGGTACAGTAGCTGCTCCCTAAGCACCCAAGGAAGGGCCAGGAGACTTTACCCCCAAATGTAAGGACTTAGCTTTCCTTGGACTTAGCCTTGACTAGTACAAAACAGGAGATGAGAGAGAACTGAAAACTCACATCCCTTCTCTCTTCCCTCCATGAAACATCTCCTCAAAACCCTCCAGGGAAGTCACGTGTCAAAAGCAGACACCTGGCCACTTCTCTCACTGCGGATGCTATGGCCAGGAATGTTTCCCACAGGTTTGAACACTTGGTCCCAACCTCGAGACATTGCTTCGGGAAACTGGAACCTTCGAGACAGAAGGCATGGCAGAGGTGGGTTACTAAGAATGGGTTTTGGGGGGTTACGGCTGAGGCCCACCAACTTTTGGTCCCATGCTCTGCTTTCTGGTCAACCGAGACATGTAGCAGTGAGGCAAACGCCAAGCATGCCAGCCTGCATGCTCTCCCTGCCGTGGGCCGGCCTCTGAAACTGCAATCCTCCATGCACTGCTCCTCACTCAAGTTGCATCTGCTGGGCACTTGTCACAGTAACAGGAAAAACAGACAAGACGGAGTTCGAGCCAGCATAGCACATCGTACTGCGTGGCATCACATCGTTCCTGAGTCCACTTCTGGTACTCTGTATCACACACACACCATGCTGAGATTGCCTCAAAAAACACGTCCAGAGTTTATTCTTCCCCCTTCTAGAAGAGCAAGGCTACGATTGTCCCTCTGATAGACTTTCAGATTATCCCAGTAAACAGCACCTTTCTGTATAGGATTCTAGACTAATTAAGTGAAGAAAAGAGAAACACTATATACACACATGCTTTAAAAATCGAAGCCCTGGGAGCTGGAGAGATGGCTCAGAGGTTAAGAACACTGACTGCTCTTCCAGAGGTCCTGAGTTCAATTCCCAGCAACCACATGGTGGCTCACAACCATCTGTAATGAGATCTGGTGCCCTCTTCTGACCTGCAGGCATACATGCAGACAGAATACTGTATACATAATAAATAAATAAATCTTTTAAAAAAAACCGAAGCCCTAAGAAATTGCCTATGATAAGAACCATATGTATCTATAGATGGACATATATTATACATATATTTTGTCTGTGTGTATGCTTAATCCAGCCAAGGCTTGCACTTTTGTCTTGTATTAGACTGGGGTCCACTTGGCCATGCAGTAGCAACTTGCTCAGATGAGATTGACCACAGTCAGTGGCAGGGCCGAGAGAGGCTCAGAGTTATGGTAACTAATCCTCTCCTTCCAGAAGCAATATAGAGGTAAGAAAGAATTCCCGTTCCATAGCTGATTTGCTCTCAGGAGTCTTAATGGCATCCAAAAGGTCTATGGTTTCCAGTGAATGAGAGCCGTCAATGGCAAAATAAGTTGTCATCATATCCAGGGCAGGGAGGGACCCTACATTGTCTACAACAGAGACAACGTTGTCATGGAAGCTTTTAGAAGGGTTCCCGAGATCACCCTGTTTAATGGACGCAAGCTGAACATTTAGGACAGGCTGCGGGTGGGCATACGGACATTAGGGCCTTTGGGTGGAACGCAGTTTTGGGAAGGCAGATGAGTTTTACCATGAAATTATAGTAGAGCAGTAAAGCTGCTTCCCTCGGGAGCATCCGGGCTCATTCCATGAACAAGACGATCTGCACAGACCGCAGCAGAACCTTGAGAAGCCTGGTTAGCACTCCGCTCACCCCAGAGATTCACTGCAGCGACCTGAAGAATTCATGGAAAAAAACAGGGAGGACGTGACCCTCGTCGGGCCAGACACTGGAAAATGGGAGCAAAGAGAGCAACAGCAGCGGGGCCACACTGGCAGCCAAATCAGATCGGAAGGAGGCTGCAGAGCGGGGAGTGAGGACAGGAAAGCTGGGGAGAGGGAGACAGCAAAGAAGGCTGTGGAGGGGGAAACAGAAGACGCCTTGGTGGAAAGGCTGTGGATACCAAGAAGCCCAGAGTGGAAAGGAAACCATTAAACTGTTTTCTTCCACAAAGATCAAATAATTTGGGACAGTTTATTTGAGTAAAGACCCGATCAAATAGTGAGAGAAAAGAAAGAAGAGGAGGAGAAGAGGAAGGAGGAGGAGGAGAGGAAGAGGAAGGAGGAGGAGGGGAAGGGGAAGAAGGAGGAAGAGGAGGAGGAGGAGGAGGAGGAGGAGGAGGAGGAGGAGGAGGAGGAGGAGAAGGAGAAGGAGAAGAAGAAGAAGAAGAAGAAGAAGAAGAAGAAGAAGAAGAAGAAGAAGAAGAAGAAGAAGAAGAAGAAGAAGAAGAAGAAGAAGAAGAAGAGAAACTGAATCTTGGGGCTTGAACATGGATGTTTACAACTCCCAAAATCCCTCTGGACTCTGGTTTTCTGGTTTTCTGAACACGTGCTGGCTCAGGTCTGCAATCCCAGTAAGGAAGAGAATTCCCCTCTAGAGGGAGCCATGACCTTGTCGGCTAGTTTAGGGTTAATCTGGCCGGGCAGGTCAGGGACCTGGCTAAGGAACCACGCCCAGGAAGGTGAATTGACCTTAAATAATGTTCTTTTCCTTCCAGAATTCTCACCCGCTAGCACAGCCCCCCACCAGCTGCCATGAGGTTCCCTGGGGATGGCTTGCTTTTCTGAATCCTGACTCAGAAGGGTATAACGATTCCCTTTTCTTCTGTCTTTTCTCTCGGATGCTGGCCAGAGCCTAGGTATGCTTTAAACTCCCTAAAGTTTGGGGCTTTCTTATTCTTTTTCTAAAGCCCCACCCCACCTCATCACATGGCTGACCCCCAAGCCAGCTTGTCTCAAACAGCATAGCTCTTCGGTCCATTCTCCTCCTGCTTCATCGCAGCTGTGGGATTGACAGCTTGCCTGTCCCAGAGAGTGTTTCTGTTAAACTAATAATTTGTCCTTGAGCTTCCGTTTGAGTTTCTTCTCTGATATATGGGTCCGAAGAAAACTTAACCCCGGTGCTGTGGTGTCGGGAGATGGGACCTTCTGAGAGCTGACAAAGTTCACAGTCCTCTGCCCTTGGATCATTTGAGTGGCCTGCATCCTAAGACACTAGATGGAGCATTTTCATCTTGGAGCTCCATCCTCCGGAACCCTGAGAAACAAATCTCTGCTCTTTATAAATTACCATTACCAGGCATTGTCTTGTAGCAGAGTAAAATAGACCAAGACACTAAAGATGGAACCATTAACTCTTATCTTTCTCAACAAGCTGCTCTAAGAATTAAGGGAGGATGGGTGAGGATAGTTAAGAGCCTAGCATGGTCTCTTTTCCATAGCGGATTCCTAGGCACTATCTGTTAATTATGAATACATTCATGAGAGTTTTGCATGAAATACTGGGGACAAGATAGCATGTAGGGCCACAGAAAGAGGCAATACAGGCATGGGTGACTTCTTCAAGGAGCATTCAGCAGATTCTGAATCTAGGCGAGGGACTCTGTGGGTCTTGGTTTTTTCCTTTGTGTAGCCAAGGTTACCGACTCTGAGCTTCTGGGATGTTCTGACAGGCTCAGCTCATATGGAAGAGTTTTTCCACGTGACCATTGCAAATAATTTATCTTTTTTGTTTGTTTCTTTCTTTCTTTCTTTGGTAGTTACCAGCCTTACTTAGAACAACACAGCTTTTTATGGGTATATTCTTTATTTAACAGTCATTAACCTTGTCAATGATCAGTTTGTGACCTCCAAGATCAAAGTGTATTTATCCTTGAATGTTCTGTGACGATAGGCAGAATTGTTGTAAGCATTTCTCTTTAATATATGGAGCCAAAGAAAATGTCATCCCAGAGCTATGGTGCCAAGAGATGGGGCCTTCTGAGAGAGGACAGAGTTCCCTCTCCTCTGCTCTATGACCACTTGGGGCTACACCAAGATGACCTGCATCATCAGACACTAAATGGAGCATCTTGATCTTGGGGCTCCGGGGGCCACTACATAAAATACTCACTACATGGGGTTGCAGAGGTGGCTCAGCAGTTAAAACACTGCACTATCTGCTCTTCCTGAGGACCCAGGTTCAATTTCCAGCACCTACATGGTGCTCACAACCATCTATAAATCCAGTCCTGGACAATCTGAGGCCTTCTTCTGGCCGCCATGAATACTGCATGCACTTGGTATACAAGCATACATGTTGGCAAAGCACCTGCACACATAAAATAAAAGTAAATCTTTCAAGTAGGTACTGCAGGAACACCACAGGGTGAAGGAGCCTCTCTCAAGGCTCCTAGCTGTGGCCTAGGAGTCATCATTAACAGTGAAGCATATGTGAAGCTCTGCCCCAACCTTGGTCCCAGCAAACCCAGACAGCCTAGGCATCTTTGTAACCTCAGCCTGTAAAGGACTTTCTCTGGCCCACTGAATATGGAAACCAATATTGTAGGACTCCTGGTCATGCTAACCATTCAGATCTATAGCCTAAGGATGTCTCCCAACCCCACAGGTCCATGCTGTAAAGATACAGTGCACAGTGCGTGGGAAGCTTTGGGAGGTTTTGGACCAAGGTGCCTTGCTGTAGGTGAGACATGCCATGTGGGTGCAGCGGACGGACGGCAGCAAGTTACTCAGACAGCAGACGCATCATCCACGTGGCATGTTTATTTTGGTGTTGGGGAGAGGGAATGGAGGAAAGGAGGGGAAGAGGGGGGGAGGGAGGGAGGGACAGAGAGAGGAGAGGAGAGGGGAGGGGAAGGGAGGGGAGAGAGAGAGAGGAGAGAGAGGAGAGAGAGAGAGGAGAGAGAGGGGAGAGAGAGAGGAGAGAGAGGGGAGAGAGAGAGGAGAGAGAGGGGAGAGAGAGAAAGAGAGAGAGACAGAGACAGAGAAATGCCCGCCACCTCTGGCAAGAAGAAGGAGGGAAAGGTGGAAAGGGTTTTTCCTCTTAAGGGGGCTTTAACGTAAGATGACGTCAGGACGCTGGGCAGGTCTCCAAGGGGTGGGTCAGAATACAAACACATGCCATTGCTTGCTGAAGACATTACCCCTCCTGCACTCTGCCAGCTGTCTCCTGCTTGCCTAGCGCCTGCTGACCGGAAACAGGTTAGACAAACTAGCAAATTTCACTGTTGTATCACGTGACTAACTTTCTCCACTGAGGCTCATCCCTATTGGGCACTCTCCTTTAGCTCTAGGGCACCACTGATTATAGATTCTTATAGCTACTCTTTTATGTTTAACTTCCCTAGTAAATTGATGGTTTAATTTCTGTCATTTCTAGACTGACATACTAGTTTGATGGGCAAGATATTTTCATTAATATTTTTTACTTCGACCATTATTGAATATTTTTCTCTATTAATTAATTCCTTCATTTATTTGATAAATATTTATTCAGTGAATGCTATAGGGTAGACTAAAGTGAATAAAGAAATGTCAATCTTTTATTTTAGTAATTGGTATTCTTTTCTTTACAAACTTTTTATTTGTACCTGTTTTCTTGTTGGAATCGATAATTTCCTAATTATAATATATTGTTTTTAAATATTTAAAATGCTAACTCTTTGGCATATTTGTGGGGAAAATTGTCTAAGAACAGAGTTAATGTCATGATTTTCGTGTTACTTTAAAATGACAACTGAGTGTTGAATTTGGTGAAATGAGAATCTGCCATGTTCGGCTGTTTCTGACCAGGAAAGAAGGAGTTACTGTCAGTTGGTAGTCTGTGCCAGCCAAAAGGTTTGGGTGTTGGTTTCGGGATTGACGAGTGAACCAGACCTGAGGGAAGGCATAACCAGTTACAAAGTATGTCGGGCACCTAACATCTGGTGGGCACTCAGTGAGCACTGAGCATATACCTTTCACCAACAGTCACAGGGATGCGATCTAATCCACAATCCGAACTCAACATTAGGTTTTTCACTAAGCGGAAACAAGGCTTCTGGTTTGGATTTCTATGTATGCCTGGAACCATAAGATTTAATACACAGAAGTCTGTCCCAATCAAGCAGAATAACACATTTCTCAAGCTGATTTCCCATATAGGCTCTCTCCCTATCAAAAGAGAACTCAGGGATCATCATAATATACCTGGTTCCCCAGTCATATTATTACTAGCTTGATATTGAAAATCATATCTTAGCTTATCAACCAAACAGAATACTTCCAGTATAGTCTTTGTACCTCAGATTATTAGATTATAATGTATGTGTTATGGGGATGTTATAATTAATGCTAAGTATGCACACAGGCTAGGGACTGTCATTTCAATTTCTTATCCACCTAACAAGTGAAAGAAACTTTGAATCTGTCGTTTGAAGACTCAGAGATGAATTCAAATTTAGCTATTGAAAGTTACTTCTTTTATTTCGCTAAACCCGGTTTTGCCAAATTGTTCACTCTGCAGATTGAGACCTCATTTCCCCCTCAATTTTTCAATTTGAATTCAACAGTGGAATTTCCTTCCGTGAGGAAAAGAAGGAAAACATGTCAGAATATAAATTCCTGAACGCTGTGACTGTACCTACGTGACATGTTCCCTCAAGCTAACTTGCCTAATTTCGGTGCTACACGTAGACATGAAACCTTTCGTCAACAAATAGAACCTAGTACGCTAAAGAAACAATTAGTCACCATTTCACCAAGAAGCCCAAAGCCTGGGGCTGCCACCTTGGGCCGTCAATCAAACCAGCTACGCTGCATAAGGTAAACCAAACAATCTGCACTGTGGCGTAACCGACTTTCTGTGCTGTGAACTCAATGGACATCTGTTCGCTGTGTTTCCAGGGAGAAGGAAATAGTTTTGAACAACTCTCTTTAAAAAAGAGATGGTGGAAAATAAACAGAAAAAGAGTTCTCTCGGCACTCTGAAACTGTATTCTGGCACGGCCACCTGTGAAGTACCCTCTTTGTCACCGCGTGAAGGAAACTGAGTCCCCCGACATTATTAAATTTTGATACAGGGGGAGTATCTCTTCAACCAGCTAAACAATAACCTTGTTTTTCACCCTAAAGATGAAATCGTTTTCCTTCGATGATTATTGCTTTAACTCTCCACTCCCCTCTGGATCTGCTTGTAAAATCAAGGTACTTCAGACGCCTCTTTCTTCATGTAGCTTAGAATTCTGTGAATCTTGGGAACTTTTTCATATGACAAGAAGTATTCAGCAGTTAAGAGTCTCCTGAGAGGAGAAGGCAGCCTGGGGCAGAGAGAGAGAGAGAGAGAGAGAGAGAGAGAGAGAGAGAGAGAGAGAGAGAGAGAGAGAGAGAGAGAGAGAGAAAGAAGAGAAGAGAAGAGAAGAGAAGAGAAGAGAAGAGAAGAGAAGAGAAGAGAAGAGAAGAGAAGAGAAGAGAAGAGAAGAGATAAATAGATAATACTGAGAAACACAAGACTAGTTTCAAGACAGCTACGGCTTCTGGTTTCTTCAGAAGCCCACTTTCCTAACTAAAGGGTCAGGTCTGGGTCCAGCATCATTTCATGAGCCCTTTACATCCCTGCCTTTGTCTTTCTGCAGAGAGAAATCCTTCCCAGACTTCTTCTGCAGAAAGACACGTTGGTTAAAGGTTTAGATACCTAGCCTGTTCGGGCTCTCCCGGCATTGGACCGAACCAGGATAACTTCTGTGGTTTCGTAAGTCCAGTGAGTTTCTGAGCAAAGAAACTCGTCTTAATTGAGCATCTACCATTCGCAGAGCAGTACAGAGGCTCAAAGATTTGAGGTGGAGTTCATGAAGCTGAGTTCATTCCCATCACACTACGCTGCTTGGGCTACGCTGTCCCCAAACCACTGAAGACACACACAGTGAAAGCCTTAGGCTTTGTAGAAAAAAATACGATTTGGGTCTGCCTGGTTTTCATAGCCCACCTATCGCAATTAAACACCTAACTCTGAAATAGACCCATCAGA
This sequence comes from Peromyscus maniculatus bairdii, assembly GCF_049852395.1. Taxonomy (NCBI): domain Eukaryota; kingdom Metazoa; phylum Chordata; class Mammalia; order Rodentia; family Cricetidae; genus Peromyscus; species Peromyscus maniculatus. Next base: position 43,444,177 of record NC_134866.1, on the reverse strand, counting down.
TTGGTTGCCTATCGGTGTCGACAGCAGAGCCTCCTTCCAGCAGCCATGGAACCAAGGTCAGGCTGCGGTGAATCAAGAGGAGTCTGGGTGTTTCTGGAAGACGAAAGAACACATCGTTTTTGCTTGCTTTTCCGAGACTCTATTGAGAAAGGAGAGATATATCAATTTAAAGAAATGTTCTGGTTTTTATTTTGATGTTTTTAAGGCTGAAAGATGTGAACACATGCTTAAGCTAGAGGGAAGTTTCTTAAGAAAGAATCAGGATGAAGGTAGAAAAGTAATAGAATAATAGTGGAAGTCACAGTAGTAAATACATGTAAAAATTACTGTAGAAAGCATTTCTCTGAGAACTTGACATGCTTAAGTCAATTTACTTCACTCAAGAACCTTGTGCCCTGGACATGGTGGTGCTTGACTGTTGTCCCAGCACTCAGGAGGTGGAGGCAGAAAGATAACAGGTCGAGGCCAGTTTGATCTACACAGGAGACCCTGTTGGGTAATAGCCTCGTGTCATGAGGAATTGAGTCAGGCTGTCCAGAGCAATAGCTCCTAGTCATAAAGAGTTGCTTGGCCCCAGCCTGACCATTCCACTCTACCTGCAAGAGCAAGATGCCCAGGTATTGAAAGCAACCCTCCACCCCCACCCTGGCTTCCAGCAAGCCACAAAACAACAGCTGCAACTTCCTGGTAGCTACTTAAATGTGTGTGTGTGTGTGTGTGTGTGTGTAGATACATGTTCTCAACCCCACTAAGGCTGTCAATAAAGCAGTTTCAACCTGTTGAGATCAAAGTTGCCTGCCTCTGTGCCTCTCTTTCTTTAAAGACTCCTCCCATTAGAAATAATACCCCCCCCCCAATTAACCTCATGAAAAGACTCTAATATTATTCTGATTATACAGATGAGGAAAGTAAGACAGAGGTCACACAATGTTAAGTCCCAACACTGAAAATAGGACCCAGATAATTCAGAACCCAGATTCTCAACAGTGGGGCACATCAGCCCCTCTGGGGGAAAGCTTTTGAGTAGAATGAGGCACACAAATAATGGCACAGGGTCCTGAAGAAGAAAAGACACACGTTTATCTCTAGCAGAAGGCACTGAAGAAAGTCTAAGGGCAATAAGAGGAAAATGCAGAGGAACAAGGAAGACTATCGGAGGTCACGGACCTTGGATAGTGAGGCTTGTGGAAACTGACAACATGACAACTCCATGAGACGCTTAAGGGTAAGGTTTTAATTGTAGAGATGAGAGAAGGAACAGCCAGGGGCATCTAGAAGGGTCCAGAGTGGAGAGAGAAAGTAGAAGACTGAACATGGCCAGCAGACTGGACCTGGTCATGAGAGAAGCAGGAGCCAAGCCAAGAAGTGTGTGTTGGTGGTGGTGAGGGGGGGCGATGTTGAGAGAGGCAGAATGCAGAAGAGCTGAGAGATGGGGAGGAGGGAGACAGTGAAAGAGGGAGAGAGGGGGAAATGAAGAAGTCAAGACAGGAAGACAAAAAATGGGAGCGTAGCAGGGTTATAAGGAGAATGAGCAGCTGTGGAGAGGGAAGTCTGCGAGCCAAAGAAGTTTAGAGCAGAGGAGGAGGTGAGAAGAGCCAGGGTGCCAACATGGACTCTGAAACATGTAACAGGTGTGGTCCTGAGGGAGCCTGGAGGCCAGCATGTGCCTTGGTGTGCTAATAGGCACCACACGTAGCCTTCTGTCCGTCCTGCCAGTGATAGGGAAAACGGCTCCTTTGGTAGAGAGGAACCAGTTTCCCAAGCTCCTGAGGAATGCTGGCTTCTGTCTAAGTGCCAGAATTTGGGGAAAAGGGAGTTTCCTTTGGACCTGACAAGACTTAAGGTCCTTTATGATCGGGAAAGTAAACCCTGCAGTCAGTACAGACACTCAGAAAGCATTACCTCCCTACTTGCTAGAGCAGCTGGTGTCTTCCAATTAATGTACCAGTTACAACTGTGTAGGCAGATGTGTGAAGGGCCCAGACCAATTTAGCAGCAAGTGTGGGTATTCAGTCCCACCACTTGCAGATCCTGGCATGCCTGCTCCGGTGTGAACTTTTGAAGAAATGGTCCAGCTTTGTTTGGGTATGTCTCTGAGGCTGAATGGTGCGAACATATGTTTACGCCAAGGAGAAGTGGGTCTATCCTGAGACCGCACAGCTTGGGAGTCTGATGCTTCCGGTGGAGGGGCTCAAAGCCAACGGAGCAATGAACCCCAAAGAACTGCGGCTGTGCTCGGTGTTCCTAGGAGACGTGAAAGAGCAAATCACTGACCGGTTCTAGACAGGGTGTGTTAGCCAGGCTTCTCCAGAAGAACAGAATTTACAGAACGAGTCTGTATATCTATGGAGATATATAGAAAGGGGTTTCATGAGAATGACTTACAGGCTGTGGTCCAGTTAGTCCAACAATGGCTGTCTATCAACAGGAGGTACAAAAACCCAGTGGTTGTTCAGTCCGTGAGGCTGGATGTCTCAGCTGCTCTTCAGTACATGCTGGAATCCTGAAGAAGTAGGCTCCGATGCCTGTGAAGGGATGGTCTTGCCAGTAGGGCGAGAGCAAGCAGACAAGAAGAGAGCAAGCTTCCTTCATCCGTGCCCTTTATAAAGACTACCAGCAGAAGGTGTGACCCAGGTTAAAGGTGGATCTTCCCACTTCAAAAATCTAGTTTGGAAGTAGGTCTTCCCACTTGAAAGCATTTAATTAAGAAAAAAATCCCACACAGGTGTGCCCGGTCATTTGGGCTTTAGTTAATTCCAGATGTAGTCAAGTTGACAACCAAGAATACAGATGTAGTCGAGCTAACAACTGGGTTCTGGCAAATGTTCGCACATCCCGCAGCCTCCAGTTTGGAGGCTCAACCACGTCTACTGTTTCTTGAAAAGAATTATTGAAAAGGAAGTGCGTTTAAAACACACAATGCCCAACCATATATTTCAGACCCTAAGTAGAGACACACACACACACACACACACACACACACACACACACCCAGTCTGTAACCACAAGACCCAGCAACTCTACAGGGCAGAGTCTAAGTCCACAGAGTAAGACTTTGTCCCCTTAGCAACTACATCAATCATCGGAGTCCCAGGAGCTTCTCGTCCATGACCCTTAGCAGGCCCCAAATTCACTTCCCTAACTCCACAAGAAACTTTGGAGAGCGAAATTCAATTGCATTCCTTTCAAGGGCTTCCTCTCAAAAAATTAACTGGAGGACAAAATATTGTTCTGGATATTTCAGAGCTGCTGAGAGGATCAGGCGAATATCATGACAGGCCCCTAATGACTCAGTTAAAAACAAGGCCTCAGTCCACAAACAAAGGGCAATCAATCACCAACGCCCCTGACAGTAACAGAGGGGAGAATGGCACATACTAGGCTTGGGCTAACCTCCCTCCCCCGACCCCAGGTACCTCAAGGCAATAACCAAATAAGGACAAGGCCTGGGACTTGTCTATACTTGCCCAAGAATGGAAAGGCTACAGCCTTAGCCCACCCCTGCTAGCCCTAACCAATTAGAAATGTACTAATGTGATTGCCACTTGGGCAAGCCAGTCCTAGGTAGAATGATCTCATTGCTTTTAGAATTCCTTTCGATGTGTATAAAAGAACCTGCAAGCATCTCTTGGGATCACCATTCTTGCCTTTGTGTTATATTCATGGCCCCAGCATGCTGGTACTTTCTCGAGATAGTAAGTGCTCTTGCTGATTGCATCGTGTCAGGTAGTCTTTTGTGGGACTTCTCCAGAACCCTAACACTGCCAAGAAGGGACAGAGTCGGAGAGTGATGTTGCTGGAACCATCCGTCTACACAATGCTAACTTAATTCACACCACAAGACTTCATTTGAACTTGACCAGTCAATACCAAGCTAAACGTAGAAGTAGAGGATGTGTGTCCAAGTTAAACTTCTTACAAACACTTTGGGGGGCGGGGGTGTTCAGCAAATTCACCGTCCACATAGGTCTCCAAATGTGCTTTGGGTTGGGTTTGTTTGTTTTTCTCACATTTGCTTCCTGTGTTCCCCTCAAATCTATTGGCTTGCTGAGGAAGTGCCAACAATCCAGACATAAATGGATGCAAATCCCTAAGGCTTCCATGGGAATCTAATGAAACTTCAGAGAATGAAAAAAATTGAAAACCGATACTATGGTAACAGGAAAAGTCCACCAGCCAGTGTGAACCTAGTTACATCCAACTATCATAACCTTGTTTCCATATTTCATCCAGGTATGGTAGGCTATCCAAAAAAAAATGTATGGGGTGGGGAGGTCATACATGGAAGAGTTAGTCACCAGCTTGTGTCCTGCTGGAAGGTAATGGGATCCTTAGGATGTGAGCCCTGCTGGTTAGAAGTCACATCACTGGGATTCAGCTTTTCCCTTTCTCTTTGTTTCCTGGGGTCCATGAGATGAGCAGCATTCTCTCACACTTTTTCCTGCATCACCCTCGGCCCCCAAACCAAGGCACCAACTGACCATGGATCGAAACCTCTGAAACTATAAGACAGCATAGACCTTTCCTCTTCACTGGTGTCTACATCAGGCATTTTGTCAGCGTCAGAGAGCTGACGAACACACTCAACATTCATTAGAAATATAATTAAAATTATGCTTCATAAACCTCAATGATAAGTTTTAAATAAAGACATGTTGACCCAAGTATTAACCAAATGTTTACCAAAGTGCCAGGTAGCTATTAGCTTTTGTTTACATAAAATTTAAAAGTTTAGCAAAAAAAACAATATTTGCCTGTTACCATAGAATGTAATGCATTCTTATTGTAACCCATGCCTTCTAAAGTTGTGTGTACTTATTAAAGAAGGAACAAGAGATATCACTCTGAAATGTCTGCATCAATAGCTTCAACGTCTTTTCATTCATTCTCAGAAGTTATAGACTTAGAAAAGTTTCCAGAAGAGAACTTCATGTGTTCATTGAAGTTGTAGCTTCGTCTATTAGAAGAGATGGATCTTTCTTGGTAGTGTTGTAAATCATTAACCTACCTAATGAGTTCATTTGAGTCTGCTTTTCATAAACAAGGACAGATGGGTAGATAATTGCCATATCCTTCCAAAACCAGTAACAAATGCACAGGCTTTTTCTTTTCTTTTCTTTTCTTTTTTTAATTGAATAGATAGTCACAAGATTTCTTTAAGACCAATGCAAACTCCACTTTTGTGGTAGCACTTCATGTACATTGTAACAGCCCCAATGGAATGACTATTTCATACTATTTATACTATTTTGTGACTCATTTATAGCTAAAGTAATTGGATCAGGAAACAGCTGACTTCATCAGAGACTTCTGCCCTCAGTTGCATGGCTCTCACACTTAGGCACTATATAGACTCATTCGACACAGCTCATACGTCCTCTACGTGAGAGCATTGCTTGCACTCTGGTTTCATCGGGGTAAAGCATAGGACCTCTGAAAACCTGTGTCAGTTGGCCTGTGGTGGCCACATGGTCAGACTACAGTTCACACACACCAGCACGTCCTAACCCCTCAATTCTCATCCTCTTGTTCACATTGTGAGATTGCAAGGATGACGTCAGAAAGTCCTGTCTGTGGGTTTTTCCAGTGGCCGGTAGTTAATGGGTTTTCATGTCACTTCATCAATGAACGAGACCTCAGCTTAGGTGTGGAAAGCCCTTCAGAGACATTCTGTCACTCACTGAATCTCCCCCGGTTCCCTCTCTGTGTGTGCTACAGAGACATGGGGTAGACAGAGATGCAAAGGCCTGTGTGGAGTTTACCCTCTGGTGGAGAAGTGCCATTTGGGTTTTTGTTTTTTATTTTTAGAGTCTCAAGTATCCCAGACTGATCTTGAATTCACTAGACAGCTAAGAACAGTCTTAAACTCCTGATCCTCCTGTGTCCATCTCCTTAGTGATGAAATTACCGGCAGAGTACCATTTGCTTATCCTCGGAGGCTGGCCCTAAGACAAGGATGCTATTTAGACACAGTTACAGCGATACAACATCGCAGCACACCCTAAATCTCAAACGACAGGTTTATCTCACCGTGGATAAAATCAACTTGAACAAGGTCAGAGGAGACTGGGCACGTTCAGGGTGGAGGGCCGTAGACTCGAGCAAGGTCAAGCTGGTGTGAAAAGCCATAGACAGGACAATAGCTACTGTTTTAAAGTTAGTTTGCCAACTATAAAACATAAGCATCTGAGTAAAGTGATCATGTGTTCATTTTTTAAAGCCTGATCATTTCAATCATTTCTACTTTTAACAAACTTGCTTTGAAACTTGGGTTGACATTGTGAGATAAGTTACAGATTATGTTGTTTATTTCCTCAGGTCTTTAAAGTGTGATGTTTGTACATTCACCCTTTGAAGTGCCAGGTCCTGTGAGCTTGTGAATATGAGGTGTGTGCCCCTCGCCACCGTCAAGACGACTATTGACTATTTCCACAAGCCCTCACGCCCCTGTAGCTCATCCCGCTTTCTGGAAAGCACTCATGAAGTCTCTGTCTGCATGGTTTTTGCCAAGAGTGCTTTATAGAGGGGATCTCAGCATGTGGTCCTTTCTCTCTGGTTTCTTTGACGGCATCATGCACTAACATCCATCCCTTACCAAAGATGTTCGGCTCAATGAAATAAACCAGACTCAGAAAGACAAACAACATATCTCCTCCTCTCATCTACAGGACGTATGTGTATGTGCACGTATGTGAGTCTATGTGTGTATGTATGCATATGTGCATGTGTGAATGTTTGTGTGTGGTGTGTGTGTGCGTGTGTGTGTGCTTGTGCACTATGTGTGTGCGTGTGTAAATGTATGTGTGTATGCATATGTGTGTATACATGTGTGTTCACATGTGCATGTATTTGTATGCACAGGTGTGAATGTGCATGTATATGTTTGCGTATGTGTGTATCTATGTGTGTGTGTGCTTGTGTGTATGTATGCATATGTGCATATGTGTGTCCATGCATGTGTATGGTGTACATGTGCACGCACAAGTGTATGTGTGTGTATGTACAGGTGTGAACATGTGTGTTTTTATGTGTATGTGCATGTGTGAATGTGTGTGTGTGTGCACTCACGTGTATGTGACAGGAAAGGAGAAGGACACTATCTCTGGAAAGAGGAAAGGCATCAAGGGAGGGAAGGAGGTCAAGAGAGAAACAGATGTGACTATGATCAAAGTCCATAATTACACAAATTAAAGCGTCATTACAAAATATATGTTATGATGAAGGTATGCTTAAAAAACAGTACAAAGCAAAATAAACTAACTCTGTGTCCTTTAGAACCTGGGTTGTTCCTCCCATGAAGCACCGAGTTGCTTGGTTGTCCACTGGCTCTATCCCCCACCGCCGGGGTTTGCCTCCTAACACTTCCCTACCTCTCACGGAGCAATTGGTCTTAACTAGGACACTGTCGAATCACAGTTGTTATTGAGGTTGAAGAACTGAGTTTTTAAATTTAATTTTAACTTAAACAGCCATATGTGGCTAGAGAATACTGTATATGACCACACACTATAATAGCACCCAAACACACTTTGAGTGAACAATGGATACACGTTATTCAATCACATTTTAAGAACATGTTGTTCCCCAGTGGTTTGGGAATTTGTAAACCTGGTCCTTCACCCTGGATGGTCTGAGCCACCCTGAACCAGACAGGTATCAATCACAGTGTGGGCAAAAGCTCTGTCTTCCTGGCAGCATTTTCCATTCTAAATTCACAAAGCAGCGTTCTGAGGAAGGAAGTGGCTGGTGCAGAAGTAGAGGACTCTTCTAGGCTGGGTGGTTATGCTCAGGGAAGTCTGTTGGAAGCGGTGACCTCTGAGCTGGAGACCAGGTAAGGCACAGGATAACCAAGTATGTTCAGTACAGGAAAGGGTATGGCATTCCGGAAACAGGAAGGAGACCAGCATGGCCAGGTGCTGGGCACAGAGTGGAAGGGTGCTGAGGAATGAACCGGAGATGAAGAAAAGAGCGGGACTTGCATGGCCACACAGACCATGCGTCCTCTTTTCCTCTCCCGTGTATGGACAAGAGTTGGTGCGCACCACCACAGGCCGTGGGTGGCTGCCATGGTTTGAGTCTGAAGTGTGAACCACATCTTTATAGGGTTGAACCCTAGGTGGTAGATATCACAGGGGGTCATGTGTCCTGGCTGGCTGGAAGGGGTGGGTCATTCAGGAGCGGCCATGAAGGCTTATAGCCTGGTCGTGTTTCCGGTCCTGTTCTCTCTGCTCCCTGATCTGCCACAGTGGAATAAGCTACTATCTCACACTCCCTACACCAGGAGCTCCCAAGCAGCATGCCTGACTCTCTCTATCTTTCCTCACCATGATGGCCTGAAACGGTGAGCCGAAATAAATCCTTCCACCCTTAAGTTGCCAACTGCCAGATACTTTGTTACAGTGACAGGAAAAGTAGCCAATGGGCTGTGAGTATCTGCTTGCCAGGGGAGGGGCTAGTGTGCCAGGAATGCCGGAGAACTTGCAGACTCACAGAAATATTTTTGTGGGTTGCAGTGGGACATTATGCCCTCACTCAAAATGCATCGTAAAATACAAATTTTTAAATATCCAACATTTTTGAAACCTAGAAAGGTGAAAGAATAATAATCACCATGAATTCTCATGGGATATTAGTGAGTGGGGTTCCCATGCAACCGATTATAATGCAGGGCTCCAAAAAGTTGTGCAGTCTGCCCAGGCCACACCTATGGAACAGACTCAAGCCATGTCCCTCCCAACCTACCTGCCTGCCTTTCTTCAGAATGAGCCCACAGCAGCCGCCTTAAAACATGAAAATATCTGTACCTAACACTTTGGTTTGTGTAACGATAAATGCTCACACACAAATGTATTCATTTGGGGAGATTTTATTTTGAGAGTCCTTCTCGGTGTTAATTTTTTGAAGCTGCTATAAGACAATTATCACAAGCATAATGGCTTCCAACAACAACAAAAAACTTACTATTTCACAGTCTAGAAACCAAACATTTGAAGTCACGGTGCTGGCAGAGCCTGACCCCTTCCATAGGTTCAGGAGACAGTGGGTTCCTAATGTCTTCCTCCTCTTCCCTCAGAGTGTCCCTTTGAACAATACCAACCACTGAGGTTGCTTTCAGATCGAGCCCCTTGACTTCATTATAGATGCTAAGGCTCCTTCTCAACAAGGTCATGCTCATGGGCTCTCAGGGGCAGAACATGGGCATCTTTTCATGCACCACAGACCACTGAGCCCACCAGCCACGCCATACAATGGTCTGGATCTCTCCAGGCCATGGGCTGGAGAGTCAGCAGGCTGATGTCAGCTGATGATCTTCTCCCGGGATCACCGCCCTGCAACACCTAGCTCATCTGTCAACGTGTTTCATTCAGCAATGCTGCTGCATCATCCTAGTGGTTCAAGGCAGGAGGCAAACCCAATCCTTGTGGCTCCAGCATGGCCAAGAGCAGAAGTTGCACCCACACGTGGAGCTCATTGGAAGATGCACCTTTCCTGTCTTGCTCACGTGTGTGTGCTCAGTGCCTCTAGCAATGACTGGAGCTCAGCACTCTTGCTGTAGTGGTGAAGGAATGCATGGCCAAGTCGATGCGAGGGAGGGGCATCTAAACCCTTCATGGTTCTCTTCCTAGGGGCTGAGTGGTAGCAATGCCTGCCGGTTCAGTGGACTTAAGCTGCCCCTCCTTGGGTATCTGCTACTATAATTAGCAGTTTTCCTTCACGTACTGATTTATTTGATTGTCAGCTTGATGGGATCTAGAGCCTTAGACACCTAGGATGCAAACAGCTGGCCATGTCTGTAAGGGAGTTTCTACATTGGGTTAATTAAGGTACGAAGACCCACCAATTAATTGTGAGTGGCACCATCCGATGGTCTGGGATAACAGATTGAATAAAGAATCGTTCTCTGCTTCCTGCAGATGCAATGTGGCACATTGCCTCAAACCCTGGCCAGCATGACTTCCCTGCCTTGGTGGACTGTACTCTCAAACTATGAGCCAGATAAACCTTCCCTTCTTAAGTTGCCTTTTTCAAGAATTTTGCCACAGTAACGAGAAAAATAATAAACAGAATCCCCAAGGTTGTGCCACATCATTAATATAAGAGATTGGTGCTGGGAAACTTAAGAAATATGAAATATATTTGAGTACTGGGTATTAAGCATATGTCTGGATGTATTTTAAATTTTTAATTGTATTTCTCTGCATGTGTGTGTGTATGTGTTTGTGGGGGGGGTCACATGTATGTGTGGGTGAACATGTTTGCACATAGATGTGGGAGCCAGAGTTGAAATGGGGTGTCTTCCTTGCTTGCACGCCCCTTTATACGTTGAGGCATAGTCTCTCACTTGAAATCAGAGCTCTCTGATAGTCCAGCCACCCAGCTTGCTCCCCAAATCCTGACTCTACCTTCCCAGCACTGAGATTACAGCCAGACTGCCACGTCCACCCACCATTTATATAGATGCTGGGGATCCAAACTCTAAAATGCTAGAGCAAGAACTTGACCCCACTGAGCTCTCTCTCCAGCCTCTGCTTGTATTTTTAAATCAAATGATGAGGAGTATTTTGAAGGAAGGAGCCCATATGGGAAAGGAGAGTGATTAATGACATTGTTGAGTACTTAATAGTACTACTGAGTAATAGTACTACGACGTACTGATTTTATTAAGTGATTGTGATATCATTCATAGATGAGTGATGACATTGTCACTGGGACGGGAGGCCCTTCAAGTTTTATTTTATGGAAAATAAATAATAGGCACCCAGAAAATATGAGGCAAAAGATAAGAAAGGGGTCCTGCCTACAGAAGAACACAGATAATAGGTTAGATCACTCTGTGTCAAAACAATTGTAAGGGCTAAGAATGCAGTTCAGTGCTAGAGCACTTATTTAGTATATGAAGCCTGGGTTCAGTCCCCAGTAACACACACACACACACACACACACACACACAATGATTAATATAGCCACCCTCAGAGAAAAATGATTTATTTCCTGCATTTATTTCCAAATTCAAATATTTGTTAGTTAAAAAGAAAAAAAAAAGGTTTGTCATTATCAGTGACACATAAAATGCCAGGTGATGTCACAATCCCATCACTGCGGGGGGTGGGGGGGACAGATAGGAGAATCCTGGGGCTTGCTGCCTGCCAGCCTAGTCATGTGGACAAGGCACGGGTTTCAGGGAGAGACTGTATCTGGAAAAACAAAGGTGTCCCCAAAGAGAGATCCCTGAGATTAACCTCTGGTCTATACACGCACATATGCACACATGCACATGTACCCACACCCATGTGCACACACACACAGATACAAAGCCCCAAACACACGTGAAATGTACTCATTTTATAAAAACACAAACAAATGAGCTGTAGAGATGCTTTCACATGGCAGTAAAGAGAGCCATCGAATGCAAAAGAGAGCAAGACTTCCCCACCTCGGGTTCTTGAGACTCGCGGATGAATTTGCCATTTTCTCAGCTGCTTCTCAAAGGTGTCCATTTGGTGACCCGTCCGGTTTCGTGCATAGTGCAGTAACACCCACCCTGGTGACTGCAGACTGTTTTTAGTTGGCGGCACAGAATCTTGAGCCTTGACCTACAACCTCGCAAACACCACTCCCCTCCCACAAGTCTCCTGTGTCAGGAGGAGACCACTGCAGGGAGCCTGGAGAAAAGCAGCGCCAGCGCATAATTGCTCAGCAGGGCACGTGGCCTGCAGCCTCCCGCTACAATATTTACGTCCCATTCCATTGAGAGGGCCCCCTCTCTGCTCACGTGACCCAAATGCAGTTCTCACTGCGCCAAGAACAAACAGCCCGAACGCAGTCTGCGCCGGCGGCTCCGCACATGCTCCGTCTGGCCCCGAGAATCCTCACTCACTCATTGAGGTTTCCATTGGTTTAAAAGCAACCTTCCAGCCGCGGAGGCTCGGAGACCTGCAGCGTCTTCCTGGCCCAGATCCAAGGTAGGCACCCCCACGAGGACGGTTTTATTCTAGGATTTGGACTGTTCTATCTGTTTGGGGGGGAGGGGTGTGTAATACTCACACATGAGTATAGATGATGAATGGAGCTCTGGGAGTAACTCTTCCTCTCCACGGTTTTTAGAAGAAGGGTCTTTTTTTATCTCTTTTCAACGTTGGCCTTGAAGGCAACCTGCAGATCTAATGCACACTTAATTCTCCAACAGGAGTCTCAGCCAGCCATGCTGAAGCTGACTGACGTGTTGGCTGCAGCGCATGAGACGGTGTTTTCTCCTCGCCAGAGCCCTGGGTGTTTTTTGCCGTTCTAATGGTAAACGATGAGACAGGCTACCATGGATTTCAGCACCTCACCTGTGTTCGATCAGCAGAAAGGTAGAATGATGCTTTACTACGTTTTTCGGTGCTGAGTACAACAGACGGGATTTCCAGTTGTAAGGAAAGATGTGAGCGTGTGTGTGTGTGTGTGTGTGTGTGTGTGTGTGTGTGTGTGTGTAAACCTGTTAAGAATGTTCTCCTCTAACTTGATAAGCTTTTAGGAAGAGAAAAAACAAGCATATGGGCTTTCTGTCTTGCTGACATATTCCTAGCCCCATTTTAAAGCTTGGGTTTTAAGGCATACCGGCTAATCTACCTAGTGTCATCTTTATGCTATGTCTTAAAGCATATTAGAAAAAGTGATATCCGAATACATCCCATGCCTCTTTCAGCCTGTAAATCTCGTATTTTGTCACTACAGCCTTCACGAGAGACTGTGGATTCCCCTCCAGGAAAGACATGAACCACAGACAGACCATGCTGACATAATAGCTCATTCAAGGCTGTGCAGTGACTTAATACTGTATTATTTAATTGCGATGACAGAGTATTTTTTTCTTACCCTTCATTTGCATAAAGGAGGTCATCTTCCACAGGAGAAGTAGGCTGTGAAATTAATTCGTCCTAACCGTCATCCGACATGCAGCCGTTCAGTCTGTGTGTGTGATTCTGCATATGCTGTGTGCCTCCACGGATCTGTTGGTCATCTGTGTAATTCTTCTGTGCATGGTGGCGAGGGGGGGGTAGTTTCCACTCTTTAAATCTAACAGACATTTCTACAGCCTTGTTATGAAATAGCTGGCGTCTAACCCCCTCTTTACACCGAGATTCTTCAAGATCCTTTGACGGTGTCTTTCTTTCAACTACAGCATGAAATGGTGGCTTGGGGAAGCCTCATTAGGAAAATCCATTTCTTCTTTTTTTTCCCCAAATGCCGCTGCTTCAGGCCAGTGTTGCCTCCCCTGGATCTATATCGGGCTTCATGAGCAAATGATGTTTGCTCAGTGGGGTTCTCAAATAACTTAGATTTCGGAGGCAGCTGGTCGATAGAGTCTTCTCCAAGTCTTATTTGGGGTGGGAGAGAGAGAGAGAGAGAGAGAGAGAGAGAGAGAGAGAGAGAGAGAGAGAGAGAGAGAGACTTGACAACATCTTGATTCACTTTGAGTCTGGAGACAGGCATTGTAGGGAAGAGCTTTGTCTAGTTCCCCTGACCACCCCCTTTTCCTCCCTGTACATTTTGTTCTACTGATGTCGATCAGTAGATGAGAACTCTGCTTAGAATCAAACTGCTCATTTGCTGGCCAGAGAACAGTGCTGCTGAGCCATGGAACCACACAGACACACAATGGGCTTATTTGGGGGACTATTTTGAGGGAGCAGGGGCTGATTACAGAACAAGTCCTTCAAAATGAAGCCATCTGTTCCAATGTGGTGCTTTCTGTGTGGAGTGAGCTCAGGACATACCTAGGTGCTGGTTTAGAGTCTCTTCATGCAGCATGATTTGTGGGTGCCATTCACAGCAGCTCCTCTACCTGATTTGTCCCATAATATTAACCCTTTCCTTGCTCTCTCTGCCTGTCTCACTCCCATCTCTCTGAAATTAGTACTCATTAAAAATTGTCCCCAAGTCTAAATTGGAAACAGAGGCTCCTACAGTCGCCGCTCTGAATGGCATATCAGTTTAGCGTTGCAACCTTAGCCTGTTACCTAACCTCTCTTGGCTTTCATTTCCTTAGCAGGACAATGATGGGGATGATGTTTATGTAGCAGGATCATTACAAAAATCCAAAATGATACTTAGGGAGCGCTGGCCAGATTACTGAGGTGCCGCGTTCTCAAATCATGGCTGCTGCTGCTGCTCTTGCTGGGTTTAGTACCACCTGATCTTCTCTTGACCTCCTCTTGGCCTCCAGTTTAAAGGTTCCCATCCTCAGTCAGGGCACTCAGTCGCTGCTGGGTGACTAGGTTACATTCCATTTACTGTTCAGAACTGCAGGGGGCCACTCAGAGTAAGTTCTGAGAGACAATGAACTGAAGCAAGGCCCATGTAGTTCTACTACCCCACTGACCCCCCCCCCCTACCTTAAAAGCATGGGAGAGCCCAACAGGTTTTCAAACCTGAATAGATCTCACTATTATGTCATTTAGCAAACGGTGGTAAAAGGACTGGAAAGCTGAGTGTGATCACGTCAGTTTGATATCTGGTATTAAAGTGGGAGTGTGCTTCGATCACTCTGGGCATCGGCCTGGTGTTGCAGTATCTCCAGGAGTGGTACACCTCTTCAGGGGATCTTAAAGAATAAATAAATAAATGAAAATGGGCTGAGTGTGGAACTTGAGGGAAGGATTTTACTACGGATCCTAACAATCAGAGAACAGAGACAAACAGCACCAGATTCACGGGCATATGTGGACAAAGACATTTCTTCTGGAAGAAGCTTACATACATACGTTTTAGAAACTTTCTCTAGGGACATGCAGACAAGTGTTTACCTCCTCCTTATAGACCACCATGGGCTGGGAGAACCAATGAATTTCTTGGATTTGCTTACAGGGCAAAGATGAAGAGTTGCAGGATCATGAGTGACCCCCCCCCCCCCAGAAGCTGCCACACCACCACAAAATATCTCACGCCAACATGGATGATAACTTCTCTATCACTGCATAGATGGAGTCCTCCTTTACTGAACCAACCATAGCCTGTATGTTCTAGTACCTCCCAGGACCCCCAAGACCACATGCAGTTATGGTAGAATTACATACAAATGTCTGGACGTGTGGGAGAGAGTGGACAGCATCTAAGACAAGACTCCAATGATCCCCCCAATCCCTCCTTCCTGAAGGAGTGTTCACAGTCAACAGGCTGCTTCTTGAGGGTCTCCTACAAGCATCCACAGCTGCTCTGATGAAAATGGCAGCTGTTAGGCGCAGAGGATAATGTTCTACAGTGATGTTACACAGCCCACTGGGTCTTGAACTTGGCTGGACAGGAAATAGGCTGAGAGCTGGGGAGGCATTGAAAATGGCGATGCCTGCCTCCCACCTGTGGAGTTTTCAATCAGACGGGTATGGATATGGCTTTGTCCCCACCCCCGGGGTGTTCCAATAGGAAGCAAAGACTGGAAACTGCTCGGTTCATCCCCCTAACATTTCAAGAGGAATAAGTGAGGCACAACAGAGCAGCTCGAGGTAGCTCTTGCAATAACCACAATAATCTGCCTGCTACTAACAGAGAGGACCCAGACCTGGGCGCTCCCTATGCAGGCAACATAGCAATGGTAAGCTTCCAATTCCTCCAGCTCTCTGGCCTGGCAACTGCTGGAGGTAAGCACAGCCCAGAACTCAGCTCGTGGCTGGGCAGAGACTGGGGGAGCCGCATGCAGGGCTCTAAGGAGGGAAAGCTCTATGACTACATTTTTTTTTCTACAAAGTCTTGTCTCAAGCCCCTATAGCCGCCCGAGCCGACGGCTCTCTTTGGCTTCAGTCTCCTCTCTCACGCGCTGTAGATGGTTTTGCAGATCTATGAGGTCTCTGTGGGCTTCAGGACCAGGTTATCTGACTGGCCCAGATTCTGGCTTGCTTTGTCAACTTTAGAGGGAGAAAGGCCAAGTCTGCCAGGCTCCCTGCTCCTGTGTCTTGTGCTTTCTGTTCTCACCATAGCAACAGCTCTGATCCCACGTGTTCCTCCTGGCTGGCTTCCCTCTCGAAGCCCACATGCAAGACAGAAGCGTAGTAAAATGATTTACTACAGAACCCAGAGGTTCCTGCTCCAGTCGACATGCCCCGTAACTGGGGGGAATCTGCATTTCCACCTCTGCCCCAACTTATAGAAAGAAAAGGAATCCCTGGCCTCAGAGAGAATAGGAGACACACTCTCTATGGCCTCCTTCGTTCTAGTTAGTCAGCCCCGGTGTTGGCCACAGTGAGGAGGCCAGGTCCTATTGCAGTTCTGTGGGGAAACGGATCTGATAGGCTGAGTGGGTTGTGTGCAGTCATCTCGGGACTGCAGGCTCCTCACAGGCTGGGTCTCTTGTAGAAGCATTGCGATAAGAATGAGAGGAAGAACCAGTCTTCTGCTCAGGGTAGTACAGTTAACCAGTATCCTTAAGCTACTGTAATGAAGCACCATTCATGGGGCGCTTATGACAATGGAATCTTCTTTCCCACAGTTCTGGAAGAACATATGAAATCAAGATGTCAGCAGGAGCACACTCCTTCTAGAACTTTCAGGGCAGCATCGTCCTTGCCTCTTCCAGTTTCAGGCTGTCATTACTTCCACCTCTGCCTCATTCTCTGTCTATTAGACTGTGTGTACGCATCTCCTCTGTGTATGGAGTCCATGGTGCAAGTCTCCAACTCCTGCTCTAGACAGTACAGAAAAAATATCTCATAATCTGTGACTTAACCCCACTATTTCATATCTAAGGTGTGTGTGTGTGTGTGTGTGTGTGTGTGTGTGTGTGTGTGTGTGTGTATGTGTGTGTCTGTGCACATGCACATGTGCATGCACCACACAGAGCAATAATCGTAGGTTCCAGGAGTTAGGACATGAACACATCTCTAGATCTATGTGAAATGAGACCTCTCAGAAAGCAGATGTGCTGGGCAGTGTTTTGTCAGCCTGACGCAAGCTGGGGTCATCGGGTAAGAGGGAACCTCAGCTAGGAAAATGCCTCCATCAGATCGGCTTATAGCAAGTCTATGGAGGCATTTTCTTAATTGTTGATGTGGGAAGGCCCAGCCCACTGTGGGCAGTGCCATCCCCTAGGCAGGTGGTCCCGGTTGTATAAGAAAGCAGGCTGAGAGCCATAGATAGCAAGCCACTAAGTGGCCTTTCTCCGTGGCCTCTGCTGCATTTCCCACCTCAAGGTTGCTTTGAGCTCCTGCTCTGAATTCCCTTCAGGACGGACTCTGAGCTACAAAGATGACATAAACTCTTCCTTCCTCAAGTTGCTCTTGGTTATGGTGTTCAGACCAATGCTAGACAACCAAACTAGGACCTAAGGCAAAGTCATAACATAACATGGTTTTGGGTAAAAATCCATTCTTATATATGCTATTTGAAAGTTGGCGTGTTAAGAGAGTACATCTCTTTGGTGCCTGCTTTGAACAGGCATTGTGTGTGGATAACACAGTGGGAGGGCTGATGTCTACTGAGCACTCAGCCCCCTGTGCTAAGGACTACACCTAGACCAACTCATAGAATTCTACTATCTGCTGGGCAGTGGTGGCGCATGCCTTTAATCCCAGCACTCGGGAGGCAGAGGCAGGCGGATCTCTGTGAGTTCGAGGCCAGCCTGGTCTCCAAAGCGAGTTCCAGGAAAGGCGCAAAGCTGCACAGAGAAACCCTGTCTCAACCCCCCGCCCCCCCCCCCAAAAAAAAAGAATTCTACTATCTGCTTCTTTCTTTTATTCCCCTTTATCAGCAGAATTCAGAAAGCGTGTGACCTAACCAACACGACCACAGAGTAGAACAGCAAAGCTGGGATTCTAGCCTAAGTCTGTTGCTCTTCAAATCCCTGTCCTTTTTTGCCACAGCATGTTGTTTCATTGGGCAGCCATAAAACCCAACAGGAAAGTTAAGGCATCAACAACAACCAAAAATTACGTCGGCGAACCACTTTGTTTTACAATCAAGCTGTCGATCCCGTGGTATTTTAGATCAACACACAAATGTGCTGACTTCAGCGCTCAGCTTCTCATCTAAAATGGTAATGGCAAACAGAGAAGCTTGCATTTTGCTGAAAAAGCAAAAGTTAAAACTGCAGGGCCACAGTCAGACGCCTCCAGAGGAGGCATAAGCAAATTTGAAAGGATCTGAGGGAGAGAGAAGGAAGGGGAGGCGGAGGAGGCAGTGAAGAGGAGGATTCTTGGGTTCCGTTGGTGGTTTCAGGCTGAAGGACTGAATTGGAGGCTGGTGTTCGGATTGATGACGGTTCAGATGAAAGGGGAGTGCATTGCAAATCACTACCCACAGGATTAGAATCGGAGTCTCTGCTGCCTCTGAGGTGATGCTCAGCCTTGTCCCTCTCTGGCTTAAGGAAGGAGAACAGAGGGAAAGAGGGATGGGAGAAGAATCACTTCACCCAAGTTCTGGGCCACTCAAGACCAAGGCTGCTTCTGCTTCCTTCTCTGTTCTGCCCACTTCTTCCCATCAGCCAGCTCTGGAGACAGGTTATGAGAGACTATCCATCCCGGAGCCGGCCAAGGCCTGTATCTGTTAGGGCCTCAGAAGATCCCACCTCCAGCAACCTGAGCATCCCTCTCCTTCACCCTACTCAGCTCCTTTAATGGGTCACCCCTTAACAAGGCATGATTGGGTGCTGGACACTAGGAGTGTGTTGCTAGGAGCGGCATTCTTCACCACAGGACGGATCTGTTGCTAGGGGTGGGAGTCTGGGAATGGTATCCAGGGACTGAAGAAGCCCCAGCTTGGGTAGCCATGTCTCTGGTATCGACTCTGTTGTTTCTCATGACATCCCCAGATCCGTTTCAGACGTCCGAGCCTCATCTCAGGCAGGACTGAACTGGATTGCCACACTGAGTTCTCCCTCTTCTCTCTTCATCAACTCCACAGTGTTGCTGGACAGAGCATCTCTGTGGGTTACTTCCTGCCTATGGGGTTCCCCTCTTTGGGGCCACCGTTTTTGCCACCTAAAAGAAAAGAAAACCACTACACTTCTAGCTGTTATTTTTGATGAAACCAACCTCTTACCCACCCACCAGATAAGGGCCAAGGTGAGAAGGCAAAGATCTGAGGCAGGGAGGCTGGGGTTGGTGTGAAAAGGGACATGTGGCTGGGCCAGCCACCATCTCGCGGAAAGACTGCTTCCAGCGGTTGTCACATGCTGAGGGTGCTCGGAATTCTCTGAAGGCCTGTGGGGCATTTAGTGCGGTGTCCGCTGATCCTGTTGAGTCTCGAACCTTCGGCGTCTCAGATGTTGATTTGCCTTTTAAAGTCATGAGAATTTCACCCCACGATTAACTCTCTGTTAACAGAGGTGTGTGTGTGTGTGTGTGTGTGTGTGTGTGTGTGTGTGTGTGCGCGCGCGCGTGCATGCGCGCGCGCGTGCGCTCGCATCGTTAAGTATCCTTCATTTATTTCTGTTTGTGAAAATTGAGGCTAGCACTTGGTCATTAGATTGTTCTGTGTCATTGGTTATATTGGGGAAGGAGAAGTCACCGTATTCTGCGCAGGAAGCATTTCCATTTCTAAATGGGCCCTCAGAACATAAAATGTACGCACATAGCAGGCAAGGGCTCTAATCAGTTTTTAGCTTTTTATTTGAAAATAATCTCTTGTGGGGGGGTGATATATGCACACTTGGGGATGTACATAGGGAGGTCAGAAAAAGATATAGGTGTCCTGCTCTATCTCTGTCTGCCGAACTCCCTTGAAAAGAAATCCAAAGCAATACAAGAGTAAGCACAGGCCAACAATGTAGTATTACCTTATCTGGCGAAGAAATTTGTTCTTCATAGCCTCACCCCAGCCTGTTCCCAACTCCTCAGTAGCAAGATGGCTCTCCAGCACTCATGGGTATCAGCTTCCAGAGAGAACCAGTCCAGCCAAGACTGTTAACCCCTATTAACAGTTACAGTAAGCTAGAGCTCCATTTCCTGTCTCAGGCACGCTGGCAAACATCTTCATTCCGAACATCTCCTTTAATCCTTGCCACAGACTCTGAGACAGACTCCGTGTTTGCTCTACCCAGGGTTGCGGGGACTGCCCAAGCCAACAAGACAAGGGCCGAGCAGCCTTGCTAACTCAGGCTGCGTGTCCCGGCACCTTCTCTCTCCTGCCAGTCCACCCCACCGGCCTTTTACTGATAGGGAGCACCAGGAGGCTAAGAAGGCTGGAGTTCTTGACAGAGCGCGATTCTTCCTCTCATCTGCTGCCCCTGGGCTGGACGTCTCTCTGCAGAGAGATGGTCCAAGAGACCTCAGCTCCTAGAGGCAGCCCAAGCTCTTCCGGGGTGAGGTGAAACATTCTCTGTTGGAAGCTGGCCTGTGGAGCAAAGAATGGCCCCAGCATGTGAGCCGGGGAGAGGGGGAGGGGCTCAAAGAGCGAGAGAGAAAGCACTGGAATGTAAAGCATGGAAGCCTGTGGTGGCCCGAAGATTTGCGGGGACAGGGTTTAGCTTCCATCATAGAAGCTTCTGAGTCCCCTCAGCTTCCACCCCCCTCAGCTGCCACCCCACCCCCAGCTTTCCAGCCCCCCTCAACTTCTGAGCCCCCCTCTCAGTTTGTTCTGTATAGCAACAAGTTGACATTTCTCAAGAAGACAGTTCCGAGACCCGGGGTGCTATAAACAAAGGCACATGACACCGCCCCTGGCAAAGAAGAATCTTTTCAACCTGGCCCTTTGCTGGTTGGATGTGGTCCTGTCAATTTCATCACTGAGACCACACCTTCCATCAGAACACACAGCTGTTTTTTAACATCTTGGTTTTTAAATCGGTGAGAGGGGTATCTAAATCCACCTGAGACGGGGCTCTTCGTCTTTGCTTGCGTGAAAACATTGTCCTAGGCTTTGGACATAAGCAGGCTGACTGGTAGGGACCATTGAACACAGGGAGAAACTGAGACGGATGCAAAGGGATCCACTTTCTGCTGGTCCTAGAACAATTTAAAGATGGATCCTAAAACTGTGGTTTCAACACTTGGGTACCATCCAAACTCCTCAGCTTTATATTGCCTTAGTAATTACTGCAGTTTTGAGGCAGACCCTTATTTTTCTAATAATTATAGTTTTATAATATTTGGGTATTTCATAGAAGAAACCTCCTTCAATATTGATTTGTTTTGGTTAAATTAGATATCCTCGCCCACTCTTTTGTTTCTTGTGTTTGTTTCTGTGTGGGGGATGGTAGCACAGTCATGCCCTTTCTATAAATAATAATCACACTTTTAGAGTTGGAAGTTAATTTAATGAGTATATATCCCCACGCTCTCCCTCTTTAATGTGAAGACTGAAACACGGAAGGATGGTCACTGAAGCCACACCGACTACTCCGATTATAAGAGTGCCTCATGCAGTTTAATGTCTGGGCCCCTAGCTCTTTTCACTTTGTAAGCCAAGATGATGTTGCTAAAAAGGTGTGATACAAAGGCTGAATTGATTAATACACTCAGAGTACCTAGAACTGTGTCTGGCCCGTGGGAATTGCTTAGTAAGTGCCACTGTAGTCTGTGGGGACTTAGAAAGATAGGTACAACAATCCCCTTAAGATTTAAGTAATACATACAAGCCCTTGGAGCCACCCCAGCCCATAATGATGACTTGGAAAGTGCTGGTGACTATTACAAATGACTCATCTGTGGTGGTATTGTGTTCCCCAAAATATCGTGCACCCTAATAAACTTATCTGGGGTCAGAGACAGAACAGCCACAATATTAAACATAGAGGTTAGGCAGTGGTAGCACACGCCTTTAATCCTAGCATTCCAGAGGCAGAAATCCATCTGTTCAAGGATACAGCTAAGCATGGCGACTCACGCCTTTAATCCCAGAAAGTGAGGCTTTAATCCCAGGGAGTGATGGTAGAGAGCCGAAAGGTATATAAAGCATGAGGACCAAAAACTAGAAGCATTTGACTGGTTAAGCTTTTGGCTGGTTAAGCTTTTAGGCTTTGAGCAGCACAGTTCAGCTGAGATTCATTCTGGATGAGGATTGAGAAGCTTTCAGTCTGAAGAAACAGGATCAGCTGAGGAATTGGCAAGGTGAGGTAGCTGTGGCTTGTTCTGCTTCTCTAATCTTCCAGCGTTCACCCCAATACCTGGCTCCAGGTTTGTTTAATTAATAAGTCCTTCTAAACAATTCATGCTATACTCATCTAAGGTTATTTGGACAAGCCACCTCCCCAAGTTCAAGCTATCTTCTGCTCTGTAACAGATTCATGACAGAGCACCTCTTTTCAATTGGTAGGTGCCGAAAACCATAGCAGAAGAAAACTAATCTCTCTAGGCCACTGGTAGATCTTAGAATGTTGCTACTGGTCTTACCTCATCACCCTTTGTCTACAGTGGGAGGATGCATATCCGCAAACCAAAGTATCCAATTGGGCTGACTGTGAGATGCATTTTTACTACCGTGAGCCTAAACTCTAACTTGATGACGCTTCTGGGCCCCACAGCTTGTACAACGGTGCAGAATGGGGAACAGGCTGCTCTAAGACAGAATGGAAAGTGGGCATGTGGGGTGTCCATCCCAAACCACAGAAAGGTCAAAGTTCAATGGGTTGTATGGGGTCTTTGCGTGCTGGTGAGAGGGCAATTAGAGACCACAGTGCCAGGGCAGTTACAGGCTGTGGCACCTGTGGGTCAGAGGGTAGAATCTGGGCCTAACAGTCTTCAGCTGAGTTTCACCCATGCCACGTTGGCTAAGTCACCTCCTCACTCTGAATCTGGGTTCCTTCACCCACAAAATGAAGATAATTGCAGCCCCCACTTCCAAAAACGAGCATTAAATGATTAGGTGTATAAAGAGTGCTCATCACAGTACCTGGCCTAGACCAAGCACTACGTGAGGGTTTTTCATAATTGCAAATATTACCGAGACAGCGACAGGGTCCTCAAAAGACCCTGTGAGCCCCGAGGTAGCATGGGGCAGTGGGTGCCCTTGCAGTGACTGGGAGGTGGTCTGCAGGAATACTTGTGAGGTAGTTTTCACTAACATTGGCTTTGCGTTCTGCTGTCTTCAACAGTGCTCCCCAAAAGTTTTAGAATCTCAAAACTGTGCAAGAAACAGCAACAACAAAAGGCTTTACCGTGGAACACCCGTGAGAGCCTGAAATGTGGGTGCGGCGGGCACCGGCTGCATTGCCAAACTCATGCATGATCACTGCAGAGAGGATGGTTCTAAGGGGTCCCTGCTTCCCACGCCACAGTTCCGCAGCAAGGGCTATACGAGGCCCCTCCTCGAAACTGTTGATGATTTAGTATCTGACCAGGTGGCCATTATAAATTAGTGGAGGAGCCGGGCGGTGGTGGCGCACGCCTTTAATCCCAGCACTCGGGAGGCAGAGCCAGGCGGATCTCTGTGAGTTCAAGGCCAGCCTGGGCTACCAAGTGAGCTCCAGGAAAGGCGCAAAGCTACACAGAGAAACCCTGTCTCGAAAAACCAAAAAAAAAAAAAAAAAAAAAAAAAAAAAAAAAAAAAATTAGTGGGGGAAAAGGAATTACCCAATAAGTGACTAGTTGGCTAAAGTCAATTATACAAAAATAAATTTTAAAAAATCACGTCAAGCAAAGTTAAACATTTACAAATAAGTCAGTATAAAGTTCAACAAGGAAGACCTTTGTAATCACAAATACAATGGTAAAAGTTTTCAAATGCAGTATGCATTGATTTTTGACTATATAAATGCTGAAAATCCTGTTCCTAAAACCAAAGAAAAACTTAGCCAAGCCAGACTGAGAACTTGAGTGCAAATGAATGGGTAACCATGGCTGCAGCATTGCTAAGGGATGAAGGGTGAAGATCCCTACTGCGTAGGAAGCTCTTCCGGCAGACTGATGCCTTGAAGTAAAAAGAGGTCAAGTTCAACAGTAGATAGCTAATTCATAAATGTCCACACAGATGAAAACGTCTTAGGAACAATAAAAGAAATGACTGTTAAAAATGATATAGTAGTCTCCTTTCTTTGTAGTATTAATTTATGAAGAGTATTATTAATATGCAGTATCCTTGGGGCTGAGGAAAAAAAGTATTTAAATGTCTAATAATAAGAAAATTATCAAATTAGCTGTTTTAAAGTTCAATCATTCACATTTCAGCCATATTTTTACAAGCAATATTTTGAAATATTTTGACATGGTAACTTGTTTATACTCTGGTATTATATAATCTTGTTTATATGGAAAGCAGAAAAACTCCAAACTATTTTTATTAACATGGTTATACTTTTATAAATAACATATGCTCCAAACTGTTAGCTATTGTTTATTTCAACATTAAAATGGTTTGAGTGAAGACTACCCAGTGGGTAAACCCTTGCTGAAAAACCCTGACAGCCCAATTTTGATCCGAGAAATCCACAATGAAAGGACAGAAACCAATCCCAAAAGCTGTTCTCTGACCATCACACCCACATCCCCTTATTCATATATGCACATCACACACACACACACATACACACACACACACACACACACACACACACACATCTTTTAAAATGTGTCCTCAGTGTTAGTCAAACCCACACAGGAGCTCAGAGAATTTCAGTCAGTTTCTCAAATCCTGTCACAGTCTCTCAGTCCTCAGAGGTAATATCATGCAAGAGAATTGTGGGATCTACGTTTCTAGTCTAGTCAATTGGCCCTGCCCCTGTGGCTGACAGAAGTCCTGGCTTCAAATTCAGACAGGTCACTGTCCTAACCTCTGAGGGCCACACTGACTTCAGGAAGTAGCACCTCCCCAAAATTTCTTTCTCCTATCCCTTGCCTTGTGGCCTCACATCTGTTAGGACCTATGAACCCCTTGCTTGTTCCTTAGGACTATCCCTTATCTTTTCTGTTACCGTTTAAAATGCCTGAAATAGGACTTCAGTCTTGTTTATTTGGAGTTGACGATGGAGAACCAAAGAGAGTTCAGAGTCTCAGTCGCAGGGGAAGACGGATCTAAGAGATTCTCGTGACTACACACTCTGATCCAGCTAGATCCCCGCCTTCTAGCCCACCTCCTGCTAACCCCCCTCCTTACCCTCCTGCAACATCATGCAATGGGTAGAAGTAAGGGGTCCTAAGAAGGGGTGGGGATGGATACAACCCCTCCTGGCCTATAAGTAAAATAAGTATCTAAGACACCAAATTTTTTTAAAATTGTATTTATTTATATGGGTATGGGCATTTTGTTTGCATGTATGTCTGCACCCCACATGTGTGTCTGTTTGTCCTTGGAGGCCAGAAGAGGGCATCAGATCCCCAAGACTGGAGTTAGAGACAGTTGTGAGCTGCCCTGTGGGTGCTAGGAATCGAACCTGGGTCCTTTGTAAGAACAGCCAGTGCTCTTAATCACTGAGCCGTCTCTCCGGCCACCAACACCAACATTTTAATGCTGATTACCTTTGCATATATATTTTCTTTTTATCTGGATTTTGATAATTTTTAAATGAAAAAGTAAAATAATGTAAAATGACAGGTCAATAAAATCAAAATGTCCATGAATAGGACTCAGACATCAGTTGTTTGTTTATTTTTTGTTTTGTTTTTGTTGCAAATCTCCAAGGCAATCCTAATGCGCAGTCAGGACTGAAAACCAGGGATGTCTTAACTTGCTTGTTTTACCAAAGACTCTGGACTCATATTGATACACAATAACTTGCTTGGTTTTCAGAAAGAAATTCAGATTAAGAAATGGTTTCTGCTGTCACTTTTTCAGTATTTTGAAATCGTACGCTTAGAGCTCTGATGTGATGGTTTAAGCCAACTTTGCTTAAGCTACATGCCCGCAGTATGTGAGGGGTGAAGGCTGAGGGTGGATTCAACTCTTACAATGCCAAGGGCATGCCTTCTAAAACTGCTTAAAGAAGCAGCCATCTTCCACCTTGACCAGCTCTGGCCCAAAGGTTATAAACCATAATCCTTCACTTCTTATGTCTACCCCTCTTCAGATTGCCAATTTGGAAAGAATATGCTATAAAATCAGCAAATATATAATCAATGTATCAAACATCACTCTTATGCATAGTTTCTAAAATTTAGGAATTTTTTCTTTAATAAATGAAAAGTCATATAACCCAAACAGCTGTGTATTCTAATAAGGTCCTATGGAGGATGATTATACACCAAGTAAGGTTTTATTCATTGCTTTAATGAAGCAAGTAAGCAACCTAAGGCAAGTAACCTAATAATTATCCCAATGATGAAAAGCTATTGTATTTCAATCCCTTGTAGACATCTTTATTGTCAACTTGATTTGATTTGTTCATGTAATGATAAGTGACCCAATATTTGTCTTTCTACAGATGTTAGGCAGACTCAGAGAATATTAATCAGAAAAGAAAATGGAGAGGCGAACTGTCTGCTCAAGGGCATCACCAAGATATGCTTGATCAGAACCTACTGAGATACAGGCTGAGAGTGGAAAGCATTAGTCCACAACATGACCATGGTTCTATGTCTCTGGTTCTTCAAAAATCTCTCTTCTGGTTTGTGCCCACCTAATTCATTCTGGGCCTACAGGAAACAATGCCAAACTCTCTTTCCCAGCATTTCAGAGCAGCTGTGTGTTTAACAGAATCTGCTCCTTTCCAGTCAAATCAAATCCTGCTTCTTTTACCATTTGTCACCCCTTCCAGAGCTCCCAAAACATGGTAAAAGCCTGACTCTATCACTTACCACTTTGAGAAAATGAAAATGGTAAAAACAGTCACATAGTTGTTTCAAAATAACAATAGGAGAGTCCACATAATGCTTATCTATTTTTCAGTTTCCAAAGCTAACCAGGCTAACACCACCCTTTATAAAAATGAATGTAAAATTTATACATGCATAATTAACAAAGGACTAATGTGATATACTAACATCAAGAGTTCTACAAGAATACAACGGGTGACAAATCCATCTGCATTTGGAAAATGAACCCTAAATTGATCGATAAATACAATTATCCTACTTTAAAGGTTCTATAACTTAAAAAAAAAAAACACATCTTTTTAAGAATTAGATTGCTGACAAGGCATGCTGTGAATGTTTCCTAAGTTGGGAATGGCAGTGCACGCACATAATCTCAGCATGAGGTAGACTGAGGCAGGAGAATCACCAGCAGCTCAAAGCCAGTGAGTTCAAGGCAAACCTGGGCGATTTACCAAGCTCCTGTCTCAAAACAGAAACCACAACATCCAACCCCTAGGCATGGTGAAGCATGCCTCTGGTCCCAGCCCCTACTAGAAAGAGACGGAAGGACCGCTGTACATCCGAAGCCAGAATTCAGCGGGAGTTCCCACCAGCCAAGGTTGCACAACACGCAAGGCTCTCTTTTAAAAATTGAGTAATCATTTAATTAATCAATAAATAAATACCCCAAAATAAGAAAAAAAAAGTATCCTTTAGAGAGGCATCTTTACTTGTTCCTGTATTGCAGGGTGCTTCAAACTCTGACTTGTATTCAACAGCATCAGCGGTCCCCTGGCCCAGAGCCCAGTCAGGGACCATAAAGATTCTTCCTCACCAGAGGGTGGCAATGTTGTCACATGGAGCCATTATGGTGCCGTGAAAGCCTGGTACCTCCTGAAAGGTGCAAAGGCCTTACTTCTTTATGAATAGTTAGGTCCTTCTAGGTTGCCCCAAAATGTAATTTCTCTGCTGTTCCATAGTAACCGGGATAACTGTATGGAAAGAGAGAGGAATCTGAATTAGAAGAATGCCCTATGAAACATCCCTTTAAATGATTTTATTGCCCCGTCATAATAGCCCAAGGATGTCTCAATCACCACTTAGACATCTGTCTTCCCACTGGATTATGTCATTTTAAAGGATGGAGACTCTGCCCCTTAGCGACCAGGCTGTTGCTGTCCATAGGAGATGCAGCGTCCATGGATGACTGAATACTTCAGTTCTCCAGAGGCAATCAGTCCTATGTGAAAGAATAATCTGAGATCTGCAGATCCCTCTGTAAGTGCTCAGAATGAATTCCAATGTCACCGGTCAATCAATGGTGAGTTCAGTCACCCAGGGATCCTCAGAATAGAATAAACTGAAGGCAGTGTCTCAGATCAGCTGGCTTGGACTCTGAAAACTAAAACGACCTTTACACTGGCCTGGCCCTTCCGCAGGTAATCTGACCTCGAAGCAATTTCAACAAAATGGACTCAGGAACAAATGTAAGAGATGGCTTTCCTAAGAACTCCACAGTGACCCGAGGGCACAGCCATCATTGGAACCCTAAAAATGGAACCTGCACCTATGCAAAATTTGGGGAGCTCAGAGCACCCAAAACTTGGCTAAGAGTGAGCGAGCTGTGTACCTGAAGCCCTAGGGTCAGCACTAGGCCCTCGGGATCAAATAAACAATTTCTAATATGACCAGAAACCAATTAGGTTTTTGGCATGTAAAATAAGGAAAGAGGCCTAGAAGTGATGGCACACGCCTTTAATCGCAGCTCTCAGGAGGCAGAGGCAGGTGGATCTTTGTGAGTTCAAGGCCAGCCTGGTCTACAGAGCAAGTTCTAGGACAGCCAGGGCTACACAGAGAAACCCTGTCTCAAGAAAGAAAAGAAAGAAAGAAAAAGAAAGGAAGGAAGGAAGGAAAAATGAAAAAAGAAAGAAAGGAAAAAAGAGAAAAAGATGATACCAAAAATATCTGTCTATCCTTATATTTTTTAGGTAAAAATTAATCATTTAAAATAGTTACCTGTTTCATTTTGTTTTACCTACCAGAGTATTTATAAAGGTCAGAGTTTTCGGTAAGTTCACAATTTATTGGATTCAACAGAAGTTACTGGGGAACTGTTGTACAGTTTCTGAGCACACGATGTTTGAGGCATTCTTACCTCACTGCAGGCTAGAGATAGTTCACAGACAACACCAAACAGTACTGCTTCCGCACACTTTGGTTTCCTTGATCATTACAATTTCTACCTTTATTTTCTTTATACAGTAACTGTTTTGGCATTAGTCACTCCCTGAGTAAACCCAAAGCTCCCTTTGAAAAAACCCCAGAAATCAATTATGGCCTCAGAAGTAACTCTTGGATGGCTTTACCCTTTGCCAACCTTTCCTGTCTGTGTATAAATCAAGAAATGTTTTCTTTATGTTCTCTATAGCATACATTTAATATTAGAAGGTCAGAATTTTAAAAATACAGTTGTTTGGTTTTTTAGAATGTCAACTTTTCCAGGAACTGTTTCCTTACATGTTGTATTATAAAGGTATTTACATAGCTATTAACCTTCCCTTACTTGTATTATTGAAGCATTTGCTTAACTATAATCTTCCCTTACTTGTTGAATGATTGAAGTGTTCGCCTACCTCTGTCTGAGTACTCAAAGGCACCTTGAAGGAAGAAAGATTCCCTTTGACTCTGTAGCAGAGGGTTGAGTCCTTTGTGCAGGCAAGGCATGATGAAGCAGGACAGTTCACATCACCACAGTAAGGAGGCATCCTAAAGAATCCCAAAGGGGCCTGGAACAAGAGACCCCCTCAAGGACCCACCCCCAACATGACTTCCTCTAGCTAGACCCCCCTAATGATCTCAGAACCTCCCAAAATGGTACCACCCACTGATATCAATCCCCTAATACATGAACCTTTCGGGGAGGCACATTCTATCCAAACCATTAACAACGATCATCGTACAAAGCTCTGTCTACCCTTTTAGAAGTAAAATACTAATGAAAAGTAGCAAGCACACATCTCTCCCAACATTTAAGAGGGAAAAAAGCTTGGTTAACTTTGATGAGCATAAGCAATGTAAATTCACTATAGAGAGTCTAGAAAATATAATAGGTTCAGAACTTGTCCAAGACATTCAACGTTTTTATTGTGCTCTTGTGGATCTTTCTGTATTTCATGTATATACACACATAAAATGTTTTAAAACTTACAGCCAACATTTCTTCACATGGTGCTTCCTATTCCTTCAGGCCATGTCTCTCTCATTTCCCCTACTGTTAGTGTCCCTCCCTCTGTGTGAATTCTAGACTCGATCTACGTGCAGCTGTGCGAAAGTCTGTCTGTTTAGGCTTTATACAGAGAGGCAAGAAGCATTCAAAACTTGTTGCCTGGGAAGAACAATAGACACATGATGAATTCATGGAGCTGAATAGGTAGATGACTAAAGATAGATACATACATAGAAAGATACATAGAGAAAAGAAAGGGGTGTGTATCATCTAATTGTATGGAGTTACTGGAAGATGGTAAGTGGGTTTGTGACCTTTGTGGGAAAAACAAAACCACTCCTGCCCCTATTTTAGATTCCAAAGGAATGTCTATCATTTTTTCCTTTGTACTTGTTATTTCTGCAACATCTTTTCTCATTTCTGCAGAAATTCTTCTTACCAACTGCAAGGTTAGGCCTGGGATCTCCACTCACCATGGTTTAGACTGGGCATTTCTACACAGGCTCTAGGGAAGTGCCTTCCTGTTCCTAATCACTAGTTTCATAACTTAGTAGCCTAAGCTGAGCAAACTCTGAGGCTCATTTTAATCAGCCTTGTGGATCTTCCCTTGCCCTGTCTCTGTGCTTCGCTCCGATGTCCTTCCAAGCATACGTCCTAAATGGTCTTCCAGGCAAGACTACCCATCTTCAATAACAAGATGCCTGTTTGCTCTGGACGTGACCTGGAACATCTCTGTCAAGCTCCAATAACCCAGATAACTTTTCCTGTCACTGATTCACTGCTACTTCTAACTGCTTAGAGTCACAGAACAATTTAATTGTAGAAATGTTTGCATAAAAGCTCTTTGAACGCAATGCTATTCACAATAATAACAAAAGAATAAAGTAGTTAGGGATAAACTTAACCCAGAAGGCAAAAAGATTTGCGTACCCCAAACCACAATGAGTTATTGAAGTAAATTAAAGAAGTTGCCAGTAAGTGAAAAGATATCCTGTGCTTCCTGAGTTAGAAAATCATATTAAGATGTCGCTGCTTCCCAAACAAAGATTGTACTGTAGATTCAGTACAATCTCTGTCAAAACTCAATGACATTGTTCCAGAAATGAGAAAGTTCATTCTAAAAATGCATGTGGAATCTCAAATGAACTCCCAGACATTTCAGACAGTTTTACAAAAGAAAAACAAAATTAGAGGGAGGCCTTACTTTCCCTGATTTTAGAAGTTATTCTAAAGCTGCAATAATCAAAAAGTTTGGTATTGGCATGAAGGCAGTAGTCATATGGATCAATGGAATAGACCTAAGAGTTCAGAAATGATCCCATACATCTACGGTTAGCTAATTTTTAAGAAGGATGCTAAGATCACTCAGTAATGGTCTTCAAAATATAATGCTTGAGAAACTAGATAGTCACAGGAAAGAAAGAGCTTAGATTCTCACCTTGTAGAATATCAAAGACCCAACCACAATGCCTAGAACCATAAAACTCTTAGAAAAAAGCCCAAAGAAGGAGAATCTAGCAGTGGATTTGGCAATGCTTTTCTGGATATGATATCAAATGCACAGCCAACGAAAAAGAAACATAGACAAATTGGATTGTGAGGTGCTATTAACAGTGCAAACAGCAAAGCCATGGAGTATGAAAAGATGTTTGTGCATCAAACATCTGATACTGGAGTTACTGTCAATAATAGAGTTCTTCATACATCCCTACAAGCCAACACCACAAAACAACAAGTCTTATTCCAAAGTGAACAAAGGATTCTAAAAAGCATTCCTCTACAATTCCTCCAAAAATAGAGGGACAGTCAACAACACATGAAAAAGATGTGCAACATTGCCCATCATTAGGGAAATGTAATTCAAAACCACAGCTAAAGACCACTTCCTACTCGAAAGGATGGCTGTTATAAAAAGTAATGCATTGTCACACACAATAAATAAGTGCAAAGAGATGTGGGAAATTAGAACCCGTGGGCAGATATGGTGATATAAAATGATAAAGCTGCCTTGAAAAAAAATAGTCTCTTAGCAAGGGGTCTCTATTGCTCTGATTAAAATACCATGACCAAAAGCAACTTGAGGAAATTGTTTATCTCATAACTCTCAGGTCACAACCCATCACTGAGGAAAGTCAGGGCAGGAACCTGGAAGCAAGAACTGGAAGAGAGACCATAGAGGAGCACGGCTTACCACTTGCTACCCATGGCTTGCTCAGTCTGCTTTCTTATATAACGAAGGACCACCTGCACAGGGATGACACCACCCACAGTGGGCTGGGCCCTCCCACATCAATCATCAATCAAGAACATGCCCTATAGATTTGCCTATAAGCCAATCTTATGGAGGCATTTTCTCAGTTGAAAGTCCCTCTTCCCAAATGACTCTAGCTTGGGTCAAGCTGACGTAAGACTAACCAACACAAATGATATGATGGATTGTTAAAAACTGAACATGAGCCAGGTGGTGGTGGTGCACGCCTTTAATCCCAGCTCTCCAGAGGCAGAGGCAGGTGGATCTCTGTGAGTTCGAGGCCAGCCTGCTCTACAGAGTGAGTTCCAGGACTACTCAAAGAAACCCTGACTTGGAAAAAAAAATTGAACATGAAAACAGTATAATCACATGATCCAGCATTTCTATTTTTGAGGGTATACCCAGAAAAGGTGAAAGCAGAAGATCAAGGCAATTTGTGTACCCCTGTTCACTGCAGCATTACTCACAATAGCCAAGATAAAGACAAAGAAAAGCCACGTGTCCATCAAAAGATAAATACAGTATGGTTGGTTCATATATAGGGAAAAATATTACTCAACATTCAAAAGGAAGGAAAATATATTCAAAAGGAAGAAAAATATACTCAGATACATATTCCTCCATGAATGAGCCTCACAAACATTCTGCTAAGTGAAGTAATCTAATCACAAAGAGACAAATACTGTTGATTCCACAGATGAAAAAAACCTAGAGTCAGATTCACAGACACAGAGGGTAAAGTAGTGCTTTCCGGGGCCTAGAAAGGAAAACATGGGGGTTACTGTTTAATGGGTACAGAGTTTTGGAAAGTGAAAAGGGCTTGGGGAGGGTGGTGGTAGTGAGTGTATGGTGCTTTGAATGCCTTAAGGCCACGGAACTGGGCAGTTAAAAGTGTGTAAAAATTGTAAATTGTATATTGTGCGTGCAAACTATCTAGACCATGATCTTGACCTCATGGAATTATCTCCAGAACAAACCCACTTACTTTCCTGAACTTTTCACGAGGCACAAATGAAATCCACTGCATCTCATTTTGACCATCCCCCTCTATTTCCAGTCTCCTCCAGTCATATTTAACCCACAGGCTAGAGATCTCATACGACACTGATCTGGGAAGAACGGAAGGGCCCTGACACCTCCCTCAATATGGTTATAATCAGTTATCAGCTGGAGTTCCTCCTCGTCATTAAACATTAATTCCTGTGGCGCTAATATCCATCTAATACCTCCTGTTCTTTGCTAATGTGCCTCTGCTAAAACTATCCTTGCTTAGAACTCTCTCACAGACTGAAAAGAAAACTAAAGCTTATAATAATACAAAATAATACAAAATGACAAGCCCAAGAACAAACAAATAAGAGGAATGTATTGATTGGCACGTGTAAATGTTCTAGCGATACTGTTGGCCTGAGGTGTGGTGACTCGGGTGTGTAAGTGATGTGGAGAGGCCGCAACTCTTTTCTTCACCCAGCTCTTCTCAGCTGGTTTAATCTTCATTCTTCTTAGACGGGCTTTCTTTCCATCCAGAAGCTGACCGCAAGCTTCCCAATCCATGGGTGGTGAAACGGAGAGAGCAGGGCTCTCAACCATCCCAGCTAGATTATGTTTGCGTTTCACAAACTCTAATCGGGTCACAGCCCTCAACATGTCACGTTGGCCACAATGATGTAAATTCTTAATAACGTCGTTCCGGGTCACATGCTGCACCTGTCGTTCAGGACACAGGCAATGCACTGAAACAGCTGTTTGGCTGAGAGGGGAATATGTTGATGATCATCCGAGAACATTCAGAGTAAAACTAGCATCGGGGTGAGGGGAGGTTGATCAACAGGAAGGGCGGAGTCAGCCACCTTCCGATGAGTCGATGAGTCCCTGCAGGCATTTTACAGATCCAGATATGTCACACATTAAATGTGATATTCACATCCGTCTGACCAGTTACTTTGGGGAATCCTAATTCTAGGAGGCAGTGCAGTTCCACATCGTGATGAAGATGTTGTCTGTCTCTTACCGCACTGAGTCGTGAATGGCAGGTGAACATGTTATCATACAGCATACCATCTATAAAAACCCACAGTTGAATCTGGTGTGATGCCATTCACCCGTAATCTCAGCACAGGGGAGACAGAGGTAGGAGGATCACCCATACATTTGAGACCAGTTGGTCTACGTAATGAGTTCTAGGCCAGCAAGGACTACACAGTGATACCCTGTCTCAAAACAAAGACAACCACCCAGCTCCATGGTTCTGTTGGCACCTTTAGCGGCTCCCTGACTCAGTCGGGCTCCTCCTTCCAAGGTACCACTATTAGCATCTTTGAATGTACAGCTGAAAGTAGGTTCATCTTTTAAGTTGGGGCCCTAGTTCTTATGCCCAGAGACACTGGGAGTCATTGCAACAAAATTCCAGACTTACGTGAGGATTTGTAATGGATTCTAAGCAATAGATGGCTTCTTAATAGCTATCATCAACAAGAGCCCCTTTTAAACATATGTCTCAGACATCTAATGCTGTCTAAATAAGCCAAAATTTTTAAGTGGAGCAAAAATTATAAAATGTTTACTAAATGCCAGGCTGTTCCTAGGCACACAGGATTAATATTAACACAGTGTCACCCTGTACAACTTTCTAAAGGAAGTGATGGTCAATGTCATCACGATCACTTCCATTTTACAGATAAGGAAACTAAGCCAGGCGAGGGTGACTGACCCATATTTGCACGCAGCTGGTTAGCACAAGCGTGGCTTGTCCCAATGGTATCTGGCTCCAGAGTCATCCAACCGACCACACACGAGTGGTATTTGTCCCAGACCCCCTTCACCTGGCCTGCAAATGAGCAGAGGAGCCCGCTTCAAAAGACAAGACACAAAACCAAACCTGGACGAGTTAGGAAGCAGCCGCTCACGTTACAAAACAAGGCTGTCCTAAGCAAGCCGACCTCAGTAACAAGCTTGCCCTGGAACTGGGTGACTGGTTAAAAATCATTAATGGTTTTCTCAGAAATACTGGGACAGAGAAACCAAACCAAAACTTTATTCTCATGCCAGCTAAAGTTCAAAGAACTGGAAAGCCAAACTTGAGCCTCGAGTCCACACTGGAAGAACACACAACTTTACAACTGGTGAGATATTCTTTCTCTGAACATCAGTTACACTTGGAGAACTGTAAGAGAGGGGCTTGGCACAGCTTCCCTCCAGGGGTCTCCCCAGGAGAACTTGCTTCCCAGCCTTCTCTGCATCCTGGACCCACCTGGTGGTCTGTTGTCGCCCTCGGCAGTAAAATCTGTTGAATCAATTCTTCACAAAGGTGCAGGGGTAAACAGGTGGCTACCATATTTAAAGCAGTTTCATACAACCCTAGTTCCTCTAGAAATAGCATCTATGCAAACCCAGGAGGTTGAAAATGAACAGACTTAGCCAGGCGGTCATAACACACGCCTTTAATCCCAACACTTGGGAGGAAGAGGCAGGTGGATCTCTGAGTTCCAGGCCAGCCTGATCTACAGAGTGAGATCCAGGCCAGCCAGGGCTACACAGAGAAATCTTGTCTTGAAAATAAAAGAAAGAAAGAAAGAAAGAAAGAAAGAAAGAAAGAAGGAAGGAAGGAAGGAAGGAAGGAAGGAAGGAAGGAAGGAAGGAAGGAAGGAAGGAAAGAAAGAAAGAAAGAAAGAAAGAAAGAAAGAAAGAAAGAAAGAAAGAAAGAAAGAAAGGGAACAGGTTTTAAGGAAAGGACAAAAATACAAGATGAGGCAAAAGGTCCAAATACAAATGTAATAGATGGAGACCAAGAGTAATTACCCAACTTAACAGCTGAAGGACAATGGTGGTGGATAGGTTATGAGGGGCTAAGTGAGAGCCAGCTCCACATGAGAAAAGGTGGCTGAGGAAAGGATAGCCCCATCTTCCCCTTTCCCAGGCTGCCAGTGCCTCTCGCACATGCAGCAAGAGGGTAAGGGCATCTGGAGACAGAGTCAGCAAAGATCAGGACAGGAAAAGGTGTGGAGCATCTCTGGAAGAGAAAGAAGGAGGAGCATAATGCTTCTCCCAAAGACCGGTGAACCAAGCCCCCATGGGCCGGTGGATGTAGCTCCGTAGAAGGCTTACCTAGCAAGCACGCGCTTTCGATGCCCAACAAGTGCATAAAACCAGGCATGGTAGCCACATCTGCAATGCCAGCACTCAAGAGGTGGGTGTAAGAGGATCAGAAATCCGAGGTCAACCTCAGCTATATAGAAATTTCAAGGCCAACCTGGGTGGCACGAGACCCTGCCTCTAAACAAGAAACAAAAGAGAGACCATGTAGCCTGTTTCAGATCTTGAAGAGTAGACTGGAAGCAAGAAGAGGGCCTTCTCTCTCGGCTCTCTCTAATTTTGGGAAACCCAAATGCCTGAAGAGTCAGAACGCATCAAAGGGCGTCTAACCCCAAGGCTCCTTGTCAACACACGGCGGTGTTGCAAATGGCCCACAGCGGGTCACTTTTCCTCAGAAGTGTCCAGGGAGTATGTGGCCAGGCTGACTCAGCCTCTGCCTGGATGCACTGGGGTGGTAGGGTGAGTGAATCACTTGCGTGGGTGACAGTTTGGACTGTGTTATTCTTTGAGTGAATTCACGCCGCACACTAACAAGAGTGTCTGTTTGATTTGCGAAGGTGACTCATCTGAGGAAGTCGACTTGGCCATGGTGTATCAGGCAGCATCTAATGGAGATGTCAACGCTCTGACTGCCGTGATTCGAGAGGACCCTTCTATCCTGGAATGCTGTGACAGTGAAGGTGAGCTGTTTGTGCATTTTTAAATCCAGGCTGCAGTGCGTTATCTTCTCAGAGATGGTCTCTTGAGATGAGCAACACCATTGAAATTCTTTTGGACTGGCCACGTGATACTGAATGTTATCTTGTCTGTGGCCCATGTAGCATCCCTTGGCATTTCTCTATACATAGGTGTTGGACACAGACCTTCAGCATCTTACTTCATTTCTTATTATGATTGGTTTGTTTCCAGTATTTTGGTAGGAATGGCCAAGTAGTTGTATGCGTGTGCACATGCTTGTGGAAGCCAGGAGTCAACCTCAGGTGTCGTTCCTAAGGTACCATCCACTTTATTTTTGAGACAGGGCTTCTCATTGGAATTTGGAACTTACCTAATAGGCTAAACTGACTGGCCAGTGAGTCCCAAGTATCTGCCTGTCTCCGTCTTCCCAGGGCTAAGATTACAAGCACAAAACATCACGTCTGGTTTTCTTAAGCATGTTTCAGGTACCCTACTCAGATCCTCATGATTGTACAACAAGGTCTTTGGAGACTGAATCCTCTCTCTCTGGTCACCTGTAGTTATAACAAGTGTCTAAAAAGAGATGGTTACTTTAGCAGAAATGGATGTCGGGGAAATGTAACTATCATAGTCCTTCAGACCAGAGAACTTGGCTCTCGGGAGGACAGCATGGTTGTATTTCCCCCTATATTATTTCTAAATACAACTGCAAAGTCTGGATATGATGAAAAATAACACTGGAAAAAAAGAGAAAATGACAGATTGGCTACGTCCTGGGATCTGAAGATTGGCATTGTGGAGAGTTCTCTGGATGTCTTTTTGCCGTGTATATCCCAGGGTTGGTGTTGAAGGTTGGTGTTCAACACAGGATGCCAACAGACACGGACAAAAGAAAAGCCCCTGAAAATGTGCATTCTCTAGGCAGAACACCAGGATTAACAATATGAAAGAACTGCTAAGAAGAAACTCTACATACTAATGCATGGCCCCGCAGAGAGGGAATCCCTCCATCACTGGTCCTGTCAGGAATAAACCAAGGACATGAACATGCTACAATGAACACCAGGAATATGTACAATCATTAGCTGTTAATAAACAATTTTAAAGTAAGCTACCATAAATTTCTCTAGTAGGAAACAGACAATTTTAATATTTCTATAACTATTTAGTAAATTAAATTCATAATTTAAAAAATTTCTAAAGAGGAGTACATTCAGCCCTAGATGGTCTTACTGATTTCTACAATGTATTTATTTGTCTGTTATTTGGATTTATTTTATGTGTATGAGTTTTTTTACTTAATGTGCATCATGGGCATGCTTGGTGCCCCAGGTTAGAAGAGGGTGTCAGATCTTCTGAAACTGGAGTTACAGAGAGGATTGTGAGCTACCATTTGGGTCCTGGGAGCCAAACTCAGGTCCTCTGGAAGAGCAACAAGTGTTCTTAATCATTGAGCTATCTCTCTAGCCCCTCTATAAATGTTTAAAGAATAATTATCACTAATTTTATATTATTTATTTCAAAAAAAGAAAATAAGGAAATACTTCTTAGCTGCTGTATAACTAGACTTACATTAACATCAATACCAGTTAAAGATAATATTTTAAATCCCTGCATATATCAACTGTCCTCATGAATATAAATGCAAAAGAAGAAATAAAGTCTCACAAACAAGCTGGTTAAAGAAGAAAAATCACATAATCATATTAATTGGTACAGAAGCACTTGATGAAACGCAATACACAACCATAATTTTAAAGATCAGAAAACAGAAATGGAGAGGAGCTGTCTCAATGTGACAGAGAACGAAGTCAGGCATCGTGATGTAAGCCTGCAATCCTATGTCTTGGAAAGCTAAAGTACAAGGCTATGCAGGGCAACTTAGCAAATTTCCCTCTCTGATTTTCTTTCCTAAGATTATCTTCAAACAGTCTTGAGTAGTGGCTAAATTTCTTAGCCCAAACCCACAGCTAATAAAAGAACAAGAGCTGGAACCCAAGCGTTCTAGAGCCTAGATAGGTGCTTAGGTGCTCAGTCCTGAGGCGGAGGCCATAAAGCTTCACATGGGAGGCCGAGGTGGTAAAGCTATATACTTCCTGGGAGAGCGCACGCGCGGGCCGGGGGGGGGGGGGGGGGACACGACGACACGGACACGACTCATACTATTTGTTAAAGTATAGACTTGGACAGCCATTTGGGTAACAAAATTGGCAACATTTAACAAACTCAAGATGTTTGTACCTGTGACCAAGTAATTCTACTTCTGGGCATATTTTATAGGGAAACTTTGGTACTGATGAACAAAGATGAGTAATGAAAATTGATCTACTTGGGAATGGCGTAAGTGAACAGCAGTATGGAAGGCTAGCCTGGGCTACCTGAGCTGTGTAGTGAGGCCCCTTATTAATGATGAGAAGGAGGAGGAGAAGGATAATGAGGATGATGATCACAAAAATGATGATGCTGTTCTTGGTTTAAAATCCTTGACCACACAGAGCATTTATTCTTTTAGTAATTATCGCTAACTTAATACACAGCAATTAGTTTCCAGTGCCACATAAACGTGTATCCCCTGACTGTGAAATCATCTTTTGTCTGTTTGTTTAGTTTGTATTTGTTCTCTTGGGAATTGCTTGCATACCTATATTTCCTTTTCCTTCTTAGATTGTTGTGTCTTTCTGGTTGAAGTGTTATTTAGTTAACCTAATAATCTTTTAATTTGACAAATTAAAATAACTTTTCCTGCTACGTACGGCAGAACAGACATGTAATCCCCGCAGTCAGAAAGTTGAGGCAGGCAGATCACTAGTTCAAGGCCAGCCTAGGTTACATGTTACGATCATGTCTCAATAAAAAAAAAATGATAGTTAATTAACTAAAAATTGAAAACAAAAAAATTCTGACAGTGTACACCTAGTCTTTGAATTTTGATTGATAATATGTACTATGGGAAATTTTAATTTATATAATTGAATTTAACAAGATATTTCCTCCACAGTTTTTAGCTTTTCCTTCTTCCACAAGTCCTGAAGATTATAAGAACATGAGTAAATATTTTCTTTTCAGATGGTTACATTTTGCTTGTTACATCTCATCTCTAATCCATCTGGACTGTGTTTATGGGTGGTAGAGAGTCTGGCTGCATTTGAATTTGGCCCTTGTGTGTGCAGCCAGTTTGTCAGTATATATTTATTAAATACCTCTGCCCTCTCCACCTATGTACACTGTCTAAATTATACAGTAAGCCCATGCAAGTCTGAGTATTTCCTGGACTCTCCTTTCTAAACTGTTGAGCTATTTCTTGTTTTATTTTTTTTTAATACATTTGTTCTTTTCTTTCTTTCTTTTTTTTAAAATTAATTTATTATGTATACAGTATTCTGCCTGCATGTGTCCCTGCAGGCCAGAAGAGGGCACCAGATCTCATTACAAGTGGTTGTGAGCCACCATGTGGTTGCTGGGAATTGAACTCAGGACCTCTAGAAGAGCAGTCAGTGCTCTTAATCACTGAGCCATCTCTCCAGCCCTATTTCTTGTTTTAGTTATCATAATTTTATAATAAATCTTATCTGTTAACATCATTTTCTGTTCTTTGTTCTCTGAAGAAATTTATATAGAAAGTATAATCTCAGGATTGATATAAACTAGTCAGAGTATGTAATTTTATGAAAATAGTATGCAAAAATTAATTTGCTTGAATACCTCAGATTCACAAATTGTTTCATTTTCTTGTTCGTTATGTCCTTTCCCCTCTGATGGTCATAACCACCACTTTCATTTTTTTCTAGTTTTTATTTCTTTTTTTTTTTTGGTTTTTCCAGACAAAGTTTCTCTGTGTAGCCCTGGCTGTCCTGGAACTCACTCTGTAGACCAGGCTGGTATTGAACTCATAGATCTGCCTGCCTCTGCCTCCACACTGGCTTATAACTATATGATAGGAAGGAAGTGAGGGAGGAAGTAAGGGAAAGAAGGGAGAAGGGAAGTGGGGAGGGAGGGAGGAAAAATGAGGGTGGGGTAAGGAGGAAAGGAGAAAGAAGGGAGGAGAAAGGAAGAGGAGAGGAAAATCTCACCACTCATTGTTCTAAGAATCACTTTATTGCTGCTTTACCGAGAATGAATGTCTGAAAAGGATCTCAGGAAGAGGGTTGCTGGGTCGCCAGCTGCCGTGTTCCGTGAGAAAGGTGGTCTGGAGATTCATCCCTTCTGCTAGATCTCTGCAGACCACAGCTGGGTTCATCCCAGGGAGAATCTTAATCTCAACATGGGTCTCCATCTCAACAGAATCTAAGCACGGGCCAGTTCTGGATCTAAGCTTGGTCTCTTGGATGGAGGAACGTGGCATTCCTTGCTTGTTCCAACAGCCCCACAGTTAGACAAAAATGTGTCCATTCATCTCTATTTTTATTCAGAAAGTAAACACACTGGAAAACAAAACGCCTTTGGCTGCATTGATTCAGAAAGAGAGGAAGTCAGTGAGGTGGATGCTGAGAATTTGTGTAGCCCAAGGCTACCACCCAGCTTTACCACCCACTTACCTCCCAAAGTGTGTTGAACCTGTTTGTCAGGGTGGACCAAACGCCATTCTGGATTCTGTACTACATCAGTTCAGTCGGGATAAATCTACCTGGTAGATCCGGAGTTAGTCACATCCCTGAGGCAACAACAGCCAGTTTTGGTCATCTGCCCAAAGTGTTTTAATCCACTGACTATTACAGACACCTGGGCAGGAGGAGAGGGGAGAATTACAGTCAACTGAGGTGGGGGAGGTCAGCAAGAAACCCAACACTTACGCCAACAGAAGCCATCCCTCATCTTCATCTCTTCAGGCCCACAGAATCCAGCAGCTGGATTTATGCTGCAGGAAAGCCAAATAAATGAACAGACAAATGGTGTGCTCATAAATCTCAGAAGTTAAACTGAGATTCGTAAAGGCTGTTGAAATGTCTCATTCCAGGATGCACGCCTTTGATGCATGCGGTTTCTGGCCGTCAAGTGGACACGGTGAAACTGCTCTTGAAGATGGGCGCCAACATTAATACCCAGGATGCCTATGGCCGCACCAGTTTATGCCTGGCAACGTACCTGGTACGCATTTATGTTTGTTAATGGGGCTACAGAGCAAGGGACCTAAAGATGTCAGGGGGATTCGACTCACAGAATGGTGCCCATGGGCTGATGCAGAAAGCCATTGAGAGTTGGACTTTGGACTTTACTCATGACCCTCAAGGCTCGCGTGGATCCTTCACAAGCTAAGGTAGAGGTGGTGTGACCACCGGGAAATGTTCTTGTCTATCTCAGCATTAGAATTTCACTTGGGACATTTCTGGCTCTCCTGGGTATTTCTAAGAAGGCTGCCATAAATAACCCCCAGAGGGTGGTACTGATTTGAAGATCCAGTTAAGGTCCGTGGGGTGGGATTAGATGGGGATTAGCTGAGTGGAAGCTCCAGGCTGAAGAACGTGAGAAACGATGAGAACTGGGAAGAGTGGGAGGACTAGGGAGGGCATAGGGGACATGCCAGGATCACAGGGCAACACCAAGTGATGGAGTCGGTTCAGAGCTAGTGCTCACATTAGAAACTGTGACGTCATTCCTCATAGTCGGGACTTCAGTTCAGCGTTGCCCAACTTTGAAGCAAGGCTTGGTTAAGACTCACTGAAAATCCTCTAGCCCTCTCCTCTTTGTGATCCTTCTGGACTCTCCCTGGGCTGGCTTAAGTCTCCGTGAAACAAGCCCTACCCACCACGTGGGGGACACTTCATCGCTTTTCTTCTTTTCCAGCAACATGGCCACTCTTCTGTCACATCTGCTGCCTCTTGGGTTCCCTGCTGCTGCCAGTTGGTAGGGGCGGATTCACCCCAAGCAGGCCCCCTAGGGTGCCCCACTGAAGTAAAACACTTTCCTTCTCCAAACACACCACCCCTTCCTGCCACAATTCACAGGGCTTGCAATGATGCATTGCTCAATTCCCACAGAGATTTTCTCCAGAGGCCACATTTTCATTTTTTTTTTCTTTGCATACTCTTTCTCTAGGACCCACAAACAAATCTAGGCATGATGTTTTTGAAGTGTGGTCCGCAGGCCTCTTGGATCAATATCCCTGAGAGGTCTTGTTTGAAAGGCTGGTTCTGAGGTAGATACTCCTTGGATAGCATGGGGGCAGGGGAGGAAGGGAGTCTGCTGGATAAACTAACCTCCCTGGAAACTTCTGTGTCCACCTGAGTTTGACGAGCACTGCTCTGCATGGGCTAGCTGAGCGAGGCTCCATATCTCAGACAGACGTATGACCACCTTCTCAGTCACCTCCCTTATAGCACCTGCCATCATAACTGCTCTTGCTACAAACTTCTTTCAAGTCTGAGCTGAAGAAAAGCAAACATCTGGATTAA
Organism: Peromyscus maniculatus bairdii; assembly: GCF_049852395.1. NCBI lineage: Eukaryota > Metazoa > Chordata > Mammalia > Rodentia > Cricetidae > Peromyscus > Peromyscus maniculatus. The sequence goes on along the minus strand of NC_134866.1, from coordinate 43,400,908 downwards.
GGAGCAGAGCAAAGGGGTGGAAATGGCTTCTGAAGCTGACTGTCATTCGAGTCAATAAAATGGTGGCAACAAATTGTATGTCTCTTAAAACTCTAAAATTCAAAATTTGAAAGAGTGCTCCTCCAAACATCAATTATGAGGGGCAACTTGGATCACAGACATGTGACACTTTGCAGGGCGCTCTTCCCAGTCTAAAGGGCTGGATGAGGGAAGTAGTAACATGACACCAGATTGGATGGCCTTCTTAACCGTGCCTGGCCTCTGTGTGAGTCCCCTAGTCTGGACGCAGCCCCTGGATGCTGAGGCTCTGGGAAGAGGAGCATTCTGAGGGTCACTGTGAAATCCAGCAATGTCTAGATTTGATCATTAAGAGAAGTTTGGCAAAAGAGGCTTAGAACAGAGTCTTGACTCAGGGTACAAATAAATTTGTAGACAAGTTTGTAGACATGTGACCTTGGGCAAATCGCTTCACCCTTTTGTGCCTCTCTCCTTATTTTTGAGGTAAAGTAAAAACTGTAACCTAAGCTTATCACACCTGTAGAAAAAGCTGAGGCCAGCTAGCACCTAGTAGGTATGATGCTCGTTTGTTGCTTCCAAATGATATCAAGGGTTTCAAATATCTTCACTGATTTTTAAATTTCTTTTCTGAAGAAGAAGGAAAAAAAGGAATGAAGAAAACCACAAACACACATTGAGTTCCAGGAAGCATTGCAAAATATTTTAGATGTTTCAAAGCTTACCCCATCAAAAGATTTGCTTTTTTCAAAAAACATATTTAAATCTTGGGCAATTCTGAAGTCTGCACAGCATGTCTTGCTTTTGGATCCCCTGATCAATTTTTATTTTTCCTTTTAAGAGAACTTGATGACTTAGACATTAGCAACTAGAATCAGATTTACTACATTAGTAAACTATGAGTCAATACTGACAAGGCCTCCCTCAAATATTTGTTTCTACTTAAGACAGATATTGCTGGCCAATTCTATAGAGCCCTACTTGGTACCATAGCCCATGAAGTTTTTTAGTTTTGATTTTTATGACAGGGTCTCATGTAGTTCAGGCTAGCCCCAAAGTCACTATATATCAAAGGATGACCCTTAACTCCTGATCCTCTTGCTGATAGCCTCTCAAATTCTGGGATTTGCATCTCCATGAAAATGTGTTTCTTGTTTGATGCACAAAACTAGACTGTCAACTGTTGTCTAGACTCTTCAAAACCACAAAGTTCTGTTCATATTATTATTTTCTTTCTTCAATAAGTTTATTAACTCCTTAGGTTTTGCTGCTTCCAATACTGCCATCCTAAGGGAAAGAATCCTCAGTCATTTCCCTGGGACACCTTGAGGCTGGACTATGTACACACGGAGGAAGACTAAAAACTGCTTTTGAATAGAAGGTTATCACACCACTGTGCTCAATAAGAGTTTTATCTATTTGTTTGTCTGTTTATAAGTAGCTGAGTAGCCCATGAATTGCAGATAAATGTAGGAGACCTCTTCTACTTAGCAATGAGAACCAAGCTTGGTTATCAGCTAGGTTGGGTCAGCTACAGAAGTGTAAATTAAGAAAGCAGTGTAAATATGGGCAGGGCTAGCCTCAGGCTACTAATGTCCTTTAACGTAAGATAGAAGACATGACCCAGCTGGACTGACGTGCTAGCCAGCAAGGTGATAATATCAAATTTCAATGGGTACAATTAGGGTGCAGGGAATTCACACAGCCTCCTAAGAAATATGTAGGTGTGTAAAGCCTTGCAATGTGTATCCCTTGGAGAATGTTAGGTTGCCTTCACCTTAGAGGTCCAGGGTGTCATCATTGGAGCCGCAGGGTATCAGCATTAGAGTCACAGCTATTGGCAGGGTGTTCAGGTTTTGTATCTAAGCGCTGAGAAGAGGCTGACTCAAGGAAGCAAGATGCTATCCTTCGGGTTATCAGAAACAGAATATGAGCTAATGAAGAACCAAGACCTCCACTTTAGACATGGGAAACAGGCTAAGCATGCAGGCTGGGACTCAGAAGTGGGCTAGGAAGCCAGCTTTTGGAAGTGGGTGTTGCCATCCAAGTCAGACAGGTGCTATGTATTATTTGGAGCTAAGCCACATGCCAGAGCAGGTGACCGCTCCCTGTCACATGCTATCTTTGGGGCAGCCTAGTTGTAGCAGTTGAATCCCAGTGAGTGGTCCTGGAAATGGAAGGGAGAGGCAAGAGAGCATCTGCCTCAGTCTGTATGGGAGAGGGCAACGATCCTACAGAAAACCTGGGACGTTGAAGCTCGGACTTCAGCTCTCTGCTGAGGTGCGGGAGATGGAACCACATGTGGTCTTTAAATGGTTTCAACTTAAACAAGCTTTTAGCCAAACCAAAGAAGCAAAGAAGTGGCCAAAACAGCAACAACAACAACACACGCACGCACGCACACCGTAGAAAGCTTCTTGACCTGTGTTACATGAGGCTGTGTTATGTAATGATGTGACGGCTGTTGCCTTTCAGGGCTGGCTTGAAGGCTGTGTGAGCCTGCTCAGAAATGGTGCCAAGCACAACATCCCCGATAAAAATGGCCGCCTGCCACTGCATGCTGCCACTGCGGAGCCCGACGTGAGGTAAGCAACACATAATACGCCAGATGGGAAAGACCCAGTTTGCATGAGAAAGGCATGGAATCCACCCCCCGTGACTGATAAGATTGAAATGCAGAGAGGACCTCAACACAATGCTCTAGAGCCGTCTTAAACTCTAATCTCACTCCCGCCTTCAGTGAAATGCTTTCCTCATAGTCTTTTATTCTAGGAGAAAGGCTACAGCATTTTCATCGTTGGAATCCATAAATCCATCCATTCGTTCTAATAGTCAGTTATTAACTCAGTAATGATTATTGGGACTTTATTACGAACCAGGCAGAGTTTTAGTCCCTAACAATGCCACAGTGAACAAGACAGTCTCTGATGTCCCAGAGCTGACACTGTCATGAAGGAATCAAGTGACTCACTAGCAAACAAAGGCACAAGATACCTTCCAGTAATGACAAGTGCTTTGCAGAAAATCATACAAGCTAAAACGGCCGTGACATGTCAGTAGGGTTAATGTCCAAATGGAGTCTAGAGTCTAGGCGTCGAAGGGGTACAGGAGCCCGAGGCAGAAATCCAGGGCAGTAGCTGGGAAACCAGGGCGGTACACACATGGAGCCATGTGAAGAGATTTACTCAAAGAAAGTCAATGACTGAGGAGGCCACAATTTGGTAAGACAAGTGAGAAACCAAGCGGAAACCTTTGCCCAGTCCAGTGAGTTCCTCATTTCTCAATGTCGAATTGGCCTCTGTCTCTATCATTTTAAAAGCCCCTGCAGCAACTGATGGTAACGTTTCCTACTACAAACACCAGTGTTGCCGCTTGGCTCTTCCTTCACGCTCTGTTGCCTACAACAGACCTTTAATAGTGATTGAACATCTCCCAGTCCTAGGCCCGGGGCAGCAGCATGGGGGTGGGGGTGGGGGGGATATGCTGTCTGCCTCACCCTCAGCACCCAGGGCCAGAATGGAGACCTGAAGCTCTGTGGGTCTGAACAGGTGAAAACTTTCTCCAGGCAGCGGGGGGATAACAGGATTTCTTCATCTCAGTCACTTTTATAGAAAGCAAAGGGCTTGGGAAACCCCAGGACTATCCCTCAGGCTTGCTGACTTGCTATCTTGGACTATATCCAGAAATAACAGAATTTACCCCAAGCTCGTTACAGCAAGGAAAGGTGGAAATGAAAGAACAAACCCAGACCATTAACTATCAGTAAACATCCTAGGTAAGGAGACGGTCTGTTTTCAGAAAAGGAAAAGGGAGGGGAAGGAAGGAGGGGGCAGGGGGGAGGGGAAGGAAAGACTTTTTTTTAGACAACTGGCACAGATATTTAGTTACAAAAGTAAACTGTTTTTGCAAGAGTCATCTTGAGAAAATAAGTTTAAAAAGCATACCTTGTAAAAATTATTCTGTCTGGATTACTGAACTTAACTGACTTTTATCTGCTTCTCTTGAGTAATTTTAAAAGCTACTTATTCTGAAAGATAAATGCCTACTTGAGTTATAGTAATTATGGTTGTTGCAGTAAATGAAACCCAAAGCTTGAGTGCCCCACATTCAGTTTTACTTCTCAGACATATCCAAGTCCCAATGTCGGTGCTGCTGGGTGATGGCTGGCTCCCCTCCACATGGCGATTCAGAGACCCGAGCATCTCCCATCCTGTAACTAGCATCCTGAATGATCACAGAATGTCCCTTACTTGGCCTGGTAATGGGCAAAGAGGAGCACAGAGATGCCTTGTTCATTCTTACAAAACCTTAGGCAAACATCACCATTCACATCTGTTCTCTTTCCATTAATAAGAACTAGTCATTTGCATACACTTGAATAGAACAAACCTCAGGAAACACAGTCCTGGGTGGAGGATCTACCTGTCTTTCATGATCCCAAACCATAAATGGGAAAGCCAGGTTTGGATGAGATTTGTAGAGACACCTGAGGTATGAATTAAGTCTTTTCAATCAAAATTACACAGGTCAGCTAGGTTCAACCTCTGAAATGATTAGTTCAAAATCAATCCAAGTGTGTGTCCTCTTCCATGGACTTTTTTTTCCTTTTTTTGTTTTGTTTTGTTTTTGGGTTTTGTTTTTTGTTTGTTTGTTTGTTTTCAAGATGAGGTTTCTCTGTGTATCTCTGACTGTCCTGGAAATTACTCTGTAGACCAGGCTGGCCTTGAACTCAGAGATTCACCAGTCTCTACCCCACCTGCACCCCAAGTGCTGGGATGAAAGGTGTGAGCCGCCACCACCCACTCTGTAGACTTATTTTATATAACAATGTCTCGGGACACTCTAGGATCCATCCCACATAGCTGGAACTCTGAAAGCAAAGAGTTGAGGCTTCCTCTTCTCTGGATGTTATACCTAATGACCTAGCCAATATCCTCTGGTGAGTTGAACCCAGAAAAGTAAACATGCTTCTGTGTCTCAAAGACAACAGTTTTCTTCTTGTAAATGGGTAGATGATTCTGAATGGTAAAATCCTGCTTCAGTTGAATGCTACTCAATTAATGAAAAACTGAAGCTGTGATGAACCATTTTGAAAGCAATATTTTGTGTTAGTGAATCTTCTTCAAAATGGATTGGGTCAAACCCTTAACAACCATAGACAACAAATTAGTTAGTAGAATTAACTGCAGACTCTCTGGGAAGCAGTTTGTCCTAAAGGCTTCCTTCTGAGAGTAAATTTATTTTAAAATAAAGGTATTTTGTGGTTGTTATACAAGAGAATTTATGGCAGAGTTCCATCTGTGTTAGGTGTTTGAGGAAGCCATGCTTTGTCACAGCGTTGGGATGAACCATATTTGAGCATCATCAGACACTTGCCTTGCTTTCTGAGAAAACAGACTGTCTTAGTTAGGGTTTCTATTGTTGAGAAGAGATACCTCGACTACAGCAACTCTTATAAGGAAAACATTTCATTGAGGTGGCTTGCTTACAGTTTCAGAGGTCCAGTCCATTATCATCACGACAGGGAGCGTGACAGTGTGCAGGCAGATGTGGTGCTGGCTAGACTTCCCAATACTGCTACTCTCTATGAGCCTTTGGGGGCTAATTACATTCAAACTACCACACAGACTTTGTCTGGTTTTGTAGGCATCTTTCAACATTGCAACTGCTATGAGAACCAGAGCGTCTCTCCCATTAGGCATGTGAGCCTAGTTTAAGAAATGTGTCCATTTAAGAATGGACACAACCTTTAAAGAAACTCTTTACTTTGTGTGTGTACGCATGTGTGAGTGTCCACCACGGCATACATGTGAAGTCAGAGGGTAGCTTACAGAAGTTAGTTGTCTCTCCTTCACCCTCGTGAGTTCCAGGAATCATACTTAGGTCCTCAGACTTGGAAGGAAGCATGTTTACTCACTGAGCCGTCTCAGCAGCTCATACATAGGTATAACTTTAGACTGGCCTGGCAATGTTTAGGTCTGAATTAAACGAATAGCAAATATTGACAATGAGGAAGAAGAGGAAGATGATGTTGATGATAAGGAGGATAGTATTTTTTTTTTATTTTTGTTTTTCATTTTAGTTTTTTTGAGACAGGGTTTCTCTGTGTACTCCTAGTTGTCCTGGAACTCACTCTGTAGACCAGGCTAGCCTTGAACTCAGAGATCTACCTGCCTCTGCCTCCCGAGTACAGGGATTAAGGTGTGTAACACCACTGCCCAGTGGATATCAGTTATTATAAGTAGTGCTCTGAACAAAATCCTTAGTGCTTCGTAGGTCCTGTCCCATTTAATATACCACTCTTATATATTATATATACAATATATTTTATCCTCACCTCACAGAGGAGAAACTGAGGCAAGTGGAAGCTAACTAACTGATGCATACATGAAGAAAACCTGCCTGATGGGTCTGCTGCCTCCCTGAGAGCCACTGTTGTGGGCCTGTGGGCCTTGCAGAGTTGACTGCAATGATCACATTTTATCAATAAGCCCTTGGCCTGTGTCTCCAGGCCTTATGAGAAACGGCCTTACAAAATTTACTGGCCCGCGATCAGGTCATATTTTATTCATGACAACATCTTTTAAAATCCTATATAAGAAACCGCAGAGAAGAAGTTTCACTGAGAGAGGGATTGCTGTGCTTCTCCAGAGAAAATAGTTGGAACTGGTATTATAGCAACACCGTGGATTATCATCCCGTGCCTCGCTTTCTGTGCTTAGAAAATTCAAGACTCGGTTTGAAACCCACCTCCGGCACACACACAGGACTGCACATCATGTCCTCCATCTTCTGCCCTTGTTTTCTCTGGCTAATTGCTTCACTCACCTTGTTTTTATTCATGTAATTAAAACCCTTGTTGGGTTGGATGAGGTCCGGAGTGACTGGGAGTCAGACCAAACTTGAATCTGGCCTTATCTGACCAACCACTTTGTCTTGGACAAGTTCCTATGTGAAGGCCCAGATAAGTTTCTTTTCTTGAAAGTAAAGAGAATGCAGTTCTCCTCTTAATAAGAAGACAGGCAGAAAGAGAGAGACACATATTAAAGCCACTGAACATGGTGCCTAGTGAGTGCATTGTGTTCAGAAAACATTAATAGTATGATATTAATGGTGATAGTAGAAAGTAGACAAATGTGAATACCACATGCTGGCATTAAAGAATAGGACCCACTGATTGCCACCCTGCCAGTTGCCACCTTGGCACACACCGGTCTGCAAAGGGTGTGTACAAGCACACAACTATTTGTGCACACAGCCCTGTGGCAGCATGCAATACCCATTTATTGCAAAGGATGCTGGGATAGGAACACTCACTTCCCTTTGTGTAGACTCAAGGGAACTTTCGAATCTCAAGCCATTCAGTTCCCCAGAGACCCTCTTTGCAGCTTTCGTGAGCACAGGTCCATCTGTGTTTTCTTCATATTAGTAAGCAGAAGAAACAGCCACCTGGAGGCTTTGTGCAAAGGTGTTTACCCTGGCTTAGAAATCTGCTGACCCTCAGGTTTCCAAACAGCGAGCTTCTCCCACGGGACACTCACTGGAGGTTATTGAGAGGGAAGCCTCCGACTGAAGTTGCTTTTTAAATAATCCAGAGGGACGCTCGCCTTTTGCCCTTAGCCTATGAAAAGATTCAGGTACTCTGAGCAGTTCGGATCCACATCCTCAGCCAAGGCCCAGGGCAGTGGGGGCTGGAGCAGACACAGGGATAAGTGATTTATACACTAGAACGCAAAGGAGCCCAGGCTTCCGCCTCCAAGTCCCGTGCCTGCCCCGAGCTCTCACTTCTCAGCAGGTCCAGGTTTTCTCCCTTTCAGCACCCCAAGCATTTCTTGAGCCCTTGTCCAGGACATTCAGAGGGTGTCAGAGTGAAAGAAGGGACAGGATCACTAGGACAAAGTCCAAAGAGACAGAGTTGTGTTTGTACAGCCCTGTACACACTAGTCCTGAAAGGCAAGCGGCAATTTCCTCTGAAAGAAGCCACTGGGCTCTCTGAAGGATTTCTTCATGGTCTCCATGGTAACAGATAGATTTTTTTTCCTTCCTTCCTTCCTTCCTTCCTTCCTTCCTTCCTTCCTTCCTTCCTTCCTTCCTTCCTTCTTTCTTTTTCTTTCTTTCTTTCTTTCTTTCTTTCTTTCTTTCTTTCTTTCTTTCTTTCTTTCTTTCTTTCTCTCTCTCTCTCTCTCTCTCTCTCTTTCTTTCTTTCTTTCTTTCTTTCTTTCCCCCTTTTCCCCTGCCACAAGGCCAACAGTTCTTCATTTTGCATTGCTCTTGACTACAGCCAGAGGGTTTCCTGGCTCGCTACCCCGGGGTTTTATGAGTTACTAATGCTCTAACCTGATGTGACTATTTCCTTACAGTCTCGCATCCAGATAGCTTTAGTGGACAGGAAGGGGAGATGGCTGGCTTGGGGGACCATCCCCACTCACTGCCATCACTGAGCTGCAGGGTTGGGAGCCTGCGGAGTCAACAAAACAGGAAAGGTTATAGAAGTATGTAGCATGAATCTTACAGAGTCTTATTAATAAAATCAAATCCGGGGCCAGTTTTTGGGGTGAAATGCTGGATGGTCAGAGAGACAGAACAAGCCACAGCTAACCTCACCTGGCCAACTTCTCAGCTGGTCTTGTTTCCTCAGACTGGAAGCCTCTGTGTCCTCATCCAGAATGACTCTCAGCTGAACTGTGCTGCTAGAAGCCTGAAAGCTTAACCAGGCAAATGCTTCTAGTTTCTGGTCCTCACGCCTTATATACTTTTCTGCTTTCTACTACCACTCCCTGGGATTAAAGGCTTGCTTTCTGGGATTTAAAGGCGTGTGTCACCACACCTGGCTGTTTCCTATGTGGCCTTGCACTCACAGAGATCCAGAGGGATTCCTGCCTCTGGAATGCTAGGATTAAAGGCGTGAGTGTCACCATTTTCTGGCCTCTGTATCTAGTGGCTGTTCTGTCTCTTACCCCAGATAAGTTTATTAGGGTGCACAATATTTTGGGGAACACAATACCGCCACAGAAGTAAGCTGCTCCTATGATGTCTCTTCCTGATCTCTGCTGCTACCCGAATCACCCGAGTGTGATCAGGGACAACCCAGAAAAGATAAGACCCAGCAAAGGTTTTTAAAAATGAAATCATTATAGAGAAGTTGGGAGTGGGCACATAAAAGCTACCCTAAGTGCTTCGTAAGCATTGACTCAGCTAAAAATTATAGCAAATCTTTAGGAATGAGACGGTGTGCTCTCCATTACACAGATAAGAAAATGAGGTCCTGCGAGTGTTATAACTCGTCCAAGGCCCCTGGCTAGTTGGTAAGAAGCAGGGATTCTAATAGCAAGCTTCTGTACTCTCATTAATCAATCATGACCCCCGGTGAAGGAAGTACCAGCTGGGCATCCTTGTGTGATGTCCTGAAACCTGGTAGGTAGTGAGTGGTCTGGAGCTGCTGCTCTGAGACCTGAGGCCAGTTTGAACAGGTTCCAGGGGAGATGGTGGAAGAAATGTTTCTGGCCACCACAGTGTCACACTGGAACTCTAGGAGGACAAGACCGAGGCCAGCAAGAGGTCCAGAGCTGAGGCAGAAGGGGACTGAGCCAGATTAACTCCACACCCCAGAACAGTGAGGGTCACCAAGCTGCAGAGCGGACATCTAGTGTCGAGTGCGGGCTGAATCCCGGAAACACTGTGGTGGGCCATCGGGGGTAGGGAGCAGAGCTCTTCATCTGGATATCTGTGTTCAACACTGAAAACCTTCAAAACCAAACAGTTAGATAGCACAGATTGGTCCATCAGACAGAGAAGACAGGAGATTCCAAAAGGGTAGCAACTGAGGAAAATCCAGTGAAACAATCGAGAGATGGTACTCTCCACTCACCCAGCACAAGGGCACACGCCTGTTATCCCAAGCTGTGAGAGGATGGAGAATCATAGGTTTGATGCCAGCCTGTGCTACCTAGGAGTTCAAAGCCAGACTGGGTTATACATCAAGATACTAAAACAAAAACAAAAGCAAACAAAACAAAAACCTCATGTTCTTCAAAAGCTCAGAAAGACATTACCACCCCTGAACCTAAAAGAGGACAAGGAGTCATTGCCCGAAGCCAATCTGACTTTGTCCCTCCTCACTGAGATGCTCCTGAGAGGATGACAGGGTTGCAGCCATCTTAGAGAAGGGCCAGACAGGGGGCAGCAGGCCCTGGGAAACCCACCAGAGGATGGGCTGCCCCTCCGACCCTAGACCCAGACAATTAGGAGCTGTACAGAAACAAGTTCCAGACATTTTCTGCCATAATCTAAAGGCTATGATATAACATAACTGGCATACTAAACGAAGCACCAGGTATGTCCTGTGGGATGTCTTCTGCTGTTATAGATTGTATACCACAGCTGTCAGAGGGAATGAGTTTCCTGCAGATAAACATGGGATGTCTGACTGTCAGAGGAAATGGGTCTGCTGGTAATAGAGATCCAATAACATAAACTGCTTGAGGCTATGGCAATTTCCTCGCAGCTACAACTCTCCCATAAGTTCAAACCAAGCGTCTCTAACCTGAAGTAAGCACTAGTCCTGAGCTTGTAACTATATAGAGTTGGAATCCCACAAGACCCCTGACCCTAGCCACAATAAAAATCCCATCCTGTTACTGTGTGGGGTCCCTCTCACTCCACCGTTGTGATGGACGGATGAGGGGCCTGAGTTTAAACTCGAGAATTAAAGACTCTTTGCTTTTGCATTCGGATGGGTCTCTTGGTGGTCTTTGGGGACATGGACTTTGGGATGCCACACTCTCCCTAACTAAACAACAAAGTCATATGTGTGGAGTCTGGGTTGATACCATCTTCAAAGGTCAGCCTGAGAGCCAGGGACTGCAGAGACAAAGAATTTGAGAAGCCCATAAAGAGGAATGGATTCATCCCACAGCCTTAGGAGTCCACCCAGGTTATGGCATGGTATCTTTCTCTGATTACCCCTATTGAAATCGTCCCTGAGCCTCGCTTTCCTGGGAACCATGTCTCTCTACTGGATCCACAGGGGAAAGAAAACCTGTCTGAGTACATAGGAGCCCATTCAACTTGGGGCTAGCTGAGAGAGTAATATCATCCTTAGCTCAGTGGTTCTCAAGCTGTGGGTCTCGACCCTTTACAGAATCCAATGACCCTTTCACAGGAATTGCATGTAACCCCAGATATCCTGTATATCCGATATTTACATTACAATTCCTAACAGTAGCAACATTACAGTTATAATGTAGCCACAAAATAATTTTTTGGTTGGGGGTCAGCACAACCTGAGGAACTGTATTAAAGGGTCATAGCATTAGGAAGGTTGAGAACCACTGTCTTAGTTCATCTCTAAGTGACGCCCCTCCCACTTCTGCACCCACTGGAGACCCAAGGGACCCTAGAGATTAAACAAGGCCACTGGAGAGAGACATGGAGAAGAAACAGTCACCCGTTCAGCCCCACTTCCGCCCATACAGCAACCAGAAAGGAAGATACACCCAGAGGCAAGACAACTAGAAACAAGAAGTATTACCCCAGTTCAATTATGTATTTGTGTGTTTGTTTGTTTGTTGTTGTTTTGGTTTTTCGAGACAGGTTTTCTCTGTGTATCCCTAGCTGTCCTGGAACTTGCTTCATAAACCAGGCTGGCCTTGAACTCAGAGATCCACCTACCTCTGCCTCCTACAAATCTCTGTGCCAGGAACTCTCAGCCTGGTCTAGTCACTGGATCCTTCTCTCTCCCTGTGTTTTGCATAGGAAGGTCACTCAGTGGTGAGGCAAATATTAAGTCCTAAGCAGCAGCTTAGGTCCCCCAGAAGACAGTGGAAAAACTGGAGTCAACCCCAGGCTTCAAAAGCCATTTCCCATCTGTAGCGAATGAGGACGATCTCATCCCCATCCATGCTCTCCTTGCATCGTGTCTATTACACAGGATTGGTCCTTCACCCTTCTCCTCTCTTGTGGGTGGTAATTTAATACACAGGGCTTAAGATGTCATCTAAATGGAGACACAGTGACAACCGGATCCAGAGACTGGGATGATGGCTCCGTCACTGAAGAAGGACTTACCATGCAAGCACAAAGACCTGAGTGTGGACCCGAGGAAAATCATGGCCACTCAAACCTAAACCCAGCTTTGGGGGTGGGGGTGGGGGACAGAATCAACTAGGGATCGCTGACAGGCTAGCCTAGGCAGTCAGTGGGCTCGATGCTCAGGGAGAGACCCCGTTTCCACAAGGAGATGGAGAGCAGCTAAGGGAGACACTTGATGTCCACCCCTGTCCTACACACACACACACACACACACACACACACACACACAAAGGCAGGAATGTGAATATGCATAGGAACACATGAACACATAGGACACACAGAGATAGGGAAACTAGATCAGGAAAAAGAACTAAACAATTTCATTTTGCAAATGATTCTTATAAAAATCAATTTGAACCTCTTTGCCTGCACTGTCCTCAGCCCTTATGGTGGGAATTCATTGACCAATGACAAGCACTTTCTCAGTGGTTTCCAAACATGGCTGTTTACCAGATTGGCCTGTAAAGGTGCTTTTCAGCTGTAAGGACTAGGCGCCTCCAAGACCCATTGAGTACAATCCAGCTGTTTGTGGTCTAGAAAAAAAAAATCCCCCTGGTGGTTCAAAGCTGGGGCCAAGGCTCCAAAATCTAGGATTAATGATTCTAGAAATAACACCTGGTGTTTGAGCCATAGTCTACGTGCTTTGTGCATATTAATTACCTCACTCAATCCTCACACTGAGCTGTGAGACCAGGACTTACTACCCCCAGAGACAGGAACTTCAGGCAGAGAGAAGGGAAGTAACTTGCCTCAGAGCCCAGAGTTTGGCCGGTCTGACATGTGAGCCCAGACGGTCTGGCTCCAGAGCCTGCCCCTAGAAGGAGTGCAGCTCCCTGCCTCTCCCTCACAGAAGGAATGTCGACCTCAGCCAACCGAGGACAGGCCAGTGAACTTGGACTTGAGAATCACTGACTTGTTTCTCACTGAATCCTGTCATCTCCTGCTCAGGTGTCCCTGTTTTACCAGTATGTGGAGGTGTAAATGCAAGCACTGTAAATGTTTATGCAAAGGGGATAAAAGTCAAACATGCACATTGTAACAGGCTTTTGCTTTGGACCACCAGCTCACCAAAAAATGACGTGGAGACTTATTATTAATTAGGAAAGCTCCGCCTATAGCTTAGGCTTGTTTCTAACTAGCTCTTATAACTTAAATTAAAATTAACCCATTTCAGCCGGGCGTTGGTGGCGCACGCCTTTAATCCCAGCACTCGGGAGGCAGAGGCAGGCGGATCTCTGTGAGTTCGAGGCCAGCCTGGGCTACCAAGTGAGCTCCAGGAAAGGCACAAAGCTACACAGAGAAACCCTGTCTTGAAAAATAACCAAAAAAAAAAAAAAAAAAATTAACCCATTTCTATTCATCCATGTGCTGTCACATGGCTCATGCTTCTACCTCTCCTCCTGTCTTGCTCCCTCTCCATCCGGTTCCCCTTCTTCCCAGAGGTCCCTTTGTCTGGAAATCCCACCTATATCTCCTCCTGCCTAGCTACTGGCCATTCACCTCTTTATTAAACCAGTCACAGTGCACACATCTTCACACAGTGCAAAGGAGTGTTCCACAACAGCACGTGAGTTTGGCTCCTGCAGTACTGTGTAGGTGACAGAGTGTGAGGCTGAAGGCTCACTGTCCTGCCTCCCCTCAGTCCCCAGCAGCACCAAGATGGCAAGAAGCTGGAGACGCCATCTTGCTTCTCTGTGTTCTAGGCTCACATCTTCCCATAGGTCTTTCTCTTGGAGGGGTGGGAAGAGGCTCATTTCACCCGGAGGCCTTCAACTGTATTCCGATCGCTGTGCTTTGATGCCCTTTCTAAGCGCCCATGGCTGTCAGTGCTATTGAACCACTCTTGTTCTTCCCCACAGGCTCCTCATAGTCCTGCTGCAGCAGTCCAGCCCCGGGGAAATCAATCATCAGGACACGGAGGTGAGTCGGCTGTCCCCTGCCACCGTCTGCATGTGAAGGCAGAAGGTGTCCTTTGTACATCCCGCTCACCAAGTAACCTTCTCTGCCCCTACCTTCAGGCAGAACTCTGTCATTTTGGGTGTGGGCAGCTTCTACCAGGGAGGCGCTTTCTTGCATTAAGTACTTAGGTATTAATCATGTGACTGAAATTTCGTAATTTCCCTCTGGGCATTCCCCCTCCGGTCATCTCAAGTCCCCCAAACATAAATAACAAGCCGTGGCTCCGGATGTCTGCTTTCTGTGTTAGGAGGACATACAGACGAATCCCAGGCAGCATTACTAGTCCGTGTTAATCATAATTGCTGCTCCCTTCAAGTTGCTACGTCAGCCTTGCAGAAGGCTTCCAAATCATCCGTCTCCATCCTTGAGCAGAGTTATAGGTCAGACTCTGTAGTGCTTCCCCAGAGCATCTCAGGGCTTTGTTATAGTTATGCCAAGTTGTTCAAGGACAAATACTGATTTTCGTCAGCCAATGGATTATTTCTATTACAATCGTCCCAAATCCAATTGGAACACCGGGGCTCTTAGTGGGCTTTCTATATAAACATATACTTTGTTAGCTACTCTTCAGTAAGAAGGGCTGGTGATATTGAGAAAGTCTAGTCACATACACACATACACAAGATGTCACACTGCACTGGTTTCATAAATCCAGCTGGTCCCAGACACTGAGATAGGAGTCTGCCCCTCACAGCTTCCTCCTGGTCTGCGCCCCTGTACCCACCTGTCTTGAGCCTTTCGTCAAAGGCCTCCCCCTGACCATCATGATGACCACACCAAAAAAAGCCCCTGTTTGCAGCTTGGTTTTGAGACCGGATGTCTCCCTGAGTTGTGGTCGCACACTGTGTCCACTCCACACATCTTGAGTGACCAAAGCCAGACCTCAGAGGACAGAGCAGCGCACCTTCTGAGACTTCTGCTTTGAAAAGGAGAACCAGGGACAAGACGGGAGATGTGTGCACTGATCACTCTGTGCCCACATGGGAAGCAGAGTGCTTGGAAGGTGGCACTTACATCAGCCCACAGCGGGTGTCTAGACCCTAAGCCAGCTACCAACTGCTTCCTCCACCTCAGCCCCGCCCCCCAAAGTGGGTCTGATTTAGGTAACTGGTGATTCAGTCAGCCGTACCCTAAAGCCAAATTCCATTTGCAGACCTGCAACTCTGGTTACTTTAAAGCTGATCTAGTGTACCCAGCAAAGTCATAGCTCCCCATCACCCTGCTCCTCCAGCAAAGTGACCTCTGTTTAAAAAAAAATTAATAAAAAAAAAAATCCAAGGGGTATAGTGACTCATGCCTTTAATCCCAGTACAACTCAGGAAGCAGAAGAAGGAGAATCTCTGTGAGTTTGAGACCAGACTGGTCTATACATCAAGCTCCAGCAGGACTATATAGAGAGCCCCTTCCTCAAAACAACAGCAACAACAAAAATTCCTTTTGTTATCACACCACCATTTAGACCCACCAAATTCTAAGCTCAGAGAGTGGCAGCCTCAATGATGGTGTGTCCTACCCAAGGCTACACTTTCCTCTTCAGCCTGTGTCTCAGCAGGTCTGTTGCAGAGAGCATGACCTTCGGGCTGTAAGTTGTTCGGCAATTAGGAAGGATGTCCACACAAAATTTGGCTTCCCAATATGCTTGGTTTAGTCACACAAAAATCCCCGATAATACCATGCTATCAGACACATCAGCAAGCGGAGAACAGCTGGTTGAGCAGAAAATACAGCTGCAGGACTCGATTGGGGATTCTTCTACTGTGAGGACGCTTCAGGAGCTTTGCGGGCTCCTCCACAGTGGAGTCCTTCAGTTGTGGCAAGCCAGGAGAACAGCACTGGTGGAGATTTAGAAGGTCCTGGCCAGCGGCTAGGGCTGACAGGTGGGCAGCCATGTGTGAGCCCAGCAACAGTGCCAGCAGTTCAAAGGTCACTGAAGCCAGGGCCATACACAGGCCCATCTCAGGTCCTCTGGTAATGAGTATCAACACAAAAGGCCAGAGAAACCATGTCTGGGAAATATGGCGGTAAAATCCTAGAGACCACTACCAAAGTTCCAATTTTTGTATCATTTCACTGGGTGGTGGCTTTGGGCTATCAGGGCTCGCTCACTCACAGCCAGTGTGGAGCTAGTTCACTCACATAACAATGCCACCTTGGGGTTTCATGGCTGGTCATTAACACATCAGAGCTTGTTCTGGGGCCACCCTCTTATCAGAGCTGCGTGGTGGCAAGCTTCCAGGGCTATTCTAAGCCACACAAAATGGTTTTGAAGTTACACAAAATGGTTCCATTTGTTCCTAACACCCATGTTTTTCATACTGCGTGCATCTATATTAAGCAGGTGGGTTTAATATAGACGCAGCACTCTGTGTTTATAGGGAACTAGTCTCTCTAGGGTACCAAAAATCTGAATTTCAAGTGCCTTCTATAATACAATGTAGTTCTTGCCAGTAACCCTGGCACATCTTCTCTCGGGCCTCAACTCTTCTCTATATTACTTACAATACCTAATGCAATGTAAACAATGTGTGAATAGTTGTTATACTGCATCGTTTAATGACAAGAAAAAAAATCGGTGCGTGATTAAGACAAGTATGATTTCCACGTTTCTTTTTTAATCCTCATTTGGTTGAATCTATGGATGTGAACCCCACAGATGGAAGAGTCATGAAAAGAGGAAAGGAAAAAACAATCAACTTCTGAATTCATTCTAAAACTAGAATGTGACGCTCCTAGGTTGAGGAAATGGGTATCATTTTAGAGAATGTCCTATGTGAGTTCAGTGACATGAAACAATTCTTCTGCGGTCCAGCTTTTATGTAATCATATTTTCTTTCTGTTCAGTAACTTCAGTGCTACAACTAACCTTAGAAAGACTCTCACCAATTCCACCCCAGGTAATCATTTCGCCTTCCCAACCTCCCCATACATTCATAGAAAGCACAGCATATCACACAGAAGGTATCGTAGTTCTTTGAGTTTACTTTTTTAGTTCTCCATGTTCATGGATAGAAGCCTGGTTCACTCCTTTTAATGGCTCCGTAGTGTTCCACACTGTGAAAATGCTTTGGTCCATTTAACCAACTCCCCTGTGAATTCAGATTGTCTCTCGGTTTTCTTACCTGCATCACACTAATCTAAAATGCAGTCTCATTCAAGTCTCCTTGAGTCCCTTATACAAGAATTTCTCTAGGAAAATAATTTCTGGGTAATAGCGTGTTTGTTTTTAGTGTGATACAAACTTCCTACTTGTTTCCCGAAACACCCATTTACAGATCCACCAGTAGCCTAAGCGGCCCTCTTCTCTGTGTTGAGTGGTTATCTCCTCCTTTAATTGCATCCCTCACTTGAGACTCTCTTCCGTGCCCTTGACATTCTTGCTGTATCTACTTTCACAACTGGCCTCTTTACATTTCTTTTCCATGACAGGGGTGCCCCTCCCTTTCTTGTTGTTTCCTATATTCTGAAGGCCGGTCCTGTGTCTCTGCTGGCTTTAAAATGTATTTTCACAGTTTGTTGAACTATTCATCGTGCTGTGTTCAGAAACTTGTGAATACAAGTTATTTAAAATGATTGTTCTTTCCCAGTACTGATTTTGCTTTGGGCACCTTTTTTTTTTTTTTTAAAGAATGCCTATGTACCCTCCGAAACTTAATGACAGTATGCTAAATTTTCTCTTAGTTTGTCTGTGGTTTCGTTTCTGAACTCTTTGTTCTAGTCCAGTGATCAGCTTGCTTTTCCTGTTTCGTTCTCACTGTGCTGTTTGATTGCAGAGTGACTTCTGGAGAAGCTATCCACACTGACGGGTTTCACATGGTGGGAAAGGCAAGACGGGTCTCAGGTGTCCTTTGCAGAGTTAGTCTAAAAGGAGCTCAGAAAAATCGTTGGTTTAGAGAGAGGCTTGTCTTTTTCAGAGAGGGAACTCTCGAGTTGCTGAGCATGTGGAATCTAGCCTCTCCTGCTCTCCCCTGAGCGTTCACGGGAAGAGGCCCGCATCAGGAGGGGCCATGGGCTGTTGGCATCTGGGTTAGCCGTCTTAAGTGCATCCATCCAAAGAAGCACCATTATACACTGTATTTGGGATGCAGTGTGGATCTTATGCACCATTTTATTGTAGTAGACTTTTCAGGAGCAGCCTCATAATCCAAATACCAGTTATAACAGTACTCCGAGAAAACAAATTCAACTTGCAAAACCAGATGGGAGGTTTTGGACGTGATTCACAGCTCTAGCTCCACTCTCTGAATTCCTGATGTGTAACCCTAGCCACTGTGCACTCAAAAGGAGAATCAGAACACGTAGCTCCTGACTCCAGACATCACACTCAACACCTAAGAGAAGGCAAAATGCTAAAGCACTTCTAAATACCCCAAAAACTTCATACTAAAACCGACCATATTTCAAGGTGGAGTTAAGGCATTACTACTTAAGGCCCTGAACTCCCTCTGTCCCTGATCCTCCGTAAGTTTCTGAGGACAATGTCTCTTCCATCTTTGTGTTCCTTGACTCCATCTCAGTAACTTACACATAGTGGATATCAAAAAGTGTGTGTGTGTGTGTGTGTGTGTGTGTGTGTGTGTGTGTGTGTGTGTGTGTTACTAGAGAGATGGCTGAGTGGTTAGCAGCATGAGCTACTCTTGCTGGAGTCCCAAATTTAGTTCCCAGCACCCATGTGAGGGTGACTCACAATCACCTAGAAATCCAGCTCCTGGGGAGTCAATTCCCCTGGCCTCGATGAACACTGGCATGCAGGTTTTACACACACACACACACACACACACACACACACACACACACACCTTAAAATAATAAATATTTTAAATACTGTACATATATACAAATAATTTATCTTAATTCATATGATATAGACCTTATATATACACACATTACATATCAATATACATTATATAAAGAAGCCAAAAGTTTTAATCCAAGAAAAAGTCACACAATTCATGTTTTTTTTACATTAATGACTCTTTCTTTTCTCTTTGTTACCTAACTCAATCATACAATTCACAAATCAGACAATTCTAGGTGACGTTAGTTATTTCCGGCATCTACTATCAAAAATAAGATTTCCTATCACTTATCTTGCTTATCATCCTCCAAAAATGTCCTGCAGACTCAAGATCAGGGATTCTCACCCATGTTTTACAGCATAAATACCTTTCACTTGTTCGTGAGGCCCGTGGACCTTCACACTCAGAAGAATACCCGGTTACACAAAACAAAATATATAGAACTGCAAAACTAGTCAGTTGTTTTGTTATAGTTATCAGGATGTTTTAAAGAGCAAACTGATAACAGTAACACACAAACGACTGAGGGGCCTGCTAATACATCAAAGCTAATGCTGGTTCTCTCTCCCAGCATCACTCAGGGCCTGTGGCTCCTCCCAGCCCTTCTCGCCCTGCCCTCTATACTAAACTTCCTCCTCCCAGGGGCTGGGGTCCCCCTCCCTCTCCCCAGCTTCTCTTTCCTATGTAAACTCGGCCATTTTGGACATCCGGTCTCTTGACCTTTTGGTCTCCCAGCATGCTCCTGGCCTGTTACCCACCCTCTCCACTCTCCGCCCCCCCACCTCTGTTCTCACGGCCCAGGTCATCTGCTGGTCAAGTTCAATCTGGACTTTTCCAGAGGCCCCTAGCTGAATTCTCCCTCCTGTCCACAATAAACCTTCTCAGCCCACATCTCGGAAGAGTTATGTCTTTACTTTTTTTTTTTTTTTTTTAATGTCAATTTTTAAATGTCAACCAAGGAGAGACTGAGCTTCTTGGCACTTCTAGACCCTTCCAGATGTGGAGCTGTTTTTCTGATCTCTCAGGCCCTGCTGTATTGTTCTGTCCTCTACATACCTAGACAAGCCAGGCCCTCCATGTGGCCACATCAACATTGTTCTCTGTGTCCTTCATTGTTGAATAGCAGTGGTGAAATTGCTTTATATGAATCAGATTTCTGGTTCAGAAAACAAAAACAACCCCCCCACAAAAAAAAAATTTAGCAATGGCTGTCAGAGAGGGAGATCCGAGATCCTTTTCGAACCTGTCAGCTAAGCAGAAACTGAAAAGGCACGTCACAGGTTCAAGGCACAGGATTACTCATCTGCACAGGAGTACCATTTCACAACAGCCCTCCTGCACACCCCCCAGCTACAGAGTCCCGCAGTAACCTCAAGACACATCCCATGTCCCCAACTTAATGTGAATTATTCTCCAGTCTTTGAACTGATGTTTGTTTATTTTTCATTAAAAAAAAAAAATGGAGCCCTGTTGTCACCAAGGCCATCTGGGTACTTATTGGCACCATATCTGTGATTCCTAGATTTTTCACCTCCTGAATGTTTCCATAGCCTAATTACATCCTCAGTGGAGCTGAGAAGACAGATGAAGGGAAAAGCAGATGAAGGAGGCTTTCTCACACCCAACAGATTCCATACTTCCCATGTCCATGAGATCCTTGATTCCCCGGAATTAACTACTTCTAGAAAGCAAGTCTCGAACATCTGCTGTGTGCTTGGCACAGTAGACAGTATCTTCATTTACCTGTGACACATTTCCACTGTGACGTCTACCACCACTTCGTGCATACAGCTTCCAAGCCTGAAGCCAGCTTGTGTATGGTCCCCAGACTTCACCACACACAACCTGGCTGTCTGCAGACTCCCCAGAGGGGGAAGAAAAGAGGAAGCAGTTATAGGAGAATATTCCCCAATGATGAGTTGCACAATACCAGTGGTTACTCGCCTGCCTGAATGGCTACCCCTGAGCTTTTGAAAGCTTTGGTTTTCAATTTACTAATGCTCAAGGATTTATTTTTACTTCTCATTAGTTCAGCAGGGGTGGAAAAAAGAACCAGCAACAGGGAATTTCTCTTGACTGAAAGTTTACCAATTGTTTACAGTGTAATGGTATTCAGGGAAGTTAAGTCAGGTCATTGTTGATAGCCATAAAGAGTCATTTCTAGGCAGGCGGGGCGGCGCAGGCCTTTGATCCCAACACTCAAGAGTCAGAGGCACTCTGAGTTTGAGGCCAGCCTGATCTACACAGAGAGCTTCAGGACAGCCTGGGCTACACAGAGAAACCCTACACAGAAAACAGCAACAAAAAAGGAGGCATTTCTAAAGTACTGCTAGTTATACTTTTAGGAGGAACCCAGAGACAAATAGCAGAGCTAATACATAGGGTGACAACCCGTACCCAGTGATAACCACCATTGCATAAAGTCCCAAGACTTGAATCAGCTAAGATGACACACACAGAAACAGAATTTCCCAGCACTGCTTCTGTCCAAACATAGACGTCTACCAACAGGATGAAGATCTTTTTTTCTCCAGAACCACAGAAAAGCGCGTTTGAATTCCACCCTTGCTATTACTTGTACTTATCATTACCTTACCATTACCTCGCTCGGCCATTGGCCTTAGGCAAGTTGCTTACCCCGTCTGCTTCAACTTCCTCTCATCAAAAGTGATTCTAAAACTCATACCCTTGGGATCACTGTAAAATTCAATGAGGTAATACATACGGACTTCTTGGTACCAAATAGGTGCACGAAGGTAGCATCTGGGCTGGCAGATACCTAAGCAGGAAGAGATGGTTGCCAGCAAGTCCAGGAACCTGAGTTCTATCCAGGCAAGAGGTCAGCTGTCCTCTGACCTCCACATGTGCTTCCCCGTCCCCCAACACTAAATAAATAAATAAATGTTTTTAAACCTTGGTAACATTCTTCTTGTGTGGAACACGGGATAATTAGCCTTGCATAACCACAGTTTAATTTACAATCATGTTTTCACTATAAATTCTTACACGCGTAAATCACCAGTTCTACGTAATCACTGCCATCTATTGCAAGCTTCCTTTTATTTATTTGTTTGTTTGTTTGTTTGTTTATTTATTTGTATGTGTTGTATACATTCATGCTTTTGTGTGCCTGTGCACGTGTGGAAGCCAAAGGACAATGTTGGATGTCTTTCTCAGTTGCTGCCCACCTTTTGTTTTTGAGATAGGTTCTCTCCCTGAACCTGGGGCTCACCAATTCAGCTGACTGACTAGCCAGTGAGCCCCTAGAATCCCCCCACCTTCATGTCTCCAGCACTGGGATTACCGATGCCTGCTGCTCGGCCTGGCCTTTTAACACACGGCTGGGGATCCGAACTCAGGTTCTCATGCTTTGGAGCCAAGCACTTCACAAACTGAGGCTCGCCTTGGTCGATAGCACTACGAAGAGTGAGATCTTTTGGAACACTCCCCCCAAAATTTTGAAGTGTGAGTTGATAAATTGGTAACAGTGATCATTAAACAAGTTCACTTTGTATGAGAATTCATTCTACATCTTCTTGCTGTGGGATGTCCTGTATGCTGTAAAAATATGTTGCTATGATTGATTGATAAATAAATGCTGATTGGCCAGTAGCCAGGCAAGAAGTATCGGCTGGACTAGCAGAGAGGAGAATTGGAGGAACAGGAAGGCAGAGTGGGAGAGACGCCAGCCTGCCATCCAGGGAGCAACATGTAAAGGCAACAGGTAAAGCCACGAAATGCATGGCAACATATAGATTAACAGAAATGGGCTGAGTTAAGTGTAAGAGCTAGTCAGTGGTAGGCCTGAGCTAATGGCCCAGCAGTTTAATTGATAGAAGTTTCTGAGTGATTATTTTATAAGTGGTTGCAGGGTCCGTGGTGCTGGGCAGGACTGGAGAAAACTCCAGCTACATCTTCTCTTTTATGTGTATATAAAAATGGAGAGCTGGGGCTGGGAAAATGGTTCAGTCAACAAAATCCCTCTGCTCAATCACGAGGACCTAAGTTTGGACACTCAGAACCCACATAGAAAGCCAGGCGCAGTGTGTGCCTCTAATTCTAGAACTTGGGAAGCAGGAACAGGTGGGTCCCCAGCACTCACCTACCAGTCTGCCTAGCCCATTCAGTGAGCTCCAACTTCAGTTATTTCAAAAATTAGGTAGAGGACAACCAAGGGAGACCCCGCACATCAACCTCTGGCGTCTACATATACATATACTCTGCCCACGTGCACACAGGAGCACATGCATGAACATATACACACATACACCACACACAAAAATTAAAAATCAATAAAAAGCAAAGCCAATTTTTACAAAATCCAGAAATGCAGTCAGGAAGAGTGGGAGGTCATTCACTCACTTAATAAGTAGTATTTTCTTAGCACCTACAATGCATTCACTGTCCAAAGGTCTTGGTGTTGAGACAGGCAGAGGAGAGCGAAACTATCATGAAGCCAGTGGTTGAGACAGGATCTTACTAGAAAGGGAGTCATCAATGTGAAATAAAGGAAGAAGAATCTGGTTCCCTGTGTCTGCATTTCCAACCCTAAGCGAAAAGGAAGAAGATATATAAAAACTCACGGAGTGACGGTATTCCAAGAGAAAATGCAGCGCTGTACCGAGTAGGCAAACCCCACAATCTTCAGGCCAGGATTCTTTTCCATATGGGATCAATTTGTTAAACAGCCATAAGAACAGGCCTAGAGGCTCAGTATCAGAGGACACGGGAAACCTGAAACCCCCACGCAGGCCATAAATTACAGATTCAGACCCAGAAACTGCTTGAGAGGATTTAGCATCCTGAGCCCAGTTCTCCGCAGACCTCAAACCCTGGACTCAGTTCCATCCTCACTGTGATGTGAACACTTCACTGAGGCCGTTTCTTCTTCTAGGAAATAAAAAGACAATGGCATAGATCAGGGTTAGCTGTCTTCTGTGGTAACTCGAAAATCTCAATCTCCTGGCACAAGAAAACGGACTTTTGTTCCCATCATGGTCCAATGTTGGTTGATGAGATGGATTTGTTCTCCCTCCTCAGTTAGGGACTCCGGCTTTGCAGTTTTGTGGTCCCATCATCTTCTACATCCCTGTCCTCTTCCACACGCAGTGGTGGATGAGGAGGAGAAAAAAATGTGTGGAGAACGGTATGCTTTCTAGACTAGGCCTCGAGGGGATCCCTTCTGTCCTTTTTCCAATGGTTAGAACCCAGTCACATGGCTGAACTGGGTGTAGAAAGCTTAGGATGTGGTCGGACT
Source organism: Peromyscus maniculatus bairdii (assembly GCF_049852395.1). Lineage (NCBI taxonomy): Eukaryota > Metazoa > Chordata > Mammalia > Rodentia > Cricetidae > Peromyscus > Peromyscus maniculatus. Next base: position 43,376,791 of record NC_134866.1, on the reverse strand, counting down.
GTGTGTCCTGGGAGAAGAAGCCGCTTGGGAACATGGGAGATTTCACCACAGCCCTAACTCCAGAAGGTGGTTTGGAGGGTGAAGTGAGGTAATAGCTGTAAGAACTCAAATGAAACCCTGGATCAGGCTGGAGAGATGGCTCAGAGGTTAAGAGCACCGACTGTTCTTCCAGAGGTCCTGAGTTCAATTCTCAGCACCCACATGGTGACTCACAACCATCTGTAATGAAATCTGGCACCCTCTTCTGTATACATAATAAATAAATAAATCTTAAAAAAAATAAAAGGAAAGCCTGGATCAATAAACACTCTGGGGTTTTGAGGTCGAGGCCTGTCTTCTCCTCCCAGCTCATCCTCTGCGGCAGAGCAGGCCTACCCATCTTCATGCTCTCTGTAGGAATAAATGTAAACGAGAAGCTATGAAGCTGCTCCAGCCCTTTGCAGTCTCTGTGGGTATCCCCATCTCAAGTCATTTCAGATGTTTTCATGTGGATGAGAGACGTGATGAAGGAGAGGCCATCTTTCATGGCATACTCCCAAATACTAATGTTTCTCTGGGGGCTGCCATTGCCTGGCACAAAATCACTTGCCAGTAAGGCATTCCTTAACTGTATACCTTCAGTACTCAGAGAAGCTGAGATTCGTCAGCTAGACCTATCTAGCTCTGTCCTCCCAGACGCCGAGAAAGGATTTCCTCTTAGCAGTGTCAATAAGATCATTCTAACACCCACTTGAAACCCTCCACCATGTTTCCATTAATGTGGAATAAAATCCAAATGATTTTTGCAGGATTGGTATTCCTTACCAGCCTTCCAGGATCAGCCTGTCTTCAATTTCATTTCTCCAGTCCTCTAGTTCATCCTTTCATCCATCCACCCACCATCCATCCATTCATCCCACAGCTATGCACACAGTTTCTGTTCTAGGCACTGGGACCTCAACAGTCACACAATGTCCAGGACTTGGTGGGGGCTGTGTTCTCACATGACTACTGTCACGGATGCTGTCCTTGAGCACACCCTCAGCTACGTGGCTTCTGCTGGCATTCTTCTTCCTTCAATCCTTCTCACAGAAGCCTGTGTAGAACAGGCCTTGCTCCCCCGGTAATGCTGTGTGCACCCTGGCCATCAGGAAGAGCCCCTGGTTCCTCCATGAGCATTCATTGTCTGTCTTCCTTTATTCTACCGCAGCCCAGCTCCCATAAGGGCAGGGTTTTGTTTCTCCTACTCATTTTTGCAATCTCAATAAATATTAACTCGGCAAAAAAGTTAATCATCAGCCATCTCTTGAACAAATGGTTTAATAAATGAATGAATGGACAAGCAGCATCGGTCGGTGCATGGGTGATGGGCGGCTGGCATGGGTGATGGCCTGCGGGCATAGGGAAAAATGTGATCTTGTGTCCCCTTAGGAGCCGGTGTTCACTTCTGTCCCCTCTGATCATCATGTTGCAGGGGATGACACCGCTCCATTGGGCTGCTTTCCACAACCGGCCTCAACATACCCAGATGCTGTTGAAGAAAGGGGCAGATCCCACCCTCTTGGACAAGGACTTTAAAACAGCTCTCCACTGGGCAGCCCAGGTGAGAAAGCAGGCTGTGAGCAGAGCTCGAGTGTAAGTGATGGGAAGCTGTGCTATTCCTGATTGCCTGATTTCCTGAGCAGGTCCACCGACGAAATGGGAACTACCACCCGCGCCAGTCCTGATATTTATTTGAAATGTATCTGATAGAGCAAGGAGGGTGATCTCCAAGGCACTAGCAAGTCTGCCACTTAGACAGGCAGACAGACAGACAGACACACACACACACACACACACACACACACACACACACACACACACACACCCTTATTGCTCTCTCTTCACACTCAATGCTTCCTACTGACTTAGAGAAACCCTCGGAGGATTACTGGGCAGTTCCCTTCCACACCTTTGGACCAGAGCTCACTGACTTTCCTCCATCCCAGTCCTCCACAGCCACGCCACTGTAGATGATCCTGACTTTTGTACAGAACAGTGAAGACAGTGACTCACCCTCCTGCATCCCTGTCACAGGAGTTGAGCCCCATGAGTCCACGCAGCCAAAGACAGCAGGAAAGGAAGGCCTGTGAATTCTAGGGCGCAAGGAGAGTCAGACAGACAGAGAGAAACGAGTGGAGACAGCTAACAGCTCTGAAGTCTGTCCTCTTGCCAAGGGGACGGCTCACTAACAATGTAGTGGAATTGCCCAGTCCCTCCTTCAAGGAGAGCAGGTGTGTGCTGCCCTTCAACAAGTTGGCTCTCCATGCCGATGCCCAGATCCCCACCCTTCCCTGCCGTTGGCCGGCCAGGGGAGCCTTTCAGAACCGCTGCCAACCTCGTTGTGAAAGTCATCTCCGCTACCCAGCGATGGTTTCACTCAGTGTTTTTGTGTGGCAGAGGCAGCACCTGGGACTTTCAGGGCTCACAGATGTGCCTGAGGTAAGGGGGAAACAGAAGCGACTTGGAAACTGCTCTGTGTTTGTGTCTCTCAACTCGGCTTCAGTTAGAGGGCACCAGAGCGAGCCCTGGGCAGAATTACAAAGTGAACCCAACTTGTTTTTGTCGTCCTCACCTGCTGTGGCATCCTCCTACACACTTTCATTATCTAATCATAGCCCTCCCCCTCCCTGCAGGCTCTGTTTGGGGCGCTTTGGCGATTGCTTCTGGCTAGTTAGGGACTACAGTAGCAATGGCCCCCCAAAGAATCCGGTTCAGCGCCAAAGCAACACCCTGGGCATGTCGGTTCTGAGCTTAGATGAAAACGGTATCCGAATTAAGTATTTCCTACATATCCCCCCTCAATACCCTCACACTCTGATTCCTGCTTCTGGGCTGTGTGTCCTCTGGAACCCCCTCCATGTATCATGTGTTCCCCCTTCCTCCATCCCAGCCACAATTTAGCCCCTAAATTAGCTCTTGCAATGGAATGACTCCCCAGCAGGCCTTGCCCAATGGCAGACTCCTGAACTCCATCCCAGACCCTCTGGACATGAAATCGCTGTCCCTACCCTGTAGGGGGCAGTTTGGCTAAGACAGAGCAACAACACACTCTGAATTTCCATGGCAACCCTGGATTTGATCTAAGGAGATACCCCCACATCTTTGGAGCTTAACTCCAAATATATTGGGAGAGGGAAGCTATGAACGAAACTGTGCATATGACAGCTATGGGATGTGATGGAACTGGAAGAGACAGTGACTTTGTTATGTTCTCTGACTTTCACAGAGACTTGATTGACGAACTGAGTATTCCACTCTCTAAAATTTAGAGTCTAAATGACTGTGCTGTAAACGATATTGCTCCCAGCCTGCCACACTATGAGACTCATCTAAAGAGCTTTTAAGTGTAGTAGAATATTTTAAAGTGTGTTACTTTTGTTTATGTTACATTTGTCTAACTCTGTGAAGCTGTGTTACTGTGCCTGCCTAAAACACCTGATGGTCTAATAAAGAACTGGCCAGTAGCAAGGCAGGAGAAAGGATAGGCAGGGCTGACAGAGAGAATATATAGAGGGAGAAATCTGGAAAGGGAGATCTAGGCACGAGAGAAGGGGAGGACATCAGGGACCAGCCACCCAGTTACATAACCAGCAAGCTACGGAGTAAGAATAAGATTTACAGAAGTAAGAGAACGGGAAAAGCCCAGAGGCAAAAGATAGACGGGATAAGTTAAGGAAAGCTGACGAGAAATAAGCCAAGCTAAGGCCAGGCATTCATAATTAAGAATAAGCCTCAGTGAGTGAATTTATTTGGGAGCTGGGTGGCAGGCCCCCCAAAAGAGTACAAAAAAACAAAAAACCCAACAACATTTAAGTAATACGGACTCTTAGGCCCAACTCTTAGATTGTTTTCCTTCACTTGTTCTAAGGTGGAGCCCAGGCATGAATATTTATAAGACTCCTTCCTTCTCCCTGAAAAGTAAAATGCACTGCCTAGGATTAAGAGCTGCTGTTGTAGAAGAACTCATGCTAATGGATGCCAATATCTCATCTACTCTTATCTTCAGTTTTTGCCTTTCACCACAATTGTACACATGAATGAAATTCCTCATATGTATGCCCCATCGTGACTCAATAAACTTTCTGGAACACCTACTACATATCTGGCTCTGGCACTGGAAGTAAAGTGAATGACATAAAGGTCCCTTTAATACCCTACAGTGCTATCCAATATTCTATGGGCAGGTGGTATGCACTTGCATTCATATCTCTAAGGAAAGAGTCCACAGCTTTCTTCAATTACTCGATGACAGATCAACATATAAAGAGTCCTGGCTCCGGAGGACCTGTGTTCCCTCTCCCTTCCACGTGGTTAGTATTGATAGTCAAATCCCCAGGCTGTGTATTCTGCCCTTGCTCTGCAAATACCAGGAGTAACCGTGGAAATCATCACCTCGCTGGTCTGTAGTGGCTCCTTGCTACACAGGTCCAGCACTGCACTCCCTTTCAAGTGTTTCCGCATGAAAGAGTCCACTTCCCATTGTCATGTATTCCTTTGCTCAACTTCCTGCTTTCCTCTTGACCTGTACAGTGAGATCACATTTAAAGCTACAACGCTTGGAAATAATTAAGCCTTTGTATTCGACCCAAACAACCAAAGTAGTAAAGATTTGAAACATCGGGGCCCAGAAACTAGCTTCAACTTCTGTTCCTATTTTATAGGTCCCTTATTAGCTAGGGATGCTCTACAATGGCCATCACCCTCTTTCCTATTCTCCTGTCTGTCTAGAAGACATCACCGTGTGGCTATAGCCGGGCTAACAGAAGCATGATACTTGCTGTCTGTGACAATCTTACTAAGTGTCACTCCAGACCCGCAGGGCCATGCTCTCACCTCCCTGTGATGATGTAAGCTGATCAGGCATCTCTGCCTCATCTCCCTCTACAGTCAAGCAAAGGGTGACACCCCCTGATCTAATCACCTCTTAAATGGCCCGCTGGTCAGTACCATGGCATTAATGGTGGAAGGTTAGGGGGTGGTATCAGTTGGTAAAGTGGAAGCCCGAGGACCTGAGTTGGAATCCCAGCATCACACAGAGTGGAGTGAGACGGAGTGAAGCCTCTGAAAAATGTGAGCCCAAATAGGTCCTTCCTCCAGGTTGTTTCTCTTATGTATTTGTCACAAAGGCAGACTTGACTCACACAACATATAGGAGTCTATTTCCAGGGTATCTGCTCTTTTCTGGAGATCTCTTTCTTCTGTTCCCTTGCCAACATCATACTGCCTTGACAATTGTAGATAACAGGAAGTCTTTAAGTGGGCTATCAGTCCTCCAACTTTACTCTTATTCCTCAATGTTCTGTTGTCTTTCCTGGGTGTTTTGCTTCTCCGTGTAAACCTCAGAGTCAATTGATTAGTATTTATACATTGAATCTGAAGATCATTTTACACACCAATCAATGATTCCCCCTTCCCTCCTTCCGCCACCCCCAGCCTCCCCTCCCAACCCATCCCCCACTCTCCCCCACAAGAAGGCAAGACCTCTCATGAGGAGGCACATCCAGTAGAGGCAAGTCCAAGACCCTCCCCCTGCCTCAAGGCTGCATGAGGTGTCCCATCAATAGGTAGTAGGGTCCAAAAAGTCCCCTCATGCACCAGGGATGGATTCTAATCCTACCACAAGGGGGGCCCCCAAGAAGATCAAGCTACACAACTGTCTCGCCATGCAGAGGGCCCCGCCCAGTCCCATGCAGACTCCACAGCCATTGATACAACTTTCATGAGTTCCCACTAGTTTGGTTGGTCATCTCTGTAGGTTTCCTCATTATGATCTTGATGTACTTGCTCACAGAATTCCACTTCTCTCTCCCCGACTGGACTCCTGGAGCTCTGCCTGGTGCCTGGCTATGGATCTCTGCATCTGCTTCTATCATTCACTGGAGAAAAGCTCTGTGATGACAGTTAGGGTATTCACTGATCTGATCTCTGGGGCAAGCCAACAGTTCAGTCACATTCTCCACTATTTCTAGTAGTCCAAGTTGGGGTCATCCCTGGGGATTCCTGGGAACTTTCCTAGCACCTGGATTCTCTCTATCCCCATGATGTCTCCCTCTATCATAGTATCTATTTCACTGCTTTCCCACTCCATCCCTATTCCAGCTTGACCATCCCATCCCCTTATGGTCTCACCCCCATCTCCTACCCTCCATTGTCCCCCCTCACCCCAAGTTCACTCATGGAGATCTGATCTATTTCCCCTTCCCAGAGTGATTCACACATCCCACTTTGGGTCTTTCTTGTTAGCTAGCTTCTCTGGAGTTGTGAATTGTAGTCTGGTTATCCTTTGCTTTATATCTAGTATCCACTTATGAGTGAGTACATACTATGTTTGTCCTTCTGAGTCTGGGTTACCTCACTCAGGATGATATTTTCTAGTTCCATCCATTTGCAAATGTCATGATGTCATTGTTTTTCTCTGCTGAGTAATACTCCCTTGTGTATATGTACCACATTTCCTTAATGGAAAAAGGGTCTTGACAACACTTAGTTTTTCCCAACCATGGCCATAGAGTAACTTTCTATTTGTTTAGTTTAAGTATCTTGTGCTGAGGGTTCTAACATACATGTCAGAGTCTAACATACGTGGCATTTTTTACGTGTATGGGTGTTTTGCCTGCATGTATGTCTGTGCACCATGCTAGTGCCTGTTGTCTGTGGAGGCAGAGACAGGAAGACACCTGGCACTCACTGGCCGACTAACTAGTCTTGCTGAATGAGTGAGCTCCATGTTCAATGACAGGCAGGCCCCTGTCTCAGTAAACAAGGTAGAGAGTGACAGAGAAGGACACTCAACCTCTGCCCCGCCCCCACATACACACATACGAGTGTGCCCCAGTACACATACACAGGCATACACTATCCATTCCGTATATCTATCTGTCTATCTATCTATCTATCTATCTATCTATCTATCTATCTATCTATCTATGTATCATCTATCTATCCATCCATCTATCTATCTATTTATTTATCTATCTATCCATCCATCTATCTATCTATCTATCTGTCTATCATCTATCTATCTATCTATCTATCTATCCATCCATCCATCTATCTATCTATCCATCCATCCATCCACCCATCCATCATCTCAATCTCTCCCTCTCCCTCCCTCCTTCTCTCTCACACATACAAGCACAAACAAATGGCATTATATTGAAAATTAAATTTCAGAATGAATTTTGGATCAGAGACAAACCAAATCCAAAACAATAGTTTCTAATTTCAAATTCTATTTGTTCATTGCCAATATATAGAAAAACAATCTTGTCTGTTGTATGATATGTGTCTTATATTCTGAAAACGTGTTACATTTGTTTCTTAGTTTCAGGGCTTTGAGTTCCGTCTGTCTTTTCGAATATTCTACCTGGACAGCCACAGTTAGACACAAGAAGTCATTACAGCTCTTCCTTCCCAGTCATCCCCCTCTCCCTCCATTCTCCTGTCTTACTGCAGTAGTTAGGACTCTGAGAACAGTTCCGATTCTAATAGTTCAGCGGTACTGTGTGCATTCTTTCCTCCCTCTGGTTAGCCTGGAGCCCATTCTCCAGTGCTTAATCTGCAGCCTCACTATCTCCATTCCTGTCTTATGTGTCCGGCTACAGCACATCATAAAAATACTCAAGACTTTAAGGGGACGTGACTAAGGCACAGACACTAACACAGCCCAGTGGCCTCTGCTTTGTACACTCACTAGCACATGATGAGTGATGTTGACATCCCCTCGTACAAGGTAGGACGAATAACAGACTTTGCGGTAAAGGGAAGGTGCCATAAAACTTATTTCGCATTAGTAATCATCCTTGTTGCCATAACAAAGGCACCTTAAGGATAAAAGAGTTAGTTTTGGCTTGACGTTTAAGGGGATGCAGTGCTTCGTGAAAGGAAGCGTGTTGGCAGGAGCTGGAGGCAGCTGGTCACATGGCATCCGCAGTCAGGAAGCAGAGAGGGATGAACGCTGGTGCTCAGCCCCCTTTTTCCTTTTTATTCAGCACCGGGACTCCACCCATGGCATAGCGCTGCTCACATTCGGGTTGAGTCTACCATCCTCTTAAACTTCTATGGAAGGAAGCATCGTCACGGACACACCAGGAAATATGTTTCCATGATGATTTGATGATTTTTTTTGTCCACTCAAGTTGATAACGAAGATTAGACATTATAGTGCCCCAGACGTATGCTGATAATGAACTAACTGCTCACACAGCCTCCCAATGAACTTCTTCCAAAGGACCCTGCCTTGGTGACTGTTCTATTGCTGTGAAGAGACACCGCGGCCAAGGCAATTCTTGCAAAAGAAAGCATTTAATTGGGGGCTTGTTTACAGTTTCAGAGGGTCGCTATGGAGGGGTGCGTGACAGCAGGCAGGCAGACGTGGTGCTGAAGCAACAGCTAGGAGCTTACATCCTAATCCACAGGCATGAGGCAGAGAGAGAGACACAGAGACACAGAGATACAGAGACACAGAGAGAGAGCACAAGACTGGACCTGGTTTGGGCTTTGGAAACCTCAAAGCCTACTCCAAGTGGCCTACCTCCTCCAACAAGTCCTCATCTTCTTACCCCTCCAAAACAGTTCCACCAACTGGGGACCAAGCATTCAAATATATGAGCCTATGGAGGCCATCCTCGTTCAAACCACTACGGGTATCTAAAGTCAAAGGAGTCCACAGTCAGGATATTCGAATTTTGGGTTTTTTTTTTTTTTTTTTTTTTTTTTTTTTTACATATAGCAACACTGTTATCTATTAATTCAGCTTTCTCTTTGGCAAGCCTTCTTCGGAGTCAAGCTCCTCTCCAGTGCTCTCTGCTCATAAGGGATAAAGAAAAAACAGCTAGAACACAACAGCTCTTGGAGCACGTGAAGGCAACATGATGGTGATTACCCATCAGCAAAGGCCAAGAGAATAAATACAACAAAACAGTCCACGACCCTGATCTAGCCTCCCAGGGCAGAATCCAAGAGCTCAAGAACAGGCTGTGTGTGATCGTGTTGCTCCCTGATGTGACAGCATATCCCCACTGGATGGGGACTCAATCTCTGTTCCTCTTATGGCCCCATCCGGGCATTTCTACTTCTGCTCTCCTACTAGAGGGTCTCTGTGACCTCCCTGGCCCTCACTGTCTGAGCCTGCCTTTCCCTGACACCATCTAGAGTGCTGGCAGGGAATGCTGTGTGTCAACCAAAAGGTCATCGTCCCTGGTCTTGGCTTGTAACTCAGTGCCTCTGGGGTTCCTCAGATTCTCAGGAGGATACGCCATGGCAACCTTCCTAGGAGAGGCGTTTTAAATGCCTCCTGATTAACTCAGTCCCCAGTTGGCAAGGCTCATCGCGATTGCTTATGTGACAGGTCCGAACAGCTGTTCTCACTTCGGCTTCCTCAGTGTGAACATGCGGGGCCGATTCCTCAAAGATCCAAGGGTACAAACTCTCCAAGTCGATCCTGGCTCAGCTAATTCTGAGCTGTGACCAGGAGCAAATTCCTTAGTCCCTCTTAAAAGCCTCTGTTCTCTGACCTCTGACCTACCTCCCGGGGTTGGTTGTTGTCCGGAGGGGTTTAGGAAGGAACTCAGCAGTAAGCTTTCGCTTCATGCACACAGCTATCGCCATTATTTCTGAGGAAAGCTCACAAAGAAAATGAAACTGCAAGCGCTAATGTCGTCTGTGAGACCCAGGAGCAGGCAAAGGAATTATCCGGAAAATGCACAATAACAGACGGCAGGTTGGGAGAAAAGTGTAAAGCCAGGTGCGATGTCTTGCCTGTCCTCGTTCAGAGGGGTGGCCTATGGTCTTCTGGCCTCCAAGACACATGGGACAAGTTGGAGAGAGTTCAGAAGGGGCTGATGCAGGTGTCCTAGGATGCAGCCTCTGCTGAGTGACTCCTCCCAGGGGTCAGGCGAGAAGAAGGAGAGAGAGGTGAGGTGTGTCCTTTTGTTTTTCCATCTGTCCTTAATGCCCCTCTCCTACAAAGAGGGGAGATGGAACAGAGCTGTCCTGCCCTTTGAATCACCTTGGCAACCCGAAGGCCTTTTCTCTTCCAGGAAATTGTAAACAAAACCAATTCCCCACGCTGGCACTCATCTCTGTTTTCCTTCTCCGGGAGCGGGTACTTTCCAAGAAAAATGTCTCTTGACTGTTCTCAACTGTATTCCAGATCTCTTCAAAATGCATTGAGTAATATATGAATGACTCTAGAAAAAAAATATATATATATTGTATATATATAAAAGCCCCTTGTCTATGTGTTCAGGTTAGCAGGCTTCTTGTGACAGACACAAATAGGTGATGGAGTTATAGCCAAGTTATGTAGAACAGGAGGCTAGATGGAAAGAGGAAAGGGATGTAAGAGGTCATGTGAGAGAAAGAGAAAGATCTGCCTTCCAGCTACGTGACCAAGGTCCTTGAGGGAGCCCTCTGCCCGAGACACCCGAGATACAGTGTTCTGTGGTCAGCACCTTGAACTTACCAGTTTGTTTTATAAGTCAAGTCAGATTAGGCAATGGAGTCTGCATACACAAAATTCTAACCCTCAAACTCCTGTGTCAGGAGCCCAACTCTTGCCCAGTCTCTGCCGCTGCCTTCTGCTCTGGCAGTGGGGGTAGCGGGTAGGGGTGGGGCTTTCCATGGAGGGGGTGGGGTGGGGTGGGGTGCTTTCTCTGTTCTTTGGGAGGGAAAATCTCAGCATGTGCCCTGTTACAGGATGGATCCTGGGCACCTGGGAGGATCTGGAGGTGTGGTAGAAATCTCTAACCCAAGGAGCAACTCCAAGTCACCATGCCAGACTGAGGAACAGGCCTTTCTTTCCTCTGCAGCCTTGTGTAATGACACAAGGCTCCTCCTCCTCGTTGTGTTAATGTTGAATTTAAGTGTACAAGCATCCTCCTGGCCACCTTGTCCAGTGACACGAGGAAGTCAATGAGCAGATCTAGTGAGCAATTTGTTGTCTAGGTGACCCATCTGTCAGGCTAGCTCTGACGTCAGTTGACGTTGGTCATCAAGTCCACCATCAGTCCACCAGGTGTGGAAGACATGAGCCCCGACTGGAAACAAAACTCCTGGCAGAGAAGTGAGATAAATGGAAATTTGTTGAAGAACTTAAACACAAATTATAGGTAGCATTGTTTGGGATTCGGTTTCTGTACTGGCCCCAACAGAGCAGACCAAAAGTCAAAACGAGTCACCACACTTAAGCTCCATGTCACTAAAGTCAAGCTTTGAACTTCCAAGAAGCCAGGAGACAGACAGACAGACAGACAGTCACACACACACACACACACACACACACACACACACACACACACACACACACGGGGGGGGGGAGCGGAAATAGAAGAGAAAAGAGAGAGGTCATAGCAAAGTTCTCCACATGTGGTTTGCCACATGATCATGAAGTTCACTCCTTTTGAACTTTTTATCCTTCCAAGCCTGCCTCGCCCATCACAAGACTGTAAACTTACTTAAAACATTGTGAGAATTTTTTTTTTTTTTGCAAATTTTTTTTTGGGGATAATTTATGTCATTCTAGAGTGTGAACTTACAATAGCGTAGTCATGCTGGAAAGTCCAAGGGCTGGACATGCCTACAAGTACTCGGCAAGCTGATGTAAACTAAGGCTCTCTCGGTCCTCATCTTCTAGGGAAATGACCACTCTTTTTTTTTCTTCTTTGTTTCTATTTTTTCCCTTTAGCCATCCTCCATCTTTCAAAGCATCCCCCCCTCCCATCTCTCTCTCACCACGCATGCACAGGGTTGTTCATGATAGGCTTTCTCTGGCTCCTTTTTCAGAGTGGAAATAGAGTCCTATGCTCTATCATTCTCAGTCACCACCAGGGACCGTCCATCATCAACTGTGACGACGACAGTGGAAAGACCTGTGTCCACATCGCAGCAGCTTCGGGTTTCGGCGACATTATTACCGATCTGGCAAAAGTCCCTGAGTGTAACCTGCAGGCCCTGGATATGGATGACAGGTATCCATGGCAACTCAGAGAGTGCTGGGAACTCCAGTCATTGTCCCCTAATGTCAATCTTAAAATAAAGACATCGAAGGCGCCATCCTTTCCGCCTATATCCTTACTGCTGGTAACACGGGTGTCTGTGACAAGCCTCCGTCTATTTTAGTAAGAGGAGGAAAAATCATTGTTGTGAACAGAAATCATGACTACGTACTGTCAGAGTTTCCACTTTTCACTAAACATCTGCAGTGTTCTCAGAAGGCTTTCTATTGAACTGACTAATGAAGTTTGTATTTCCTTCTTCTCTCCTGAGTTATATCATATGCCCACAATTTCCTATCCAGAGTGTGAGATAAGGGACGAGGGGCCTTTTAATTCAAAACCATGGGCCTTACTAAGGAGGCTTTTTTTTTTTTTCTTTTTTCAGTCATTGGTGATATATTGGCTGGAAAAGGAAGCTGGGTCCAGAAAGGGAAAATGATTAGTCTCAGGGGTCATTAGGAACGGAGTAAAGGACTGCACCTGCATCTTGTAAATGTAGCATCTATCACCTCTGAGGACGGGCTTACTAACCTTTGTTTAGTTTAGGCACTGAGTCTCGGGAAATGCAAGGAAAAAAATAACAATTAGCAAAACGGTTGAAAATAAGTGTGAGAATTACAAACTATCTGAGTGTGTGTATTCACCATTTTCCGTTAAAGTGAGAACTGAGAGCATGACAATCTTAGAAGTCCCATAAGAGTGTCCCCGCCCCCATATCTGAAATTCTTTCAGTGTGTGTGTGTGTGGGGGGGTGTCTTGTCTTCCACATGGATCTTGGGAGCTGGAGGTGGCTAACCTGATGATTTTAATTAAAATTGAAGGATGCTTTTTCCTAAGAGCAGGCGTTGACCCTGAGAAGGTAAGAAAGAGGATGTTGGACTAGAATTCTTGTAAAAGAGCCATAAAGAGAACGGAATATGTTGCAGCATTAAGAGATGAAAGGAGGTGTGCCTAATTCAAAAAGCAGCTTCTATGGAAGCAGCTCCCCATTCTGCAGAACCACACAACTAACAAAGAAAATCCATTTTCCTGAGCTTCTGGGAAGGAAACAAACCCAGAGAGGAGAACGGAGGAAAAGGGGACTGTAGTTTCTAGGAGCCCCCGCCAAAACCTCCCCCTCCCTCACCCCCAAACCCCTGGGTAAGCCATTCCCGCACCTCTGTCTTGTATTCTCATGTTGGACACGAGACTCTGGCTTTTCTGTGAAACTGTGAGTTTCTGTTCATAATTGAACTGTTCAGAATCATCACAGGCTTAGGGGCATCTCCATCTCTGCGACTTCTGTCCGTCTTTTTCCTTTCTTTTCCTTTTTCCAAAGGAAGATTTTGTGGGAGGAGAAGAAAAATAAGATCGCGAAGAGAGGTGTGGAGGTCGGGGAGGGGCTTGGAGAACGAGCCTGCCCTATTAGCGGACGCCAGAGAACTGGCAAGGTGGTGCACCCTGGAACCATAGCCCCCAGGAGGCTGAGGTGGGGGATCTACAAGTCAGAGGCTGACATGGACTACAGCATGGGCAATGGAACGAGACTGTCTCCAAAACACCCCGGGTTTTTTTTTGTTTGTTTGTTTGTTTGTTTGTTTTTTTCCGAGACAGGGTTTCTCTGTGTAGCTTTGCGCCTTTCCTGGAACTCACTTGGTAGCCCAGGCTGGCCTCGCACCCCGTTTTTTAAATGGCCAGCAGGATGGCTCAGGAGATAAAGGCACTCGTCACCACGTCAGATAAACTGAGTTCATACACACACACACACACACACACACACACACACACACACGAAGGAGGGAACTAACTCCCACAAAGTGCCATGGTACACAAGCATGCACAGACACATCCACACACACTAAATAAATGTAGGGAAAAAACTAAGTCACATAATACATCTACGGTATTTTAAACATCATGGTACTCACCTAAGACTAAGGCCAAATCACAAATAACACAGAAGCAGCCTCCATGTTTTAAATGTCCCGAATTTCATCAGTCTATGAGATCATAATTCACTTCCATAAACAACCCATTTCTCTCCAGGGAGGACAGTCTATTATTGGGTTCTCCTCCCTGCATGTTTCTGGCAATTCTCCTGAGATGTTTACAGGCTTCACAAATCAACCCTGAGGTACTGACAGCTGGAGCAGGCCTGTTCCCTTCCACCCATCATCCCTCACCACGCAGGGACCACCTCATCACCCAGTGCTGGCCTCTGCTCGGTCACAGAGGTCCTGACCTTCCACTCCTCATTGCGATGGCTGAGGCCAGCTTGTAGGATCATCCTGCAGCCTTGAGATAGGAAAGAAAATGTAGCTCATTCAACACAGCCTCTGTGTCACAAATTTGCCTCAGTGTGCAAGTCAGAGGCTGTCAGTGTGTTCCCTTGTTTTTCTGGACCCCTCCCACGACGGCCAGAGGAAATAAAACAGCTGGTCTTAGCAAGTGTGAGGCCGAGTTTATTTCACAAACCTTCGGAGTGAATTGTTGCGTGTTGGTAAGCCTCCATCAGCTGAAGTCACTGGCAATTTTCCTCTAAATGGAGAGAATAATCTGCTGTTGCCTCATCTTGTAAAATATTGTCTAGAGAGCTCTTTTATGAAAATGAAACAAATCTTACCTGTAACATTCAGATACAGTGTGACAGATGACGGCACATTCAGATACATGGTGTGATAGGTCACTGCACATTCAGACATAGTGTGATAAGTCACTGCATATTCAGACACAGTGTGATAGGTCACTGCACACTCAGACACAGTGTGATAGGTCACTGCACATTTAGAAACAGTGTGATAGGTCACTGCATATTCAGATACACAGTGTGATAGGTCACTGCATATTCAGATACAGTGTGGTAGGTCACTGCACATTCAGACACACAGTGTGATAGGTCACTGCACATTCAGACACAGTGTGATAGGTCACTGTATTGATGATACATTGCCCTCTAAGGTGTCATAATGTGGAGATGGGGGTTAACACACAGAGAACACACTCTGAGTGTGGGGACCAAGGGGCCACACAATGTACCTAGACACTCTCTACATACTTGGGTCCAAGGCCCTTCTCTGCCCACCTCCAGGTGCTCCTATGCCTGAGGGTTATTTGGCTCTCTCCTGCATGCCCTTCTGCCAAGAGCCCAGGTCCTAGAACAAGGCCCAAGAGAGGCCTGCCATCCTGTGTCCTTCCTTGCTGCCCCGGGACTGCTTCCTTTCCTGACTGAGAAACAGGAAGCTTGGTAATTTTCTGCAAGGGAGACCTCATTCGTGGGAATGACATCACATTGCCTTCCTAATCCCAGTTCTTAGGGGAGTCGGGGGGAGAAACCAGAACCTGATAGTGTGACATTGCATCATCCAAAATATGGCCTATCCAATCTTGACTAAAACTATAGCAGATTCAGGTGTCTGGTCCCTTTACACGGTATTTTCTAGAAGCCTAATGTCCATGGCTACTCATCACCTCTGCCTAAGGGCCACGGCTACTCATCACCTCTGATCTGATGGACATTTCCAAGCAATTACAAGTCTACAACATCCGAAACCACATGAGCACAGGACAACACATAGCCACGGCTAAGGGAGAAGTATTTATTTACAGTGAATACACTCTGTCTGCAGTGTATACAGAGATACGACGCTCTCAACCACCCCTACCCAAGGTTAACTCTGTATACACATTAGCTAAGCTGGAGACTCAAACTTCTGCTTTAGATAAAAAGGTCTGATGCATACTGGAGCACATAAAGACCTCCTGGAACAGGGTATCAAAATGAACTATCCAAATTCTTGCTTCTCATGGAGCTTTGAAAAAAAATCACAGTACACTGTTACCCAGAACTGTCCATGATATAATAAAGAGCGTGATATTGTCAAATCATCCTTTCAGTAATCGTTGGATTGAGACCCTTAAGGGGGGTAGGAGTTCCAGTAGGTACAACACAGTGAGTGAAATGTTCTCATTTTTTCTTAAATGTATCTAAAGTGAATCCAAGGGAAAGAGTGGAATATTCACTATGTCAAGTAGCAATGCCTTGTCACAACCAAGGTTTTTAGACATTATCACAATTTTTATTATCTATAATTTAATCATTTTTTCCCAGTATGGAAATCTAGAATTGAACCTAGGCCCTCAGTAGGCTAGGCAAGCATGCTACCATGGAGCTATCACACCAGCCCTGTGGTTTCCCAATTTTATCATCTATTTAGACTCGTGGAAAACGTAACCTCCATCTCTTTCGGCTGATTACAGAATTTTCACAATACCACAATATTTAAGAATAGAGGTTGGAGGTGGCCCTCTTGATGCTTGTCTGTGTCCTCTTGGGTCTGATGAGCCTTCAATCTCTCTGAGCCTTACTTGGGAGCATAGCGATCTTAGGCTACAGGTCATCTTGGCTTGTCACGTGACTCAGACATTACAGGCCCCGCCCTCCCAGTAGTTCTACCAAAGAAGCTGAGCTCTGGTGTCTATTGTTGTTTAGCCTGGTAGTCCCTTGTGTTCTTTTTGTTGTTGTTTTTGTTGTTGTTGTTTTTTTTTTTTTTTTTTTTTTTTTTTTTTTTTTTTTTTGAGACAGGGTTTCTCTGTGTAGCTTTGCTCCTTTCCTGGATCTCACTCTGTAGACCAGGCTGGCCTCAAACTCACAGAGATCCGCCTGGCTCTGCCTCCCGAGTGCTGGGATTAAAGGTGTGCGCCACCACCGCCCGGCGTCCCTTGTGTTCTTAACAACCTCTTGTAATGGTACTGGGGTTCAAATCCAGTGCCTGGCACATGCTAGGCAATGCTCTACTGCTCTACTACGGAGTGACATTCTCAGGCCTTTAGCACCCTATGTCACATCTGCCTTGACATCTGAGGAAGAATTCTCTGTCCGGGGTTGGGGAGGCCAGCTCCCTCTCCCTTTCCATGAACAGTTAAATATGTTGCCTTGCGTCCCATCTGTCCCCAGTTCTGAGTCTGGCTTTTGGATGCAGGCAAACATGATTTATCATATTTGCCCTGCCACACCTCTCCTCTAAGATTAAGTACAAAGTCAGCCATGCCTTTAAAGAGAGGACAGAAGAAAGCAGAAAAGAATATACGGTCACATTAATAAATGGTGTTGAGAAAAGTGTGCCATGTATTAGAAAAATACATACCCAGAGATAAGAACTTACTCCATAACCTAGGCTGGCCTCAAATTTGTAAGCCTTCGGCCTCAGCTTCCTGGATGCTGAAATTATAAATGTGAGCACCATGCCATACCACATTTCTTATTTTTAATCCAAATAGTGACTTTCTTTTTAATCTATATCCACTAAAATTTTCCTTTTGTGTGCGTACATGTGTGCACATCTGTAAGTTTTAACATGTATAGATTATATGCCAACACAAACAAAATTCCTAACAGTGCCATTGACTCCAACATCAACTCATGTTGCCTTGGGATAGCGGCACATACTCTCATGCTAAGCCCTGGCAACCACAGATTAGCTCTCTCTATAGTTTCTTCTTTTCAGAATGTCACAGAGATGTGACCGTGGGTTGCACGTCCCTTAGCCACCATGCTATGATGGGAAGTGTTTCAGACTTCTGAATTGTTGGGACTTGAGAAGACTTCCATACGTGTAACAAGACATCTTGAAATGAAGCCAAATCTAAGCATGAAGTGTGTTTAAACACGCAGCCTGGGAGTCATTCTATAAAACATGTTGAGTGCCCTTGTACTTCAGCCCTGACTTGTCATACAGGGTCAGATATAGAATTTGTAACATCCAACATGTCAGTGCTCAGATTTTTAGAAGAGGGAAGGTCACTGTGGGACCCTTTGAGACTGGCTGGTGTCACATAGGAGAATGCACTTGAGGTTCAGGTCTGCTGTCGCGCTCTGGTAGCCTGTTGCTTATGTCATTGAGGCATAGTCCACAGTGTAGAGGAACCACTGTTTATCCATTGACCCCTGGAAGGATGGTGGTTTCCTTCCATTTGGGGAAGTTATGGTCAGTTGCTATAAACATTTGAGAGCAGGCATTTATGTTAATGTAAGTTCTCATTTCTCTACCTAGATATCTAGAGTGGGATTCCTGGGTCACATAGTCAGGATATATTTAATCCTATAAAACTCCTACTAAGATCATAGGCAAATTCCAGGTCTTCTACATTTATTGCCAGCATCAACTATAATCAAGCTTTGTTGGGTTTTGCCTTGTTTGAATAATTTTTACTGGCATGTGGGATCTCCTTGCCATTTTAATTTGCATTTCTTCAATAACAATTTTGTCGTTGGTGATTCAGGGTCTCACTCTGCAGGGCAGACTGGCCTGGAATTCACTATGTAGCCCAGGCTGGACTCAAACTCACAGAGATCCTTGTCCTTAACCTCCTGGGTACTAAGACTTCAAGTGTGTGCCACCATGCTGGCTTGACAAGTAGTTTTGAGCCTGTGGCACTCGTCCTGAGTGTCTCGCCACCCACACATCTTTTTTGATGAAATGGCTGCTTGATCCTTTGCTGTTTTTCATGTGAGTCTGTCTTCTTATTGTTCAGTACTGAAAAATGTTATGTATTCTAATTATAAGCCTTTGGTTGAACATGTGGTTTGTAAATATTTCTTCCTGTTTTCTGATTCCTCTTTATTGTATTCAGAAAACACTGGTTTTACAATTTAACAAATGGTTAAGTATTGGCGAATATCTGTCTTCTGGTTAAGAAAGGACTTTCTGAACATGAAAGAGATAAAATGAAACGTAATTGAATGTGAGTGCTTTCCTTTTTTTTTTATAGAAAATCACTAAAAAATTTAAAGATTGAATAAAATTTTTTTTGAAGTTTGTATAGATGACCTATAAATGGTCAGTGTCTTTAGTATGCAAAGAACCCACTCAAATTAGTAAGAAAAACGGTAATATTATAATAGAAAAATAGACAATAGAAACTAGTATAGTGGCAATGCCTATAAACCCCTCACTTGGGAAGCTGAGACAGAAAGAGTATGTATTGAAGGTTAGTCCTTCTTATACAGTGAGAATCTACCTTAAAAAAAAAAAAAAGGCTTTAAGAGTGATTTCAATGAAGAAATTCAAGTGACAAATTTAACCTTACTAGTAAGCAAATAAATGCAAAGGAAAACATCAAAGTATCATTTTGCCAACTAAATTAACAATGATTTAAAAGATGGTGATGTACTCGGTGTTCAAGAAGGAGTATGGACTCAGCTGTAAGAGGGTAAACTGAGTCAGTGATCCTGGAAGGCAGGTGGCACAGAGAGCCTTAAAAACCACTCAAACTTCCTCTTCTAGGAAATCCTCAGGAAGGGCAGAGATGGGAGAGCAGACAGAATGCACAGAGGTGGCAGGAAGTGTCTTACACACCCTAGATTCCTATACCGGGTTCACACACACCATTTCATTCTGTGGATAGCAGTGTCCTCCTTGAGCCTGACTCTGGGTGGAAGCTGACCATGGCTAAGCTGTCTGTAAGGTTCTGTTGAGCTCCTTATGTTTCTCCTCTGGTATTCCTCCAGGACACCCCTGCACTGGGCTGCAGCTGCCGGGAAAGCAGAGTGCGTCCAGTCACTGCTGGACTTGGGCATGGACAGCAACCTGAGGGACATCAACGAGAGCACGCCCCTGGCCTACGCTCTGTACTGCGGCCACACAGCCTGCGTCAGGCTCCTCTCCCAAGGAGGCCGGTGAGTTTATCTACTGTCTTCCTCTCAAAGATGTATGACATTAACATTTCTCCAAACCACCATCATGCAAACCCAGCAATAACAACATTGCCTCTGTGTGTGTGTGTGTGTGTGTGTGTGTGTGTGTGTGTGTGTGTGTGTGAACATGTGGAGGTCAGAGAAGAGTTTTCAGAAGTTTCTGTCCTTCCGTCATGTGAGGTCCAGGGCTGGAACACAGGTCATCAGGCTTGGTGACAGGCATTTTTATCCACTGATCCATCTAGTGGTCACAGTGATGTAATAATATCAGAATTATGTAATATAAGTAATATTTTTAATTACCTAATTAATTGTGTGTGTTAGCCGTCCTCTAACATAGAGTGAAATGGTCTCCATTATGTGGGACAGGATAATAGAAACAAGCTTGACTCCATCAGTTACGGCACATAACCGTAACTTTCCTCCTCTTTGAACCTTCTCTTTCCATTCTTTTTCCTCCTTCTGCCTAGATCACTTTTTCTCGAGACACTTACACACTCTCAAAACTTTCTGAAGATGCCAAAAAAGCTTTTTGAAAATCTGAGTTACAGCCATCATATTATGGTGTCAAAATATTTAATTAAGAAAATTTCAATAAAATATTTGCTCTGTTATTTATTTAAGCAGTAAGTTTGTGTTCGCTGCATGTTAGAATGAAAAACCATATTTTAATTAAAACAATATTGTAGCTGCAATCCCGGGGTTCTGGAAGCAAAAGCAGGAGGGTCATGAGTTTGAGGTTAGTCTGGGCTGTCTGTGTAAAGAGACACCGTTGGTAAATGAATAAATAAATAGTTGTTAACTTCATTTAAGGTAGCGATTTTCCGAACAAGGAAAATAATGAGCAGCACTTTTTTCCATTCTTGGTAAATCTCTCTCTCTGTCTCATTAGACAATTAAGCCAACTTTGATTGAATTTTGCACTGTGGTATAGAAATTTCATCCGGTCAAAGCCCAACACCAATGAAGAGAGAAATTAATGGCACCAAGATTTCCCCTCTTCTCACACTAGGGCTGATTACCAAACAATCAGCAGGTTTCATGTCCCTCTAGGCTCTGTTCTGTGCAAATCCATGCAAGCTTTCCACATCAGAAGTCTTAATTCTACTGGGGTTGGGGGGAATCAAACCTCAAGGCAACAAAAGGCCATCAGATCTACTGGGTTACTGTCCAAGAACAAAATTCGGTTTCAGCACTGTTCCTCCAAACAGTCATTAGGTGCTGCACCCACTGCTGAAGGAGACTGATAAAGCCGACCGACAGCTGCCTCAACCACTCATTCAATCAGTGTGCTTTAAAGTCAAGAAACTGTCCCACCCATTGGATTTCAAACCAAGAAAACTAGGGAGTATTCTTAAATGCACTAAAAAGTCATTTATAAACCCATAAGCAACAAAATACCACTGTACCAGTCCAGAAACTATTATGAAAAAAAAAAAAAGGTGAAGGCAATAAATAAAAAATTTAGTCAGCTTTTCTCTCCTCTCCTCCCCTCCCCTCCCCTCCCCTCCCCTCCCCTCCCCTCCCCTCCCCTCCCCTCCCCTCCCCCCCTCCCCTCCCCTCCCCTCCCCTCCCCTCCTCTCCTCTCCTCTCCTCTCAGTTGCTTATATAATACCACAAGTAGGATGCAAACTCTTGAAAGCCTTGATTTCTTGTCCAGGCTCATTAAGTATCTGTAGACTCTCTTGTGTTGTTTCCTCATTCATACATTCTGCTACACAACTACCTGAGTAACGTGGGGAGTCCCCATTCTGGCGGGGGAGGGGGGGACGACTCATTGATCATGTGATTGCCATGGTGAAAGGGAGATAAAAATGTATTCATAATTTAAAAGTAGAAAGGCTATATAGTCATGTAAATATGTATGTGTGTGTGTATGGACAAAGAGACTTGAGAAAACACGGTGGTGAAACTGTTTTCATAGTGAGAAAACATCCCTTGTCTGCGTCCAAATTTAGTGCTGGTGTTTTTCAAACAGACTACAGTATCTCATTCCGAAGAGTAATATTCCAGTCCACCCCCCTTGGCAGCCTGCACATGGGTCCAGTTTTGAGGTTGATTCCTAACGCAGAAAGCATGGACTTGACCATGGCCTCAAAAGGGAATAGTACACACTTTCCAAAGAACTGGAACAGAACAACGCCTCGGGGAACCTCAGCTTGAGCAAGCCCGCCGAACAGCTGCTGCTAACCTTTTTTCGGTTGAGTTTGCTTGTGAATGGAGTATTGCTCACATCTGCCACGCCCGACCTCTGGCACACATGACTTCCTCTTCCACTGGAACTCAAACTCAATCTCATTCTTCTCTGCCTGTTTCCTTCAGTAGAGTGTTTTTCATAACTGTATTTAGGGTGTTTTTTTTTTTAAGATGTGAAAGAATAACAAAGAACAAACTATAAAACGTGCAAGATGCTGGATACATAATGTCAGTGCTGCCGGACCCCCTGGGGTCTCTCACTCGGAGCAGACGTAAAGCCAGTTACCTCTGCAGCTCCTCTCCTCTCCTCCTCCTGCCCCGTGAGGCAGAACTCACACCTTATTCTTCATCTCTAATGCCTCTGTCACTGAGATGAGAGAGCGGGATCACTTTAAGCTATTTTCAGCATAACCAGTTGATAACTGAAAACGGATTGCCATGAGGTCATTGAAAGGCTATCCTCTGGAGACTCAGGGGATGGTTCAGCCAGTAAATGCTTGCACAACAAGCCCGAGGACCCGAGTTGGATCCCCAGCACCCACGTACAAGCCAGGCATAGTAGCCCACGGCTGTAATCCCAGCGCTGGGGAAATGGAGACGAGGGGGTGTTTGTGGCCCGCTGGCCAGCTAACCTAGCCGAATAAGCAAGCTCCAGATTCAGTGAGGCCCTGCCTCAAATCATCATCGTCATAATAATGTTGGTCCAGAGACATGGTTCAGCAGGCAAAGGGGCTAGCCATGCAAGCCTATGGCTGAGTTCCATCCTTGGAGCCCACAGAAAGGTCAAAGGAGAGAACCAGATTCACAGAGTTGCCCTCTGACCTCCACAGACATGCCCTGGCATGTAAGCACCGGCACTTAGGCACACCATACAACGTCAACACAAAAAACGCAAATCTCTCCTCAAAAGGGATCAGAGATGGTTTATTCTGGAACCAAATATGGGTGGTCAGTGGCCTGGCAACATCGATTTGGGTTACTTCAACGTTCATGTTCCAAGATGAAGTTTGTATAGAAACAGAAGAAGGATACTTGTGAATCAAGAAACCTTGCAGATACGTTAATGGAAACAATTGGTAGGCAGGTTAGAACAGAGCGGGGGAATTTCTGCTCTGGGTCTCGGGTACTGTCTGACATTCTTAGCCTTTGGGTTGATGGGAGCTAGGTATCAGCTTGTTTACTCCAAAGGACTTACCTGATGGTCACCAACAGAGGAGGGCAATACATGGCTATTAAGAAGACTGGAAATAACCTGAGATAAGTTGACTCTGGGTTTTGTAACATTCCAAACGCTCCTGAAGTTTGAATCCGTTCATTGCAGAAGCGTCAGTAGGAGATGCAGCTTCTTTCAGAGAACTGTCCTTCACAACAATAATAAATAATTGTTAAAGATTAGATAAGTAAGGTTGACAGATACAGAGGAAGGCACACACCTCAACCTCTGGCCTCCACATGTAGGGAGAAGGGGAAGGAGCGGGGAGGAGGTGAGGGAAAGGGAGGGAAAGGGGAGAGGGAGGAAAGAGAAAATAGCCCCTGTGGAACTTAATGCAGAAACCCATCAAGTGGCCAGAGAGCCAAAAATAAGCAAAAGTGGAGTGCAGAGTCCTGAACAGGATGGCTGTGCCACACCCAGCAAGCCTCAGGGGACATCACAAAGAGAAAGAGAAAACGGAAGAGCCAGGAGCTGGAAAGATGCGCAGCAGAAAGGTGTCTTCTGGACATCACACAGCATTGCACTCGCGAACTCACCGCTGCTGTGGTTTCTGCATAAGACCTGTGCAAGACTGGGCCGGTCCACAGATTTCCTCATGAATGGGGAGGGGTCCTCCCTAGGGAATTCTCTGCTAAGGGGATAGGATGTCATTTTCTCTAGCAGTGTAGCCATGATACATTGCTTATGTTCCAGTAAAAAACTTCCCTCCCACACTCATGCAAGAAACCCTAGCTAACCTCAGTGGGAGTGCTGGTGAGGAAAAAGTTTCAGCAGGAGAGGGAGGCGGATGAGAGAGAGGGGAGCTGGGATGAAATGACTAAAACGTACTACATGCATGTATAGCATTACATTACATACATGTACAATACCGTCAAAGGGCAACAAAATGGGGTATGAGAGGAGACTCTAACCCGAGGAATGAAGGGATGTGGGTAGCACACGCCCATAAGCACAGTACTCAGGAGGCTGAAGCAAAAAGATTATGGGGTTGAAGCTACATTACGTAGAGAGTCCCCATCTCAGAGAGAGGAGAGGTGTTGAGGTACCACCTCTGCAAGGAGTTAACAGAAGGTGGGGTCCTTGAGAAAAACCTTGGCTTGAAGACTGCAGGCCTCTGGGGATGAGCCCAGACAAGCTGATCAAGCAGATGGAATGGGTTGGGGTGTCAGTATCTTATTCTTTCCCCTGTTTCCTGTCCTCGCATGGCACTCTCGTTCTTTTCTGTTCTAGAGCAGAACCTGCTCGGCCTCTTCCTTCCCAGAACAGTCGACCCCAAAAGAAGGAAGGACGATTCAGCATGCTCAACCAAATCTTCTGCAAACACAAGAAAGAAGAGCAGAAAGCCAATCACAAGGACCGCAGCAGGGACAGGCATAAGGAGGACACCACCTCGGAAGTCAATGACATCATCACCACCTTCGACAGCGTCGTCGTGGATACCAACTGCCAAGATCAGCCTGGTGACCAGGTGGCTATGGTTGTCTTTAAGAAGAGGACCTCAGAGAATTCAAAGTATCTCTTGCCAGAAAGGAAACCTCTGGCCCGGAAGGGGCTCCCACCAATCAGAACACAGAGTCTCCCACCCATCACCCTGGGCCAAAATCTCCTGACAGCCTCCCATGGAGCCACTTCCCATACTGGCCTGAGCTCTGGTCCTCAGCATCCTGCCCAACGTTCTCAGAAAAGTCGGAGTGAACAGGACTTACTAAATAATAGGACTGGCTGCCAGATGTCACTAGACAATCCCTTGAAGGGGGACACTAATCAAGCATTCTCCTCCAAGGCTTGGACCGTGTCTTCTTCCGATAAGTTACTAGACAGGTTATTTGCTGGCCAGCCTGGTCACCAGGAGCCCTCTGGGCCACCTCATCTTCCTCATCTACATAATCCCTCATCAGGTAACAGCCTTACTTCCTTCTCTTTCCTAAAGGGCTCCCTCATGCATGGAGTGTCTCTTGTAGAGTTAAGCTAGTAACTGCCAGATGAGTAGCCTGCAGGCGAGGGCGATCACATAGTAACTACAGTCGCTTTTATTTTTTCCCCCCCGGACAAAATAAATGTTTGAAGATTTCTGGGAAGTAAAACCTTTCAGCTTTTCCACCCTGTGTGTGCTGAGGTAAAAGTGTGCTGTTCTCCAAAAACAGCAACAGAAACAAAAAGAGTATTGCTGTTTCCTCTAAAAGTGATTTCTTTATTGGAGTTCTGTGGCCCTCTCATTCCCTAGATGCTAATTTTCTTGTGCAGTTAGTTGTGTGTTTTAAGCCATCATTCAGGCTCCGCCCGAGATCTATCCCACCAACACCTGAGGTGAGAAAAAATGCCAATACCTTGTTTGGATCTGTGTAGAAAAAAATGTGACATATTCGCACATGTATGGTTTATACCTCCCCGCATACCAAAGGCTTGCATGGTTCTTCTCCCTCTCCCCTCACCCAAAGCTACCAATGTCATTCAATTTTTTAGCTTATACTTCCAGACACATGTTACACATTTGGGTATAGGCCTATGCTTATAAACATGAGATCTCTCTTTCCTCTTCTCCGTACTCCTGCTCCTGACAGCTTCGAGGAGTCTCAGCTTTTCTGTCCTGCTGTTTTGCTCTCACACTCAAATAACCTTGTCCCGAGCTTTAAGAATAATTTCTGCAAATAAACAGGAACTCTGTACATATCCCCTTGTAGTAATTATCATAGTGAAGAACTTAAATTTGGGGGAGGATGTTGGCTCACACCTTTAATCAGGAGGCAGAAATGGGTGGATCTCTATGAGTACATCAAGCCCAGCCTCGTCTACATAGAGAGCTCCTGGACAGCCACACCTACATAGTGAGGCCCTTTCTCAAAAAACAAAAAAACAAAAACAAAAAAAACCCTTACATTTTATATACATACAAATATTACATATTAAATATATTAATATTCCATATTATAAATAAAGCATCACACTAAGCAATTCATTTTGCTGTTTAAGCAATGCATTTTGATGTTTCATTTTGCTTTTTGAGAGGGTTAGCATTGAATTTACTATGTAGCCAAAGATAACCTTGACTCCTAGTCTTCTGCTCTCGCCCTCCATGTGCTGGATTATAAGTTTATGTCTTCTTGCCCAGCTCTTATTTTTATTTTTTAAAAAAAGTGATGCATAAGGGATTCTGAGCCCCTCTAAGGTTGTAAAACAACTTCCTAACTCTGCTCACTGCTGCTCACATGGTGCCTTGGTTTGCTTTTAAATAAATTAATTCCCAATACTTAAAACATGACATTTTATATAAAAATCTACAGAAAGAGTCTAACTTTCTCTTGGGAAATCTAAGCCAACATTCTCACGAGACAATAACTGATTAGCTCTGAGGCATCATGGTACTCACTTCTGCTTGCATTTCACTGGCCAGAACTGGGGTCACATGCTCACACCTATCTACAAAGAGGATTGGGAACTGGAGGCTTTATAGCTGGGTGCCTTGTTCCGACCTCCAAATCAGATTTCTGCTTCTCAAGGAGAAGAAAGAGAGTAGACATTGGGAAGGGAACTAATGGAGTCTGCCTGGAGTATCATCCAAAGCATCTACATCATGTGAGCAGAAGAACGTTAGATACAATTGCTCTGGGCTGGGCCCCAGAGAAGTAACCAGTGAAGTCCTGGGGCTGCAGAACTATGAAAAGAAGTGAAAGTTAGTAAGGGATTCTGAGGACGTGAACAGTGCTTATAGGAACACATTTGTTACTTATTAGTGCTAGTTATAGCTAGGAGCCATTCATGGACACTGATTCGGTGGTGGCCCATGCCTTCAATCCCAGCACTTAGAAGGCAGAGGTAGGAGGATCTCTGTGAGTTCGAGGCCAGCCTGGTCTACAGAGTGAGTTCCAGGATAGGCTCGAAAGCTACACAGAGAAACCCTATCTCAAAAAACAACAACAACAAAAAACAAACAAACAAAAAGGACACTGATTCATGGTAACGCAAATCTCCTAAGAGTCTTTAGCCCATAAATGAGCTTCAAGGGAGACAACTGCTGGATGATTATGCAATTGAACTTGGGACCTCCTGAATGCAAGCAAGCACCCCATCCCATCCCCAGCATAACACTGGGGGATATGAGCTAACTTTATGGATAGGCCTGGAAAAGGAGAGAAAGAATAGGGATTAAAGTAGAGATCCAGTCTCTGAGGGCATAGCTGGCTCTAAAGATTCACTCCCTTGAATTCCACCTGGCCGCCTCAGTTCCTATCACATCCGTGTAGCATGTCAGTGGCCTGATCACTGCACATTGCTGCACGGAGAGCCATATCTTCCACACATGAGCCTTTGGAGGACATTTCAATTCTCAAACCATAGCATTTCCCACCTGCAAAGTGGAAGACAAGCCCTGACTCACGGGGTTGGGAGTAGCTGTTAGGATTAAGTGAGTTGAAGGCCTGGGAGATGCTCAGTGCTTGATAGGAAGGTATGAAAGCCTGAGCTTGGATTCCCTAGAAACCATGTAAATACTAAGTAGGTGTGGAAGCCTTGGAAAACAGAAACAGGGACCCCCAAGAGCAAGCTGCCAAGGAAAACTAGACATATCAGCTAGCTCTGGGTTTGATTGAGAGACCCTGCCTCAAAGAATAAAGTAAAAGTGATCAAGTATGATTATTAACAGCAACCTCCAGCCACCACATGCATATACATACAAGTGCCTACACACATGCAAAATAACTAACACCACACACACTCACTTCACACTGACTCACACACATACACTCACATACACACACACTCACACAACTCTCATACTCACACACACACAGTCTCACATATACATACACTCACACACACCCTCACACTCACACACACAGAAAACAGACTGAGTTGGTATAGACAAAGTAACACCGTGACTAGCAGATGCTACTAGACAGATACGTTTTGCTGTTGGTATTAGTGTTGCTTTGGTTTGGTTTGGTTGTTTTTATGTTTTGGTTTGGGGGTTGTTCATTTGCTTTTTGTTTTTTGAATCAAGGTCCCAGTCTGCAGCTCAGGGTGGCCTTGAACTCACAGCAATCCTCCTGCCTTAGCAACCAAGTGTTGGGATTATAGGAGTAAGACACTGTGCCTGGCCTCCAGTTTGATGTGGATTAGTCCCTGTGCTAAGCACTACACGTTAGAAAC
Source organism: Peromyscus maniculatus bairdii (assembly GCF_049852395.1). NCBI lineage: Eukaryota > Metazoa > Chordata > Mammalia > Rodentia > Cricetidae > Peromyscus > Peromyscus maniculatus. The sequence continues at coordinate 43,348,548 of NC_134866.1, read as the reverse complement.
AAGCTACTAATGACCTGTATTTTAAAAACAATGAGGTTTAAGCCAGGTGTGGTGGAGTGCCTGGAGTATAGTCACAACTACTCAGGAAGGTGAGGCTTCTTATTAATGTAGCATAGGCCACATAGTGAGACCTAAGAAGGGGGGAAGGAAGATGGGAAGGGAGAGAGGGAGGAAGGGAGGGAAGGAAGGAGGGAGGAAGGGAGGGAGGGAGGGAGAAAAGGTGTTATCAATTATTGTGTGTGGGGAGGATCCCGTGCGTGCATCCACGTGGAAATGGTTTATTATAATGAGGAATAAAGAGAAAGATAGGAAAAGACAGAAGGGGTCGTCGAGGGTGCACAACATGTGCGAGAGAAGCAGAAAGAGAGAGAGGAAGGGGCGGAGTTTCCTTAAAAAGAGGCTTTCACGTCAGGACACAGGGCGGCTCCAAGGGCCGGGTCAGCATGTTAACAGAAGGAAGGCATGCCGGCTGGCACTCTGGGTCTGCTAGTTCATGCCTGTAATCCCAGCACTTGGGCGCAGACGTGAGGATCAGGAGTTCAGCGTCATCCTTGGCTACACAGCGAATCAAAGGCTAGCCTGGGTAAGAGAGACCCTGTCTCAGCGGCTCCTCTGACCCCTAAAAAAGAAGAAAGGAAAGGGAGGTGGGAGAAGCGAGTCCAGGGCGTGTTCCGTTCCGTCCCTCAGGGCTGTGTTTTCCAGGCTCCTTGCCTGCTGACTTCAAGGTAGCATCATCCAGTAGGAGGCACAGAGAGAAGAGGAGGAGGATGAGAGGAGTAGAGACCCAGTGGATCTCCATGGCAACCCTGCCTCCTGTGGGAGCTGTAGCGCGAATTCTAATTGGTCTTTATAATAAAAAACCCAGAGTCAGATATCAGGGTGAAAGCTGAAAGTTCAGAGAAGCAGCCAGCCACCAGAAAGACTTCTTCCCTCTAGGAGTCCTCAGACTGAAAGGGGCCGAGCTCCTGTCTCCACCCCACCTTATCACTTCCTCTCTCTGCCCAGCCACATCACTTCCTGTTTCCTCCTCCCAAGTGCTGGGATTAAAGGTGTGAACCGCCATTGCCTGGACTCTAGTGGCCAGCTCTGCACTCTGATCTCTAGGCAAGCTTTATTTCTTAGAGCACAAGCAAAATGTCACCACAGGGTGCTTCAGCAGGCACAATCTCCTTCAGCTCCCTCCACAGACACGGCTCGGGGCTGTGATTCCCACTCAGTTTCTGGGCTGTAGTAGCATTTTGTCTCCTCCTACGACCCCTCCAGCAAGGGCTGGAACAACCCCTCAATCTAGGGCTTGTGTTTGGTTTTCTAGCTTTTCTAGGATTATAACAAACATCTGTATGAAATTCCCTCTTTGAAAGGCCTAGAGGGCTCTGTTAGATGGACTTTGATTAACAAGGCAGGAAATGTCTTTCTGTACTACAGTGCCAAAGGACCATCAAGAAGACGTGGGGGTTGCGACATGTTTGTGTTATAAGGCCCTTCCTTGTCATAATTCACATCACCTAGAAAAAGCTAAATGATTTGTTCGGTGATATTCCAGCCCACTGATGATATATTCAAAACTTGAGTCCAGCACTCCCACACAGGGATAGCCCAAGTATTGACACTGAATTCGTTGACATGCTTACCAATTCTATATCATAATTTTCTTTATCAATTATGTCTTCCCCAAATGAACAGACGTCCCTATTTTCTGAACTTTATTCCTGTGGACATCTTAACACCATTTGATACATTGTTTTTAGAACTACTGAGTCTTTTGCCTTAAATTCAAATGGCATGGGCCAGTGAGGTGGCGCAGAAGGTACAGCTTCTTGGAGCTTGCCTCCAAGCCTGGTGACCTGAGTTTAGTCCCTGGAAAGTACAAGGTAGAAGGAGAGAACCTACTCCCAAAGGTTGTCCCCTGACCTCACACACAAGCTGGGGTTCAGGTACAGACAGTTAGATAGATAGATAGATAGATAGATAGATAGATAGATAGATAGATAGATAGATAGATAGATAGATGATAGGTAAACAGACAGGTGGATGGATGGATGGATGAATAGATAGATAGACAGGTAGATAGGTAGATAGATAGATAGATAGATAGATAGATAGATAGATAGATAGATAGATAATAGGTAAACAGACAGGTGGATGGATGGATGGATGGATGAATAGATAGATAGACAGGTAGGTAGATAGATAGATAGATAGATAGATAGATAGATAGATAGATAGATAGATAGATAGATAGATAGATAGATTTTTGCTTAAAAATCTAAAGGGTTCACTGAAGTGGTTAAATTGTTTATTTTGGGCTGGTTGAATTTTCAAGAAACTTCCAGGTTTTTACAGCAAACCTTAGTTTGTGAAGCCCTTGGCTGGCTCTGTGGTGCTGGCTTTCGTTGAATGGTCCCTTTAGCTTTGGATCTCTCTCCTCTCCTGCCTGGGTTCAGCAACACTAATAGGAGCTCATGGTGCAGCTGTCTGAGTTCCTGACAGCTGCTATCCCGTGCTTACTCAGCAACCCCCAACATTCAGCTGTACCCGGGGCTGCTCGGTGTTGATTGAGAGCCGTCAGCGGGCCGCATGAGCGATGAGGAAGAGCACTCAGCCTAATGAGTTGGAGTTTGGAGAGCCTCAGCATAATTCATTGCCAGCCACACGCAGAGAAAATGGAACAGAAAGGTCTGTGGTGTTCTCTGCTGGCCTGGTTATTTACAGGCCGTCACAAGAAAAGAAAAGAACTCACTTCCTTGTTTCCCTCAAGAAAGCTTTCTCCAGAACTTTCGAGATTATCCCAGCAACAATGCACTCTTCAGGCTAGGCTGGTCAGCACCAACTTTTAAACCCACCAGGAGCTTTCCCAGGACCAAAGGCCAATTCCTAACCTGGGCAAACACAGCCCTCACAGTGTGGACTAGCCTGTGCCTCACTCTCAGCTGCGTACCTCCCATCTCAAAGCCCCACCACACACACACCCTCAGCAGTTCCTGACTAACTCTCAGTTCCTTGAAAACCTGCCACCTTTGCATTGGGCGACATCTTTGCCTGGATTCTTTTAGCTTTTATCTATGATGTGTGACAAATTCCTACAATATTTTAAGAGCCAGCTTGAGCTGGGCACAGCAGTACACACCTGTAATTCCAGCACTGAGTTGGAGGCCAGCCTGGGCTACACGGGTCAATAAGCATCTTCTGTTTGGAAGTCACAGTGACCCCTATACATAGTGGTTTCTCCTTATTGAGCACTTTTCACCAGGTACACTGAGAGAAGGATTTTTATTCCCATTTCCCACTTTCTAGACAAAGTGCTTGAGACTCTCAGAGGTTAGCTCACCTGCCTAAGACCTCAGAGCTAGACAGTGTTGTGCCCGAGTCGCAAAACCACCACAGAGCCAATATCCGATGCAAGCACACAGGGGTTTATTAATAACAAAACAAGCCCAGGGCTTTGTTTGTGTCCAACATTCGACACGGTGTGTGGAGGAGAACGGCCCTGAGCACTCACTTTACGGTGTTTGAATAGGAAAGGTTTACGTGGGTTACATATCTCAGGATTGGATGAGGGGGCTGGGGGTGAGGTAGTTCTTTGAAGTTGCTGGCTGAATTATAAGCACGAAATTACTAGTGGCTAACAGGATGCAGGGTATCTACAGAGACATACATTTTTTTTTCCCACTCCCTATGTCCTTTTATACCAAGTCTAGGATATATAGATTTATTGTTCCAGCCTTATCTTCCCATGAGTTCAACATCTGGTCAGTTCTAAAACTGCTGGTCAGCAAATACCTTTAGAGGAGGGGTCGGGGAGGGAGCGTCTCTCAAAAGGGCTACTGATTTTTTTCCCTTTTAACAGGAAGGACAGACTCATAAGCGAGCCTATAGGATTCAAGAACATCTCTTCTGTAGGGCTTAGGTCTGAAATGTCCTCCAAAACATTTTGCACAGACACACAAAGTAGCTAATGCAACCCCCCCTTTCCACTGAGGTGACCTGATACAAGGCGTCACAGCACTTCCTGAGGGACATCAGGATCCTGTGTAAACATAGACTAGATCTAGAATAAGAGAGCTCTAAGCAGGCAATTACCGACTTTATTATTTTATTGTCCCCAACAGGGTGTGTTCTCTGAAGTTTCCTGAAAAGAAAATATGTCCCCATTAGCAATGCAATAAGCCAGTCAAGCCAAATTAGTAAGTCCAGGTTTAGTAAACAGAGCGAAGCAATTCTTAGGTGACCCCCGGAAGACAGGAGAGAGAGCACATGGCTGGTCTGGTGACCAGGTCTTAAATACCCTGTAGGCATGGTCTTGAGGAGCCCCAGGGGAGGGGCTGACCTGTGGCGAACTTTCTGAGGGCCGGGTCTGGAATGAGAGGAGTGGGTCCAGCACAAAGGTTCCCGACAGTTCCTGAGATAGCAATAAAAGAGATTTGGGCTATGTACAGATCCATCCTGTCCCTCAGAACAGAGCAGAAAGCCAGCATGGAACCTTCCAAATGACTATCCATTCTCCCATCCAAACAATGTTTCTTCCATGCCTAGGGAGATAGGAAAATGTGAGTTTTAAGGTCAAATACAGCTGGTCTGGAGCCTAGGTTCTGTCCTTTCCCAGAAAATGACCTTGAACATATTTAGAATGTCTCCAAACCTCAAGGTCCTCATTTGGCAAATGAGAAAGATAATAGTTGCCAAGACAGAATGAGACCATGCCTACAGCAGTTTGCCCAGTCCTGACAATAGAGGGTACTTAATAAACAGCATCCATTCTAGGTGGTGGTAGCACACACCTTTAATCTCAGCACTCCCAGAGGCAGAGAGACAGGCAGATCTCTGAGTTTGAGGCCAGCCTGGTCTACATAGTGAGTTCCAGGATAAGCTCCAAAGCTACAGAGAAACTTTGTCTCCAAAAACAAAATTAAATAAACAAACAAACAAATAGCATCTATTGGTTGTAGTATTAAGGCAACTCCACGTAGTTAAAAGGGAGGTTTACTTTGTGGGGTAATTTACAAGTGAAGGGATAAGTTACAGGGTCCGGGAAAAGTGTAGCGCAGTCTGGCGGTGTTCTCTGGAGAACTCTGCTCGATCTGCTTCCCGAGTCCAGGATCCGGAACCAAGAGAGCCAGCACATCTAGATCTCAGGTCTTAAGGGCTCCTGTCTTGGCCCCACCTTGTAGGCGTGACAGTGACGGAAGCCTCAATGGGGGTAGTATTTCCAGGTCAAAGCTGAGACAGCCACCCACTACAAGCATCCATAACCAGCTGTATCTAGTTACGAATTTCTTCTCAAGTGTGACCCCACTGGGGATTTAAAATAATTCTACTCAAGAACGTTACCTCTTTAAATAATGGATTCTGGAATTCTTTTACTTTCAAGGTAAAAGGAATGAAATATAATGACAAAGTTACGAACCACAGAAACCAATCTTCGCTCAGTCTCCGTCATGTGGCACTGCTTAGGTGATTACCATGCACAGCGTGCCCTTGGAGCCACTCAAATGGATGGGGTCTTTGCTCATGCACCCCAGCTCCTCATTCTAAGGATTGCTTTGTCCAAATAGAAGGCTTGAACCCAGTGAACTCCACTGCAATTGGGTTCCTTATCAGACTACTAGGCAAAAGATAAAATTGGGTGTGTGTGTGTGTGCATTTAGGGGGGCTGTTGATTTTGTTGTTATTTGTTTTGTCTTTGCTAAGGTTGGTTGAGTGCTTTATCCTGTAAGCCAGTGGTTCTCAGCCTTCCTAATGCTGCAACCCTTTAATCCAGTTCCTCATGTCATGGTGACCCCCAGCCATAAAATTATTTCGTTGCCACTTCATAACTGTAATTTTGCTACTGTTATGAATCATAATGTAAATATCTGATATGCAGGATATTGACCCCCATAAAGGGTCGAATTGAGAAACACTGCTGTAAGTTAAAAGCCGACCATGTATTCTCCAATTCAGTCTCAGGACGTTTGGAAAGACAGACATAATTATTTTCATCACTTTACAAATTAGGAAGTCGGGGCTTAGAGAGGTTTATGTCACTTCAGCAAGATCACCCAGGGAGAGCATAGTGAAGCAGGAAAACAAGCTAACCCCACTGGCCTCAAAGATGGAATTCTTGTTCACCATTTTATTCCATCAATGTTTAAAATGGACTTCAGTCACTTTTTTTATGGACATAGTTTTTCACTTTTTTATTTGTATGCCTATAGGTGTTTTGCCTGCATATATGTCTGTGTACCAAGTGTGTGCCCGATGTCCAAGGAGGCCAGAAGAGGGTATTTCCCTTGGAATTGGAGTTACAGCCAGTTGTGAGCCACACACACCACGTGGTGCTGGGAATTGAACCTGGGTCCTCTGGAAGAACAGCCAGTGCTCTTAACTGCTGAGCCATCTCTCCAGCCCCTAACTCTTTCTCTGTGTATGAGTGATTGCCTGTATGTTTGTGTATCACACATGTACAGTGCCCAGAATGGCCCAAAGAGGGTGCTGGACCTGGAGTTACAAACAGTTATGAGCTGTCATATGGGTGCTAGGAACTGAACCCTCAGCAAGAGCTGCAAACACTCTTAATGGCAAAGCCTTCTCTCCAGCCACCCCACCCCTTTAAAAGTAACTTTTATATTTTCTTGTGCTCTCAGATATCTGGAAAATCCATCTCTTGAGATCAATAATGTGCTGAATTTTTAACAACTGGCCTCCAAAAGTCAGTGCTTGTTAATTTCTGTGGTGGAAATATTGCCACTTGATGGCCACAGACAAAGCACCTGAGTGTCCTTAAAAGCTTGCTAAAGTGCCAACAGTGTAACCATCTGCTCCGAAAAAATAGGTTCTCATGCACACATTGCTCCAGCACACCAAAGCCCAGCGTCCAAGTTAAAGATAAGCTATTTCTTGGCCAAGCATGGTGGCATATGCCTTTAATCCCAGCACTTGGGAAGGCAGAGGCAGGCGGATCTCTGATGAGTTTAAGGTTAGCCTGGTCTACATATTGAGTTCCAGGACAGCCAGAGCTCCAAAAAATAAAATACAAAAAAGACAAGCTATTTCCCAAGTGCATCATCCTTTGTAGGTCAGTCGTTTTTTAATTCTGACTTCACATTTGAGTCACTGGTGCAAACCTAATGCCCCACCTGCAAAGATTCTGACTTAATCCAGTCGGGGTGTTGTTTTTAAAGTAAATCTCAATCTTACCATATTACCGATAAAGACTCTGTAGTCAGATGCTGGGGTGAAAACCTGCTAGCTCAGAGAGGCTGAGGGGCAGCCAGCTGACCTTCCTCCTTAGCCAACTCCGGGGGGGGGGGGGGGGGGGGGGGGAGCTGCTCAACGTCCCTCCCTACTACTTCCTGTTCGTTTTCTCCATCTGTTTTCCTGACTCCCTCTGATCCTCTATGGCTACTTCCTGTCATCTAGTTGCTGGCTCCGCCTCTTGACTCATGGTTGATCTTCTTTAATTAATGAAATCTCAGGGTTCACAGTGTGATCAAATATCCCACAACAGGGTGTGGCCAAGACAGCAGTAACACTAACCTAAACTCCCCCGCATTGGTATGTGCAGCAGGGATTGAGAAACACTGTTCTAGGAAAATGATACCCTAGCCATCACTCACACTCAGTAGAGATGCCAAGATAAGAGGTGATACCTCTAATCTACATGACTGGCATTTTTCCAACTTCAGATTTTATAAGTTTAACTCTTGAGAGCAACTCATTGTGCTTGTTGATGACATTTTATTTAGATTAGTTCCATTGAAATATGGCTTCTAGATGTGGCCAGATGACTGGGTGGGTAAGGGTGCTTTGTTACCAAGTCTCCTGACCTGAGTTCTAGTCCCAGGATGGTGGTGGGAAGATTTCTACTTAGGTATCACCTAGCACAACAGGGAGCAAAGGCAGAGACCAAGTGTAGTGGCTCACGCCTGTGACGCTAGTGCTCAGAAGACTGAACTCACTCCACACTCACACGAGTGCGAGAGCATACACACACCCCAAACCATCCCCCCATAGGTGTGTAAATTTAATAAAGCATTTTTTAATGCCTTCTCATTTAAGCCCTGAGTGGTATATAATAGAGTGTGGCCATTAGTATTGTCATTGTGTCGGTCACTTTACAGGATTTTCAACAACTTTTGTGACTATCTTGTCCATGGACTTTGTAATTTGCTTCCGGTTGAGTCTCGGGTGATTGATGTGCATGTGTTTGTTCCCAGGACAAACTCTTCAGCACCTCTCCCCAAACAGACCCAAGTTCAGGGATCTCCCTCTCACTCGGAACAGCCTCGCACCTCTGCCGGACCAAAAATGTAAGTACTCGGGTCCCCTCCCACCCTCATCCCCAGCTTCCTCCCCAAGCATTAACACGTCTAGACAAACTCAGCAGCATTTCGCTTTCTTTTTGTTTTTCGAAAGAACGCCAGGTGCCAATACTTGTGCACAACCTAAAAGGTCCTTGAAATTAGTAATGTCTAATTTAAAAAAAAAAAAAATCTTTTCTCCCCTCAGGGAATTTTGTTCGAAACACAATAGTGGGAGTTTATTAGCTATGTATTATTTAATGTCTTTAAGAATGTACTTTAAGCTAGATGTGTTGGGACATGGCTTTAATTCCAGCACTCAGGAGGATCAGAAGTTCGAGTCTAGTCTTAGATGTATAACGATGGAATTTGAGGCCTGCTTGTGCTACGTGAGACGACTCTCAGAAAGGCAGGGAGTCTGAATATGATTGATTTCTTTACTGTGTGGGACCCAATGGTTATTTACTTGCAAAGTAAACATTCCTAAGCAGAAAGGAAGTACTTGACGTATTTGGTTTGGTTCTGTTTTGTTTGAGACACGGTCTCACTGTGGAGCCCAATCTGGCCTTAAAATCTCAATTCTCCTGCTTCACCCTCCCAAATGTAGGATTGCCAGTCCATTCCAGCACGCCTAGTTTCTTTTGCTTTCATTCAGCTAGCTTTGTTTATTTATAGTCACAATATTTTATGTAAAACTCTCATAATGTAAAACATACTCTTCTTAGACCAGAAACCTTCAAACTGAATAAGCCCAAATATCACCTGGCATGCTATTCTAGGGGACCCAACACGTAGAAATGATGAGTTTATAGATCCTTACACCCACACTAGGAGGCAGGTTTTCTCCCAGTGTGTGCCCACTAGGCAGGCAGGGAAACTAAGTTCAGAAAGGACTTGTCCAGCATCACGCAGGTAGCACCTAGCACAACCGGGAACAAAGCCAGAGGCCAAGCATGTTGCCTCCTGCCTGTCGTGGAAGGGCTCAAAAGGCTGAAGCAAGGGGACAGAATGTGAGGGCAGCCTATGCCACGTAGCTAGTTCAAGTACAGCCTGAGCGATGTAGATACTCTCTAAAAAATAAATAAATAAATAAATAAACAAACAAACACACAAAAACAATAAAACAAACAAATGTAAAAGCTAATCCGCTACCTCATGAAACAAGCCAGTTTAGTTTCTTCTTTGTACACAATCCTACCCTGTTTAACATACACGTACACGCATTCACACACACACACACACACACACACACATATACACACACACACAAAACCCCTCTGCATTCATCTGTGAGTTAGATCATTTTGGAACTGGCCTAACAATTACAGACAGGCTCCTAACCCTTTCCCCTCTGTTGCTGCAACAATAAGGCCAGCATGATGAGACTGTCAGGATTGCATGAGACAACATGTGTACATGCCTGAGACACTTAGCACCTTTATCAACACAGAGTAAGTTGGCAAGATGCCCTTTCTCCCCCAGGCGAGAGTTTGGATGGGGCCAACCAAGAGTCCTAGGACTCCAAGTGAAAGCAGTGAACTCTGGGGTCACGGCACAATGTCATCTCTTCATAGTGATGTCAATTCAGAGCTGGAGCCGTCTGTCCAAAGTCAGGGAGTTAGAAGAGAAAGCCAGGATTCCTCCTTGACAGACCGACCCTCCACCCTTACTGACTTGGGCAAAGTGAGGGCTCCGAGTGGGGTTGATTTTTCTCCCTGGGGACTCTCCAGCCTGCACTCACCTTTATCAGCTCCCTTGGCCTTGTATGTGGCCTGGTAAAGCCAGAGAGGCTTTCACAATTTAATTCCAGGAGACAAGACAAAGATCTCTAATCAATTTTGCTGAATGCAAAGAAATCAGACAAGCCGAACTGTTCCTGAAAGAAACCTGAGAGCCTTTGGAGGTTCGCATGAAAGCAAATGTCTCCAGGCTTGTTCAGATCTGTGTGCTCAGCTGCTGCAGCCCAGAGAACTTCTCTGCCAGGCACGCACAGCCAGGTCACGTGGGATCAGAGCTGTTGCAATCCTGTATTTGTGCATTTTTCAAATCCCTCACGTGTAGGAAGCCTGATTAGATGTGAACACACAGCTTTTCTCCTTAGTCCAGCTCCCACCAACACAGGCTTCTCAGAACAATCTCCCCCTCCTTGAGACATGGCAGGATCCCACTGTACCATCCCCTGGTAGCCTCTGGGAGAAGCAAATCTCCAAGGTCTCTCATTCTATCCTCTCCAATCCAGTTCTATCTGGAGAACCCCTGAGAACAAACCGAGTCCTTCCAGCGATCCCAAGCCAGCGAGGACATGGCCCACCAGCCGAAGAGGGCGAGCGGTCTGCCGATTCCACCCAAGATGAAAACTAACTGCAGACGCTCTCTGTGGAAATCTAGAAGATATGTATTTTTCAGCTCTCTAGGGGTGAGATTACTCTAGTTTCTATGAACAAAGTCTTAACTTAGTAAGCTGTGTTCTACAAGCCATTCACAGTTTTATAATTCAAGATTCCTTATTTCAAACAAATACACTAGCTGAACATGCACTTAGAATCTTTGGGTGTGCAAATGTTACCAAGTCAGTGAGTTTCTGTGGGCCCCCTACACACTGTAATTCAGAAACGAAACACATTACTGGCAGGAAGATTTAGGATGTTTCATTAATGTTTGTGGCATGTTTGCTGTTTTGTCTCAGTTGTTTTTTGTTTTTTGCTTTTTTTTTTTTGCTTCTTAGATGATTTTCTGTAATTTTTAAGTATATGCTTTGCTGAATTAAAAATATACATATATATAAGAAAAGTAAACCTAGGCTTGTTCTTCACATTTATTTCCATCCTTCCTTGGCCCAACAAAACTGAATTAAAATTCAGTACTAAATTCCTATTGTGGTCACAGTGTATGACTTTGAAATGCACAATCTTCTGCAAAATATTTTGATATCGTCGGCTCTTGGCTTAAACCCAAGTCACTTGATGGTGTTTATGTCTCGTCCCTGTTATTTAATTATTTCCACCTTCTGTTGTGTTCAGCTACATCTGATGACCCTGTAATAAGAAGGGTCACTGGGAGCTAGCAGCGTGTGCTTCCTGGCCTGAGAGAATTTCAGGCTGGAGGCCTTGCCTAAAGTCACATTAGGTGACAGTCACTCCATGTTATATCGCCGGGTCTGCAGGTTTTGGAAATACAGCAAGGGTAGCATTTACTACTTTATATTGGGTTTATTCTCTGGTGAGACTAGACTCTGCTGTCATGATATAGAGCCTTCTTCTTGCGGCATATTGCAGGACACGATGTGCACCCTCAAACACTGACACCCGCGCCCCTCCCCCCCCCCACGCTCCTGGGAGGGAATAGAGATGTAGAGAGGGAGTCGTCAAGGGCAGGGGTAGTAAGAAGTGATAAGAGGTGGAATCCATCCAGTCATGGTTGTACTTGAGCCTGTGAAAGCAAAAGCAGATGGCTCAACCCCCTACACTGAGCAGAAGCTGAGGAAGAGCAATCCCCTGTCTCACAGAGGAACCTTTTCTTTTAACCTTTTCTTATTTATTTTACATCCCAAGCGCAGTTTCCCCTCCGTCCTCTCTTCCCGTTCCCCTTCCCCCACCACCACCACCACCTCCCTTCTGCCCCCCATCCATTCCTCCTCGGTCTCTGTTCAGAAAGAGGCAGGCCTGGGATTGGGGGGTGGTGGGGGGACGACACATGGAGCTCCCTGGGAAGGTGAAATAGGAGAGATCTCATGGGTGGGCTGGAGTTAGGTGGGAGTGGCCAAGCAATGACTGATCCAGCCTGAGACACATGTCACAAGAGTGAACCCACCTCCGACACTGCCTGGAGTGCCAGGACCCAGAGGCTGGATGGCCCAGAGATCTAGGATAGAACCAAACCTGATAGAAACAGGTGTAGACCCACAGCCGAACATTGGGCCTAGCTCAGGGATCCTGCTGAATAGAAGGAGGAGGGACTGTATGAACCAGAGGGGTTAAGGAACTTTAAGATACAGCTTCTGGGAGTTTTTCTTTTTTTGCTGTTTTGTTTGTGGAGAGCTTTTGTCTTTGAAGCTTACCTGTTTGTAAGCATCAGACTGTTAACTTGTTGAGTGTCTCAGCAGGCTACTTTAGAATCCATTTTCACCCACTAGTAAATGCCTTTCCCTGTACTGCCTAGACTAGCCGGGGTAGGCCAGCTTCTGCTCCAATAATAAACATCCCCAACATCTCATTGGTCAAGGCATTTTGTTCCTCAGCCACAGTACATGTCCCATACCAGTTGACAGAGTTAGCTAGTATAGATTCCATCTCGACGTGGTTTCCGTGGTGATCAAGGCAGGGGAAATGAGCTGTGAGTCACTGTTTCCTCTCACGTTTCTTTTGACAAATCAAATTGTGTGGACGTGTGACTAATCTCAAATGGGAGAGGCGTACGGACACTCAGTCTCTCTGTGTTTGTAGAAAAGAGGGAATTAAAAATATTTATGCTGGGCAGTGGTGGCGCAAGCCTTTAATCCCAGCACTCGGGAGGCAGAGCCAGGCGGATCTCTGTGAGTTCGAGGCCAGCCTGGGCTACCAAGTGAGTTCCAGGAAAGGCGCAAAGCTACACAGAGAAACCCTGTCTCGAAAAACCAAAAAAAAAAAAATATTTATAAATGATCATCACAATGACCACAGCTAAGCAGAGAGGACCCCTGACTGAGCAGATAAATCGAAACAGAATTTTAAATGTATTCAGCTATGGATAAAGCCACCATCCCCTAACATCTGGGTTGGCTTAGGTGCACACACAAAGAACTTTCCAGTGTTGGGCTTTTTGCTCAACTTGGCACGGGAATTTTGTTAGCTATAAAGATGTGCTATGCTGCCACCGCTGCCTCTTCAAACAGAGCAGCTGCCCTCCTGCCATGAGGTGAAGTGGCTTAGGGCACAGGTTGATCGTCGGCCACCCTTTAACTGACAAAACCAGTGTTGAGCGCTGCAGTTTAAAGACGTCATCTCTGGTTGGGCGCTATTAGGGAGCGGCAGAATCTAAAAGGGATGGGGCTTATTAGGAACTCTTCTGCCCACTGGGGACCGCAAAGGGAACACTGGGATCCCTGGCTGGGACCTCCTGTTTGTATGCCTCATCCTGGACAGGCACCATGCACTCTCAAGCATGGTGCGCTGCCTCCTATGGACCAGAAAGCAGCAGGGACAACTGACCAGGAAGCCAGACCTCCCAAATCGCAAGTCAAACTAAGACTTTCCTCTTAGAGCTGAGTACTCAGGAATGTCAAGACAGTAGCAGAAAGCTCACTAACACACTAACACACTAGGGAGGCACGGGAGGTGGGGGGGGGGGGTGCCGGGAAATCACCAATTAGTCCTTTTCAAAAGTTTCAAGCAATCTTTTCTTCTAAAATTTGTTGTTGTATTGCTTACACTTCCCTTCATTACTAGGCATGTTGCTGTGGGATGTCTTTCTGTATGCTGTGAATATGTGTGACTCCCATTGGATAAAAAAAATAAAGCTGCATTGGCCTATGGCAGGGCAGGATAAGGTTAGGCGCGACATTCAAACTAAGACGAGATGAAGAAGGGTGGAGTCGGGGGAGACGCCAGCCTGCCGCTAAAGGAGCAACAAGATGCCAGCAGACCCGTAATGCCACGGCCACATGGCCACATATAGATGAATAAGAATGGGTTGAATTAAGCGAAAGAGCTAGCTAATACAAGCTGAAGCCATTAGGCTGTACAGTTTGTAATTAACATAAGCCTCTGAGTGATTATTTTATAAGCGCCTGTGGGACTGCGGGTGGGAGAGATTCATCCCGACTGCGGGACCAGATGGGACACAGAGCAACTTCCCTCTACAGCACGCGTCATTTGTAAACAAACTCTTTCATTTGACTTACTCTGTAACATATAAGATTGGTCCAGTCATTTCCCCAACCCCCCTCTCTTACAAGACAAATAATTTGAGGCAGAAAGAGAAGTTAAGAAACTTGGGCCAAATTCTATGGCTATTAAGTGGCAGAGCCAGGCTTACCGAGAAGGTTTCTTTTGTCCCACAGCCCACATACAGAATGCCCAGACTATCATTTTCCTGGTCCAGAAATGCATTCTCATTTCATAGTGCAGTAAGTCCTTCTTGACTTTTATGCCGTTCTGTCCATCTGCACAGGCAAACTGAAGCTCCTGTCACTATTTGCAGGAAGTACACAGAAACTGAGTACTTTGTGTTAAATCCTCAGGGCTGTGGGAAGTCACGGTTCTTTATTTCTTAGTTCCCTGTGGAAATCACCTGCCTTAAAACTGGGGTCACTTCTCCTCGTAAATACGTAACTCCATTGTTCTCACCTTCTTGGAATTAAGCCAGTATAAATATATTTCTGCAACTCTAGACTATTTATTTTAACTCTACCAAAACACAGCTTGACGCTCAGTGTGATTTAGAAAAGCCCACTAAGTAACAGGTTAGAAAGAAGACAAACATAATCATTAATTTTGCTTTGGCCTCTATTCTTTTAAATTAACCCATGCTTGTCTTCCAGCAAATGCTTCCTGGCACTTGGCGGGTGGCCTTGAAAACAACCCCTTGGAGACAGGGTCAGAATGAGGTAACTAAGAAAGCATCATATTTGACCTTAGCGTGAAATATAGTGCCCAAGCGAACAAAATTTAAAAAGGAGCGTGATAGCAACTCTTGCATATAGAGAGCTAGTCTCTTAGCATATCCCAGGAAAAATAACATTTAAAATCAAGTAATTCAATTAGAATTGCATACTTCTTAGACATTAACATGGAAATATTAATTAAGATTGGTAGATGAAGACTGCCAAGCAACTTTGTTTGTAGCTGAGTGGCAGAGGGTTTGCCTGATGAATGAAATGAGGACCTGATAGCTCCAAGGTGTGGGTGAGGAGACAGTTTTAACTGTAGATATGAAGGAGAGAACAGCCAGAGGCGTCTGGAAGAGTCCAGAGCAAGAAAGCAGTAGTCTGAAGACCACAGTGGACTGAACTGGGCCATTGAGAGGAGATGGGGGTGGAACAAGAGAGCCAAGAGGAGAGAGAGGGTAAAAAGAGAGGGGGGGAGTGAGAGAGGAAGAGAGAGGGAGCAAAGGAGACAAGAGAGGACAAAGGGAGAGAGAACCAGAGGACCAAGAGGGTTTTATAGCAATCAGAAGCTGGGGGAAGGGAAGCTAAGCACTCCCATGGGCTGGAGAGGTTTAGGCAGGGGGTAGATGGGAAGAGCTGAGAGGATGCTGAGGTGAATGAAGTGAGCCTAGGCCCGTGTGCCATACAGTTAGCCATTTGTCCTGACACCTAGCATGTACAAGCCTGTGGGTTAGATTCCTAGTGCATGCCTGTGTATACACACACACACACACACACACACACACACACACACACACACACACACACACGGCCTCTCAAAGTAAATGCCCTCTGTTGTAAGTTCCATTCAAGTCTAACTTTGGTTTTCTTGGGTGATTGACCAGGTTCCAGAATATCTTCAGAAGTCAAATCTGGGAAATCAGTTGAGTAAACTGTATCAAAAGCTAGAGCGTTTCCAGTCAGCAGGTTATACACACAGCTGTGACTAGTAGGATAAAAGTCGTTTTCACACAGATGTTTGAAAAACAGGAAATGAGTTGTTGATCATTAAATTCCTACTGTAATTTTTTTTTTCATTAATGGTGAAACGTCTTGCAGTTGCTAGCAAACTACAGGCTACAAGAAAGCCATTCCAGTCAGCTCAGGAAGATGAGATAGAATGAACTCGTTGACACTAAAGGGGGAGCTCATCTCTAAGATAGGAAGGCAGGGGCAGGGCAGAGTATTTGACCACGTATGCATAGTGGATGCAGATAACCAGTATCTCCGGTGCATGTACTGACAGTGGACTACCTGAGTCAGAAGCGTGGATGTGTAACCAGAGTTTTCAGGGTAAAAGCCTGACTTCCAATGACACCAACTAGCAAGGTTTGGCTACTCATCCTGAGCTGCCCATTAAAGACATGAGTAACAGTGATGACCAAAGAAGTGAATAGAGATGAAGGGGTCCAGAGATCCCCAGGTCCATTTTCCGGGTACTCTCGGGAGCTTTGGGTTTAAATAGAGAAAGAAATGGGGGCGGGGCAGGAGGAAAGAACAGTTAAGCAATCTGGTCAAGGTGTGGTCCCCTTGGTCACTGACTCAAAGAAGGAAGGACTTACTGCTTCAAGGAGAAGGGAGAAGAAGTCTTTGTTGCCTGAGTGGACAAGTGTAAGCAGAGGCGGAGCTTTTCTGTCCCTATCGCCCCGTCCCAAATAAACACACAGAAGCTTATATTAATTACAGAATGCTTGGCCGTATAGCTCAGCCTTATTACTAACTAGCTCTTACATTTAAATTAACCAGGTTTTATTAGTCCATGTATTGCCACGTGTCTGTGGCTTTACCTGTCCTCTAGCATCTTGCTTCTTGGACGGTTTGCTCACATCTCTCTTCTTCATCCCAGTCCTCAGTTTGATTGTCCCGCCTAGCTTCATCCTGCCTTGCTATTGGCCAAACAGCTTTATTATCAACCAATGAGAGCAGCACACATTCACAGGGTATAGAAGGACCATCCCACAGCAGACAAGAGTTCTCAGGAGATGATTATTTCTGCTCCAGGGAATAGCCTTGCCCTCATGGATAACTGCCCTCATCTGGCAGGTTGTCTGTCCTCTGAAGTTTTAGTTTGCTTTAAAGTCAAGATAAGAGGTTTATGACAGTGTATGAGACAGATTAGACAGGCACTCCCCGAGTGATTGACATGCCCGCCTGAAGAGGTAAGGCATCAGATACAGGCTTCTCTTCTCCCAGCATTTAGTTCTCCTGTGGGCCTGAGTGAGAAGTCAATGTTTTTTTTTTTTTTTTAATTAGCAAAAGCAGCTTCAATCAGTAGGAAGAATGAAGGACATCATTTCTATTGCCTCTATCCATGTGATGTAAAACTGCCCCCAAAAGCTTTTAAGATAAGCCAAGTATAAACATTGAATACTTAGACACTGACAATAGACAGACAGTTATGAGGAAGTGATCCGAGTCCAGAGATGTGTCCCCTGTAATGAGCAGGTCAAGGCCTGGGCTCAGCCTCAGGAAGAGATCCACTTTCCTTGACTAACACCTCATGTCACCCAGAAGACCTTCCCCCTAAAACACTGGGTTCTCCCTTCCCAGCAGAGCCAATATGAAGCTGGAGAACATTCAGACAGAGGAGCTCGTGTTGGTGGAGGGGGAACTAACGCCCATTCCCTGAAATAATGTGCCCTCCCCAACTCTAGCAAATAAAAGCAATAAGATATCCATGGACAGAAGGGGAGGGAAGAGTGGGCGGATGAATGAGGCTAAATATTCATGAGTCTTCCAGGAAGTCCCCACTTTGTCTCCAAGTGTTCTATTTTCCTATCCACCCCCTCACATGAACACACACTCTCTGGCCATTCTTGGCCAGTCTAGGGGTTGTCATAGAGACTATAAACTGCCATGGTGCTAGTGGACCAGAAACTGACTATGGAGATGTATCCCAGTGACATGGACATGAAGCTAGCCTGCCAAGGCTAGACAAAAATGGCTTACAAACTTGCTCGATTCAGTCTGGCTCTGGAGGGTCAGGCACACTGAACATCAATCACACAGACGTTCAGGGAAAGGAGAAACAAGACTGGCCTCAAATGTAGGCTCACAGGACTGAGGAGATGGGTCGGTGGGAACTTGCAGTGAAATCGATAGAGGACCTGAGTTCAGCTCCCCAGAATCCACGTAAAAGCCAGGACACCGTAGTGTGTGTCTGTCCATCCCAGCGCCCTCACAGCAACATGGAATGTGAGATGTCCAGTCTCTCAAAGGCCAGGTAGCCTCTATTCACAGCAGCAAACAACAAAGAGACGGAGAGGGAGCTGAATACTGACACCTGAGGTCATCCCCTGACTTTCCTATGCACTCCACAGGATATGCACAGCTGCATTCACACACACACACACACACACACACACACACACACACACACACACACACACATAAAAGCAGCAAAGTGGTGGGGCTCCCGGATCTAGGAGACACAAACACATCTCCTCCTCTGTATTCCATCAGGGCTCAAGAGGTGGCAGGAATGTAAAGACACCCATGGGCTATGAGCATCAGGTTCCCTCTTCATTGGGGTCAGAAGCTCATGGCTCACTGACCAACTCAGAGAGATCCACCTGCCTCAGCCTCGCAAGTGCTGAGGTTTCAAGTGTGCACCAAGACACTTGGCTTTTAAATACAAAATGTACAGACTTTCCTCTGGTGATTCTGATTTGAAAGGTAAAAACAACATGCCTGGGTTTTGTTGTATTAAAATAATAACGTTTCGTCGGGCACAACTCAATTCAGCGGTTAGTGGAACCTATGCAATGTTTGCGTGTGTGAGTCAGCACTACAAGGAGAACGGGACTTCCCCTGGATGTTCATCATGAGCCAAACACACCTTAATGAGTAGTCACAGGGGACCACTGTCTCTCCCTGGTACCCTGCAAGCCTCGGAACAGCCACAGTTCAGTTTAGCCGGTTTTCTGTTCGAGGTGAGTGGCCTGGGCTTGATAGAGATGTCTATGGCCCATGTTAGACAGTGTGACCACTCCTCACCCACTCACGCTGTTAACACGCAGGAAGCAAATCTGGGTGCCCCTCCTCAGCTCCCCTTCTATCTTTAGAAATAAACAGCAGATGCAGAAACAAACCCATGAAGGGAAGGAAATACACACAGTGCTTTCCTTAAAGTCTGTTCTTCCAGAATAAAGAGAATTTCTGTGGTTTGGATTATGACTCAAGTGTGTCCATGGGATGAGGTAAGGAGAAGGAGGGATCCTCTTTTTAGAGGTGGGGCTTTGGGAGCTGACTGGGCTAGATAAGGTCATCAGGGTAGTGGTCCCTGCGGATGAGTAATGGCGGCGGCTTTGTAAGAAGAGGAAGAGGTGGGCACACAGGCCACACACATACACTCACACACATGCGTGCACACATGTACCCACACTCCTTGTCTCCTATGGGCTGCCCCAGGACTGCCAGTGAGAGGTCTTCACGCGATGCGGCTTCCCTACCTTGGACTCAGAGCTGTGAACCAGAATAAACTAGTTCGCCCGGTCTGCAGGTATGCTGTTGGTGACAGAGAATGGCCTGATTCAGGGAAGCAAAGGTTCCACATATATCCAGGCAAGATGTAAATTCTTCCCACAGAAGTGGATATGGACAGGTTTCAGTTGCATGGAATATAGCAATATGGTGGCTATTGTTACCGTGAAGAAAAATTAATTTGCATGGCTCCAACACAACATCACCCAATGGGTCAGGAAGGCTGCAAAGATCCCATCGCAGTGCCAAGCAAGATCTAGGAAGTTTGTTTCTTGAGTCTGTAGCCCAGGTTGGCTATGAACTTGTTTTCCTTGGTTTACCAAATGCAAGGTTTACAGCAAGTTCGACCACGCTCAGCAAGCTCCTGAATCTCTCTCTGTCTCTGTCTCCGTCTCTCTCTCTCTGTCTCTCTCTCTCACCACCTGTTCTCTGGACTGTGTTCCTGCTAAAAATACAAATGACTGTGATACGTTTGTACATTTACTCATTCAACAAATATTTACTGACTGCTTGGTTCTGCATCAAAAAGAGGGCACGGACTAGAAAAAGAACTAATTGATAAGGGTACGTCATAACGGACTTAGAAAAAGGTCCACATTATGAATTTTACTCAGGGTTTTTGGGTGTGTGTGATTTGAGACCAATAAAATTACTTTTAATAAAACTAAATATCAAGTCTAAACTTGCTTCTCTCTTTTTATTCTTCCATAAGTCACAGCCACAGAATCCTTTTGTATATATAGCTGGGCATGGTAGCATGTATCTGTAATCCCAGCACTTGAGATGTAGAGACAAAGGCTCTTGGTAATCCTTGGCTACATAGAGATGGAGGCCAGTCTGTGCTACATGGGACCCTGTCCCAGAAAACACAACAGACCATAATTTAGGATTGGTGGCACATAGAGGTAATCACAGAGCTCTGGAGACTGAGGCAGAAGGCTAGTCTGGACTATATAGCAAGTCTGAGCCATCAGTTTGAGCTATTCAGAAAGACTCTGTAAGAGAAAGCAAATACTGAGTGTAAGCAACACTTGATGCAAACTCAAGAGATAGTCCGAGTTGTTGACACTGTGCCTCTTCAGGGTCCTGAAGCTCAGAGACGGTCTCTTTCAGTTGTTGTTACATGGTCAGGATGTGAGCAAATCTGGAATGTTCTTACAGACGTCATCTTACTGTCAGGGACAAAGAACTCGCAGTATATTACAAAGCTCTCCTACTTTCAACATAATTTCTTTCTTTTTTTTTTCCTCAATGATCCCTTGGGTCAGCACACCAGTTCTGAGTCAGTGGGCCTATGGGAAAGGAGACCTAAGTCTTGAGAACATGTGAGGGTGTAAGGGGTCCTGAGAACCTGCCTCATCACCAGCCCCCTTCAATCTGGTCAGGGCCCTCCGTTCTCAGCCCTTGTGGACTGGCTTGGGGAGAGGGGTGAGCGGCATCAGGATGCAGCAACTTCGCAGTGCTTATCACAGGAGAAAAGCCCCGGGTTCCTCATGCTAATGGAGTATGAGTTACTTTCTCGTCACTCAAACCTTGCTTTTATTTTTGAGACACAGTCTCTTTCTGTAGCCCAGGCTGTTCTAAACCTCACCCTTTAGTTCCAGGTGGCCTCGAACTCACAGAGATCCACCTGCCTCTGCCTCCTGAGTGTTGGGATTAAAGACGTGCACCACCACCACCCGGTTCTCACTCACACTCACGCGGTTTTTATAAAGCAAAACAGCCTGGTCTTTGAGTTCCTGTTTTTCCTAACCACTTGTTTATACTGTTGTTATCTCATGAACTCTGGACGGGGAAGCCTAGATCTGTCACCTTTGTACACAGTTCCCTGGGAATGAGGAGTCAGCAGTGAGCATCACATATCCGAATGTATGTGACCACAAAGCCAGGGAACGCAGAGTACAGACCATCTCTCCTACTGTGATTTCAACACACAGCTAGTTCTCATGACAGAAGCACAGGACAACACATTCTAGAATCTTCTCAGGTGTGTCTCATTGTCAATGTTTGCAATTTAACTATAGAACACTTAAAATTAAAAATGAACTTAATAGAATATACTATCTTGGCTTTCTATGACTTTAAAATTTTACCCACATGACTATAAGAGGAAAGGCCTGTTCCTCATTAAGTGTAATCTGGACAATGTGTCTTGTTAATGTCTGAAAAGTATGAGAAGGATGTCCATTCACCTCCTAAAGCTGTGAATGCTCGACCTTCCACCATCGCTAGCATCCTCTTGGCGGCAAAGAAAAATACTCATCACCAATGACTTTACTCTTGTACAGACACTTTGGAAATCAGTACGGCGGTTTCTCAGAAAAATGGGAATCAGTCTACTCACGACCCAGCTATACCACTCTTGGGCATATACCCAAGGGATGCTCAATCATACCACAAGGACACTTGCTCAACTGTATTCATAGCAGCGTTATTCATAATAGCCAGAACCTGGAAACAACCTAGATGCCCCTCAACTAAAGAATGGATAAAGAAAATGTGGTACATATACACAATGGAATACTACCCAGATGTCAAAAAACAATGACATCATGAAATTTGTAGGCAAATGGATGGAACTAGAAAATATCATCCTAAGTGAGATAACCCAGACTCAGAAAAACAAACATGGTATGTACTCACTTCTTTAATTTTAAAATACCATCAAAAAGAAGGGTGCTGTAAAGAAGGGAAAAACCACTCAGGCTTCCATAAATTGGATCCCTTATTCTCATGGGGCAGTTCCTCTCTCTTACTTTAATTCTTTTTCCATAAATAAAGATTAATTACACACCAACAGTTCTGAACAGCCAGTGCTCACACCGCTCCAGGTGGGGGAAGCCACTGTTGTGGATACAAGGGACATGCTCTCCTAAAGCTGCTGGTCACAGGGAGTCAGCCCAGGCCCTCCAGTTGCTGCTCTACAGACAAGACAGTCATAAAATCTGTTAACTACCTATTCCAGTGAAAGGGATGGTGGTCCTCTGGGGGGGGGGGTCAGCACAGGACACACCCAGACACCAAATTTTCAGCACAAAGGAGATTTATTACCCCAGGGGCAAGTGGGGGCGGGGCTGCAAGCAAGCAGGGAGCAAGTGTGTTTTGTCCGTCCGTCAGTCCGTCCGTCCCCCAGTTGGGTTTTTAAGGAGAGAAAAGGGAGACTCTGTGCTGGGGGCTTTGGTAAATCCTGATTGGGCATGTTAGCCAAATAATGGATTTTGATTGTTGGACCTCCATGTTTTGTCCCAGGAATCAGTCTGTGTCCAAATAAGGGGGTGGGCCTTGGGGGCTAGCTTTAGAAATGTAATCTAATGGTTTTAGCAAGAGGGAGAAGGAAAGGTAAAAGGTGAAACCTGTCGGCACCACGTTTGCCGTGCTCGGGCCTGTGTTTGCCGCGCTCGGGCCTGCCAGCACCCCGTCACTCGGGTTCTGTCTGACGATTATAAAGTCTGTTGACTACTTTGTCCTGTCTGGATCCCAGAGACGCCACAAAACCTGATTCCCAGTTGAGTTCGCTACTGCTAATGGCCCTGACTCCCTTGGGCTGTATTTCCTTTGAGCACGCTACAACATAAGGAGAGAACTGGGAAGGCAGAAGAGACAGAGCCACTTAATTTAGAGAAATCCTTGAACTGTGCTATAAAGACAGATTTCATTAAGAGGAAGTTTCCAGGAGGCATTTGATGGAGAAGGAACTAGGTGCCACAGGGAGGGGCAGAGACAAAACGGGACTTTTTCAACCCAACTGTGCGTGAGGAAAGAGAGAAATGAAAGCTGTAAACAGAAAACGGACAATTAAAACTCCAGCGAAGAAGGGAAGAGGGAAGAGGAGAGAAGCAGATGGAGACGGGGGAGAGTTCTGAACGTTAGAAAGCCACGTGTTGGGTCAAAGTCGTCAATAAGGAACGGAGTAACTCACGATAATAAAATGGAGTAACTAACGATAATAAAATGGAGTAACTAACGATAATAAAATGGAGTAACTAACGATAATAAAATGGCCGGGCCATTAGTTTGGACTGACCTCCTTCACTAAGCCCCACGTGGAGTCACTCCAGGTAAAGTTCTACACTCCCAAGAACGGTGACAGCCAAATCACACACAGGCCGGCTTCAGACCACAAAGACAGGGCTGGTTCCTCCCTGAGGAGGAAAGACACTTTGAAACAATCAACTGTTTCTTTTCTGGTTCTGCTTTCCTGAGCCTTTCATCTTCTACCAAGTCTCTTTGCCCAGCTCTCCAGAACCCTCCCTTTACTCTAGAATGAAGTGTTGCCCAATTCTAGAGCCACAAACAACAGCTAGCTAAGACCTCTAAGCGGCTAGTAGTTTTGTGTGTAGACATAGTCGACCTGGTCTCTTACGTCAGACCTGGTCTCTACATGTGTCTTTCACATCCATTACAAATTCACAAGGTATTTCAAAGGTACAGCCACGGCTCTAAAATTAGGACACACACCAGTCACCATGTTTAATCCTAGCAACAACCCAATCAACACCACCATAACCATCGTTGTGCGCCATTTATAAAGGTCTCGAAGCTGGGAAGAGATGGGGCGAGGATTCTAACCCTAGCAGTCTGGTTCTGAGCCTGACCTCTCACCCCTGCACAACCGTTTCCTCAGAGACATCAGCCTGACTGATGTCGACTCTGCCAGCACTCAAGTCCTTGGAGCTTCTTGGGGGTGTGGGGAAAGGGCCACTCCTGGCCATTGGAGGGAGATAAGGATTGGGTTCTGCCTGCGTGTGACTCACTGTGATGTGCCCATCTCCCCTGGATCTGCTCATAAGGTCATTTACTCACTCTCTGTCCCCTCTCCAGAAGTCAAGGGCGGAGGCTAGTGAAGTGCTCCAAAGGCCCTTGAAGATGGGGAAATACTAGACACAAGCCAGCTCAGTTCCCTTGCCAAACACTCAATTAACCTTTAGTGTTTTCAAGAACTTGCCCGTTGAGTAGCCAACAGGCTGACGCTCCAGCGTTATTTCAGTGGTTGTGATTCACCCTCATTCCCTGATCAATACGATGGCAGAGGTCAACGATCCCATCAGGTGATTTTCATCACTGTGCTTTTAAAACAAGATGTTATGAATAAGAGTCGGGACTCGGTGCGACCTCCAAGTGTAAGGGGGAACCTCAGTGGGGGTTGGGGAGGTGGCTCAGCAGAGCAGGTACTGCTCTTCCAGAGGATCTATGTTCAATTCCCAGCACCCAGGTCAGGTGCCCCCTCACAACGGACTGTAACCCCAGTTCCAGAGAGATTGGACATCTTCAGCCTCTGCTGGCACGTGCACCCAAGTACACACACACACACACACACACACACACACACACACACACACAAATAAAAATAAATATTTGCAAAGGAGACTCTCGGCCAAAGGAGACAGGTTAGGTATGACTTCTTCAAGACCAGCAGCCTGGCTAATGAGGAAGCAGCGCGCACTGTTGAAGGCTGAGGCATTCTGCACAGAGCCGGAGCAAGAATGAATCTGTTACTATTGTCATCCTGAAACCGGGGTGGGGGGATCCCCAAGACCAAAGTGGGTATCCTCAGACTCTGGCTGTCTCTGTCCTCAGGCTCCCGGTTACAGGAATGTCAGTGAGACTAGACCCTGGGGTTACGACAATGAGGAGCTTTCTCAAGGCCAAGACTCATACATAGGGACACTATGCTCAGAGTTTAACTCTCGGCCCTGGCCCACCCAGCTCCAGACAACTGAACTACTCAATCGCTCCAGCTACTGAGGGCTATGAGCCCTGGGGGAGTAGGAACAGGAGGTGTGGAATGAATACTTGCCAGATTCCCTGAGGAGACAGATGGCCTGCTCTCCTACCTCCCACCCTTCACACTGTCACTTGCTTGTGACGGGCAAGGCAGAGGCTATTTGATGATATTAAACAGGGAACTGGGAAGGAAAAAAGAGACATAAATGGAGTATGACCATTGTCTACTTCTCTGTTCTCCTGCCTTAAAGGTCCTAGAAAGAACATTCTGGATTTACCTATGTCATGTGAATAGGAAGAAAAAAAATATCCAGTATGTAGAGTCTGGACTCTATAGGAAGACTAACATTTTAGAGGTCCGTAAGCTAAATATGGGAGCAGAACAGGACTCAGGTGTTCTCTAAACGTGACTTGACGTGATCTTGTCTAAAAGAAGGGCAATTTGAAAACTCTGCATGCTGAGTTTCCCAGGCTTGGCTTTTGACCAAGTACTGCAGTCGTTTAGGCTGCCAGGACTCCAGTTTAATTAAAAAACTAAGTGACACAATCCGCCTTGTAAGTTCTGCACAAAGCAATCAGCCACCTCGTGTCCTGTGGACTGCCCACAGCAGAGACATACTGAGAGTTCTAGAATAGCCTGATGTATAATTTCATAAGATACAATTTCGGTCTATTTCACAAATAGCTATCATAACTATGAAATCACAGAACTGAGGTGCTCAGAGAACCTTTGAAATGTCATTGTCCCATTACTTATTTGTACAATGAATATGTTAAATGAGAACATTTTAAAATATCCTAGCAACTGTGAAAGTCCCTAATAATGCATACGGATACAATATATCGGTATACCCATAGCATTGCTACATAAAAGAAGTCCATATAGAATCAGGCTGCACTTTTAAATAAATAAACAAATAAATAAGCATTCCTAGAGGTTTACATGACCCATTTTTCTCTTCCTTCCTTCCTTCCTTCCTTCCTTCCTTCCTTCCTTCCTTCCTTCCTTCCTTCCTTCTTCCCTTCCTTCCTTCCTTCCTTCCTTCCTTCCTTCCTTCCTTCCTTCCTTCCTTTTTTTAAGAAGTTAGCTCGGCAGAATGTGAACATGAAAGCTGTCTTAGTTTGGGTTACTATTTCTGTGATAAAACACTACAACCAAAAGAAACTTGGGAAGGGTTTATTTGGCTTACACTTCCTTATCACTGTTCATCATCCAAGTCAGGGTAGGAACCTGGCAGCAGGAGCTGATGCAGAGGTCGTGGAGGGGTGCTGCTTACTGGCTTGCTCCCCATGGCTTGCTCAGCCCTGCTTTCTTATAGAGCCTAGGACCACCAGCCCAGGGATGGCACCATCTGTAATGAATGAATGGGTTGTGTCCTCCCCCATCAGTCACTAATTAAGAAAATGTCCTACAGGGTTGCCCAGAGCCTGACCTTACGGAGGTATTTTCTTAATTGAGGGTCCCTCCTCTAGGATGACTTTAGCTTGTGTCGAGTTGACATAAAACTATCCAGCACAAAAGCTATTTTAATGTTGCCCTCACTCTATAATAAGCTCACTGTATAGACCATTTTTTTCAAGATTCAGATAAAATCTCAAGCAGATTCCATTGCCCTTTTAGGTCCCCAAACATTCTGTCACAGGAAAAGTGGGGGACTGTTTGGGACTGAGGCTTTGGCTCAGTGCCAGGGTCCTTACAGAGCATGTGCAAGGCCTTGGGTTCAATTCCTAGCAACACAGAGTTCAAAGCAGCCAGGATTCTGAGCTCTGAATTTTATGCACCCAAAGCCCTAGCTCAGGTGCTTGAAAACATCCAGGGGAGGCCTGAGTGTCTGTGGCTGCTTTTCTCTTGAATCAACTTCCTTTCTAATTTGTAAATGTTTTAACCTTCTCAGGAGCACCTAGGGAGAAATGATGAGGAAGACAGGACCCAAAATAGCAGCCTCTTTCTGTGGTGAGGCTTGTTAAAAATCACTCCACTCTACCTCCCTTGCTGGGAATGATGCCTCTTGATGGCGGCCTAAGTCTCCAACCAGCCTTCCATCCCAAACTCACCCTTCTGTCTTTCTCTTGGGCAAGATCAATTTCAAAGATGCCACTAGTTCCCACTGACACTTCATTTACTCATGAATGGTCTCGCTTTGAAATCTTTTTCTCGTGGCTGGAGGTTGGGGCAAGCATCCTCCTGATACATAAGGTAGGGGGCCTCCTTCATGGAGCTTACAGGGGAGAGGCTGCAGGACTTACTCCTTTGCAATCTCTCCATTAGTAAGTTTTCTATCCTCTCAGCCTCACAGGCACAACTGTTTTCAACACGTTCTAATGGGGGACCCTAGCAAACCCAATTTTCTGTGAAGGGGTGTTTGACATTACTCCTTTGTCCTTAAATCAAATTCATAAACTGCTGAGCCTCTGAGTTGGAGGAACTTAAATATCTCAAGAGTCATTTGTGTCTTCAGTTATAGCCAGGGTTTCACAAGAAACATCTCTTCCGTTCAGGTTCTATTTAAGGAGTACTGGACTCAGCGGGTTTTGTTCTAATTCAAACATTTGTAGGGAAAAAATAAGTTTTGTGATCTAACTCTGAGTCTTACTGATTCCAACAAATGAGGGTTGTTGTTTGTTTTTTTTTTTAAGAAGAAAATATAAATAAGTAAATAATAGTAAAATAAAACAACATAAAATGAATACTTGGATTTGGCTCAGGCAATGAATTCCATTTGCTCGGCTTTCAATCTTCCTTGTGGAGTCTGACAATGAACTGACTTTATCGTCACTTTCTTTGGGTTGCCTGGTGGCTTAAGGCAGCATTCGATAGTACAATTTCCTCTCTATGAAGACAGAAATGGAATGACTTCACCCAGGAAACTCACTCTTTCTGGTAACGGATGTATGTGGGACGAGCGAGCGTTAGGGAACCCCACAAGGGGACTGCAGCATTCAGACATGTAGGACACTTGTCATTTACAGTCTCTATCAGATAGGCTCACAATGCCAGGCATATAAACATGCTTTCTCCAGGGAACCGTTGAGAACTCCACTAACTCACAAAGAATGACTTCACTGTGTCCGACAATGACCTCCGTTGACTCGAGACACATCACTAATTGCATTCCTAAAAGCAACCCAAAAGTCAGCTTGTTCGTTCATCATTCATGTAATTATTAGAGATAGGAAACAAGTGGTGCCGCCCAACAAGTTCAAGGACAGTCCTTGAACAGCTCCATTGTTAAAGAACACTATTCCGCCACCAACATTTCCAAGAATTTGATGAATGACTGGATGCCAGTGGCCAATATATATCAAATATAACCAGGAAATCCATCACCCTGAGGTCACTATTGCTCAAAGTTGATAGTTGTCTCTGTGGTGTCTATGCACTAGTTCCTAGACCAGTCATTCTCAACCAGTGAATCTCAACCCCTACAGGGGTTGCATATCCGATATCCTCCATATTAGATAATTACATAGAGCCTAAACTGGTGACCTCAGCTTTGACCCTGAACTGAAAGGAAAACTGTGAAGTTGACTTTATTTAAATGTTGTTTAAGACTTCATTTAAATGTTGTTTAAGTGAAAGAGATAAGGTCAGTTTAGACATTCCCCCTCCTTAGGAAATAGCATGACCCACAGCAATGCTCCATGACTGCGGTCCTAGCAATAAAACAATCATGAGAACAAAGACCTATTGTTTCCAGGACAAGTCACGTCATTGAAGCCTTAGGTTCACAATCATTTCTCCAGTAACTCTTTGTAGCAGCACTATTTGAGCTACTGGAAATGGTACAGCCTACCACGCTGGTCCTGCCCTTGAGGGTCAAGTCACTGTCACAGAAACAGACATGCTTCTCTTACCATCCTCTATTGTAGCCGGACTTTCTCTGGGCATTCTGGTGGTTCCAGAAGTAGCTAAAAGTCAAGAGACGCTTTAAGAAAGAGCCCATTTTTAACTCAGGATCTCAGCTGCGTATGTGATTTAACCCGGAAGTGGAGAAGAGAACAGTTGAAGGACCATACATGGGAAGTCTGGGAAATGAGACAGAATGTACAAATACTTCAGATAGTTCAATAAGGTTGACAGAGAGAGGTGAGGGTCGGGGTTGGCAAACAAAGGACACATGGAAATCCTTGAAGATGATTTTGTGAGATCTGGCCTTTGTCGGGAGAATGACTCTGCATCAAAGGGTTTCGGTAAACGAGGAGCCAAGTGACAGAGAAGGTATTTAGAAATATTGGTCACAGTATGGAGAACAGAAAGGAAGTCAACAAAAATGGGGTCAGCAAGACTAGGAGGTTGTCACATTAACTGAGTGGGGAAAATAAGAACCAGAAGTAGATGGAATGGAGTCACGCGAGAGGTAATGCAGTCGCTGGACATAAGGATGTGGTACAGGAAGGTGGCAAGGAGAGTGTTGGGACTCTGGCTTCAACCACTGGGAACTCATGGGACCATTCTAGGTAGAAGCTAGAGAACGGACTAAGGGATGGAAGCCATAAACTCCGTGTAGGAAATGCCCGTTCTGAAACACTGGTAGGAGTTCTATGTGGAAAGAAGTCAACTACTGAATTTGATCTTTTTGTTTTACAACTTCATTCTGTCCTCACTGCTGTTTTACCTAGGGGCTCACTATGTGG
Organism: Peromyscus maniculatus bairdii; assembly: GCF_049852395.1. Classification (NCBI taxonomy): domain Eukaryota; kingdom Metazoa; phylum Chordata; class Mammalia; order Rodentia; family Cricetidae; genus Peromyscus; species Peromyscus maniculatus. The sequence goes on along the minus strand of NC_134866.1, from coordinate 43,318,806 downwards.
CCCAATGCCTCAGCCTTTCAAGCTGGGGATCATAGGCATATGCAACCACAGTCAGCCCAACTATTGAACTGCCCATGAACTCTACAACAAAAATATTAATAGAAGAAGAACCCACAGAGGGCTCTGTAAAATTGTGGTGAAAAGATAGATGCCACAAAGCCAAATCGATTTTTCATGGTCCACAGTATCATATGCTCCTTAAAGCACAGTTAGATAATGCTGGCAGGAGGGAGCCCTCATGTAGCAGGGGGGTTGGTTATTCACGCTGGGGAGGTGGTTCAGTGGGAAAGAATGCATGCTGCGAAACTACAAGAACTGGAGTCCCAAGCCCCAGAACTCACATAAAGCCTGGAAGTGGTCACCATTCATGTACCTATACGAATGTGGTACCATGGGGCCACAATAGGAGAATCTCTGAGCTTTCTGGCCAACAGTCTAGCCAAAAAGCCGTGAGCGCTGTGTGGAGTGAGAGACCCTGTCTCAAGGAAATAATGTGGAGTATGATAGACACACCACACACACACACACACACACACACACACACACACACACACACACTCACACATGCATACACCAGGAATGAATGAATGAATGAATAAATGATATTTAAAAGTAAACATCAAGACAACACCTTCACAACTCTGGTCATAGAGAAATCAGGCTGATGCCTACCTAGAGCCTTCACCCCTACAGACTAGTAATCATGGAACTGCAAGGTACCCTTGCACACTAGGAAAAAGGTAAACACTAACCCAGCTGCAAACCCTTCAATCTACAATGAAGACCTGCCTGCAAGATACATTAGTGACATAAGGCTTGTGAGAGTAACTGACCAATATCTGATTGGATTTAAGGCTCATCCCATTAGATAGAACCTTTTCCCTGACGTTGCTTAAGTGGCCAAGACCCTGAGACTAGATAGCCCAAGGACCTAGGGGGAAAAATACTACTGTTCTGATAAAAGAAGGTAGCCATAAAATGATTCCTAATGACATTCTGCTATAATCACAGACCAGTGTCTTGCTCAGTCATCATGCTTCCTTTTGCAGTAGATGAGAACAAATACAGAGACCACAAGCCAGACGATGTGCAGAGAGAGAGAGAGAGAGAGAGAGAGAGAGAGAGAGAGAGAGAGAGAGAGAGAGACACCTTGGACCACTCAGTCATGGGCCGTCTCTATCAAATCCTGCCCCTCAGGGCTCAGGGAACCCTGTGGAAGAGGAGGCAGAAAACATGTAAGAGGCAGAGAGGATGGAGGACACAAAGAAACGAGGCCTTCTAAACACAGCAGGGTCGACAAACACATGAATCCAGAGACTGTGGCAGTATGCACGGGTCCTACGCAGGTCTGTACCAAACAGGGTCCCGGTGCTGAGAGGAGATGTGGATACGAGCCTCCATCCTCAACCCAGCCGCTACCTCCAAGTTGATAACCATTCACAAATGAAAACTTAGTTTTCTCCAATGTAGATACAAACCACTCGTAAGAGCAGGCCCCATGCCCGGCGGTAGATGGACAACACAAAATGAACTCAGTGGTATCTTTGGAGTTTCTTGTGTCATAATGCTTTGTATTTTTAGCCTTATAGGTCCTTTGCGTATCCTACGACCTCCTGTTTTGTATTAGGGGATTCCTGTGAGTGTGAACATATGTGTCTCTGTGTCTCCATGTGTTTCCTGTGCTTTTTCTTTGGATCTTTTTCTTCTGTTTCTTTGTTTTGTCCTTCACAGTTTGTCTGTTTTTTATTTTATTTTACTTTATTTTGTTATTATTCTCTAGATATCTGTTTTCTAACCAGAGACAGAAAAGGTGTGAATTCAGGTAGGGAGGATCTCAGAGGAGTTGGGGGAGATGAAACTGTAATCAGAGCATAGTATATATATATATATATATATAAAAAAAAATCTATTCTGCCTAAACGAAAAATAGAAAGAAAACAATAAAAGCAAACATTAAAAGGAAGTTTATTGATACTATTTAGCAGGACTTGTGTTGGCGGAATGTTGGCAATAGAAGTCAGAATTCCAGAAGAATGTTGAGGAATTTCAGAGTAAGGAAGTACTGATAGAGAGTATGGTTGCTTGTCTCAATAAACTTGATGAAACCAAAACAGGCAAAATAAGCCAGAGGATGTAAGAAAGGGAAGGCATTGTGTGTGTGTGTGTGTGTGTGTGTGTGTGTGTGTGTGTGCAAGCACATGCTCATGTGCACATGAGCATACAGGTGAACATGTGTGAACCTAGAGGTCAACCTCAGATGTCATTCCTCAGAAACTATCCACCATTTTTTTTGAGACAAGGTTTCTCACTGGTCTAGAGCTCTCCAGTTAGGCTAAACTGACCATCCAGAGAGTCCCAAGCATCTCTCTGTCTCTGCTTTCCCAGCACTGGGATTACAGGCACACATTACGACCACCGATACCCATCTTTTTACATAAGAGTACTGGAGAGCCAACTAAGGTCTTCATCAACCCGGCTGCCTCTCCTGTCCAGGGGGCTTTATTTTAAGGAGGTAGTGGGGAATACATGGGTTGTTTAAATCAGTAGTAAGAGAAGCAGAAGGAGAGAGAAGGAATCTGAAACAGGACTGTCTATAAGGCTGCAAGAAAAAAAACAATGGCTTGGCGCTGGCACTGAGAAGAAATCACTTCAGTTGTGATGGAGTGGAAGGAGGAAATGATGATCACTTCTGTAGGTAAGTTTGTGGCAAGAATCAGAGGAAATTCCTGTCTAGTGGTTTTATTTTCTCATCAAGTAGAAAAAAAATTCCACAAACAGAAAACTGTTTTTTTGCTAAGTATGGGTACCAACATTATGGTCATGAATTTTCTCAGATTGTGGTTTCATCTATGAGTAAAACAAAAACTTACCATTAAATAATTCCTTGTCTTCCTTTAACAAGGGGATCTTAACACCAAGCCACTATCTGTGGTCCCAAGAGGTGTTCAAGTCAAGATTCAGTGAGTATCAGAGTACTGATGAATTCTGGATGGCTCCCTAGACTACAGGAGTAATGTTATGTGTTCAAGGAGCCTTTATTCACTGGCCTTACATAGGGAAAGGATGTCTAAACTCACAAAACCTGAAAGATTGCAGGTCCTCTATGTGCACCAATGACCTAGACCCCATCCAAGAATGTCCATCAGGAGCACCCTCCATTGTAAGTAGTTACCGTGAAACAAGTTCTGGCTTTCCCAGCCATTCTCAGTAGGCAGCTTTCCATTCCAGCCACAAACAACATGGCAGCCTACTTGTTTGCCAGAAGGACCAAGACTCCACCCAGATCTGGAGAAGGAAAGAGGGAAACTTCACCTCCCTGGTTTCTGTCCTCACCCTGGGGATCCGTTTTGGTTCATCACAAGGGAGGATCCTTGAGAAGTCTCCCGATTGGTCAGCAGCAGTCCTCCCCCTATAAACACACCCACACCCACACCCACACACCCTTCCTGCACTGTTTCAAAAAGCAAAGACTCAGATCCCTCCTTCAGCAAAACTTCTGAAGAAAATTATTTCACAGCCTTCCACGGTGACTATTCCAAAACTAAGTGAATAGTCTGAATTTGTCTGTCGGTGAAATTACAGTAGACAAAGAAATCAGTGGGAATCATCATGGCAGAAATGATAAACAGTAGACAGAGAAAGAGCCAGACCACCACAGAAGGGTTGTACTGACCCATCAATTGAAAATTCAGTTAAAGGTATAATGCACCCCCCTTCTTTATTGTCTAGTAAGCATTTTACTATATTCCAGAAGAATAAAATACGATCCACTCCACCACTAGAAATGTAGCTAATAGATTTTCTTGTAAAGTAGCAAATAGCAAGTACAAGCCGCGAGCCAAAATCCACAGTTAGACATTCATTTCCAGCTGGAAAAAACTATCTTTTTAGGGTTTCCAGCCACACCCCTCGCTGGCATTGGTCCACTTCTCTCTATGCCTAGAATTTTCGCATTTTCTGACCTGGCCTTGGCTCAGGGTCTCTGACCCAAGCATTGCTGTAGAGAAGCTCCCCACTGCCCCCACTTTCCTCACCCAGCCTGCAATGCTCCCACGGCCTGCGGAACAAGAAGTGGACCCTGCTCTTCTTCCGGGCCAGTTGGCTCAGGCACCTCGGCCAACACAATTCCCTATTGACACTGTGGCAGACTGTGGCTCCAATCACTCATTTCCCAGTAAAAGCAATGGAAAATTCTTTTATAGGGCCCCAACCATCACCACTCTGGCATAAGCAACCACAAGTGTGATTTGTCTGCCTAGAGACAGGGCCAGGGCCAGAGTGAGTTGGGGCGCCCGGACCTTATGTCACTTGGAAAACAGGTTGTTTTTCTGGGGTGAATTTAGGTTGATTGGGTTTATAATTGGGTTCGTTTTGGAAAAAATAGCGGCTACTATCCACAATAAAGCCTCAGAGCCCGAAGTTCAGAGGCCTTCCACCTGATCAAGCATGTATAAGGACATCAGGACTTTATATGGCTGAGGCCACCAGCTGTAGGGGACCCTGTGTAGGTCCTTCTACATTAGAAGACTCACTTTGGATCACTGTACAACCAGAAAAGAGGAACCCAGGGAGATGATGGTGGAAGTCAGGGGAGGTGAGCCATTTGTCTTCAGTGAGCTTCCCTGGGAATTTGCATTCCAGGGGGAGTCGAAGAGGAAAGTCCAAATGTAAGTTTCCTGAAAGTTTCCTCCCCGCTGACTGTGATTCTCTCTTCAGTCAGCTCCAGCTGAGAAGGGTGAGGACATTAAGCAGAGCTCCGAAATACACTTGGCCTGACTCCTTCAGCAAACCCATCACCAGGGGAAAGAAGGAAGGGAAGCTGGAGGTAAAACAGCTAAATGCAGTGTGTGGTCCACGTGGTGGCTCGGGTTTGAATAAACCAATCACAAAAGACCTTCTGGGAGCAATGGGTGATATTTGGGAGTAATTTATTTTGTTAAGTGTGATCAACGATATTAGTTTATGAAAAAATGTTTTTATTTTTAGAGATGAGTATATGAGTATTTGGGGTTGAAATATCATTGTTTCTGGAGTTTACTTTGAAATATCTGGGTTAAAAAGAATAAAGCAAATATTTTAGTAAGTTAGCAATTAGCTTAGATATTTGAGATACTTTGAGTATTAATTATACTCTATGCTTTTTGTTTATTGAAAATACATAATTGGAAAAGATAAAAAAAAATAAAACAAGCAAAAAGTGAAAGACAGTCTAAAAAGATTAGAAAACATCTACAGGTCAATTATTCCCCAACATCCCTTGTGCCACTAAGGGCCGGGTGCAGAGTCAAGAACACACAGGCCACAAAATCCAGGCAATTCTTCAGGAGGCAGCAGTTTACAAGCAGACACGTATTCAGACCGATGGAACAGTGGGCCAGGCCCTGTAAAAGCAGGGAGGAGATGGAGGGGAATGGAAGAGACACTGATAGAGGGCCAGGGAGGGCTTTGTCTGGGGAGGAACAGACTTGAGCTGAGGCTTGCCCAATGGGAAGGCCTGTTGGGTAGAGACGTCCTTCTCTTCCAGGCAGGGGCTGAGGAAACAGGTGGGAAACAGAGAAGGGACATCATCAGAGACCAGAGCATTTCAAAGCCCGTTTGCAGTGACTTTGATCAACACGCCCCCGAAGTGACATGAAATCTGAAAAGGGAAGAGAACACTTCTGATGGCCACTGATAGAAGGTCACTGGTCAAGCAAGCTGTTTCTTGGTGTGGTGGCTTGAATAAGAATGGTCCCCATAGGCTCATATATTTGAATGCTTAGTCCCAGGGAGTGTAAATGGTTGAAAGGATCATAAGGATTTGAAGGTGTAGCCTTGTTGGAGTGGGTGTGGCCTTGTTAGGGCAATTGTGTTAGGGGCGGGGATGGGCTTTGAGCTTTCAAAAGTCCATGGCAGACTCAGGTGTGTGCTCTCTCTCTCTCCCTCCCAATTCAACTTTCCCTCCCCCGTCTCTCTCTCTCTCTCTCTCTCTCCCTCCCTCCCTCTCCCCCTCTCTCCCTCTCTCTTTCTCTCTCTCTCTCTCTCTCTGCCTTCAGATCAGGATGTAGTTCTCAGCTACTCCTCCAGCACCATGCACGCTGCCATGCTGTGGCCGATGATCATGGACCAACCCTCAGGAACTGTAAGCCAGCCCCTAATTAAATGCTTTCTTTTATAAGAGTTGTCTTGCTCAGGGTGTCAGAGCAATAGAACAGTGACCAAAACACTCCGAAAAGTTCAAACTGAGTCATAGCAAGGCAACAGAAAACATTCTAAAGACTTTAAGGAACCACAGAGGGCACCAGATGGGTCAAAGGTGGGAGCAGGGGCTGCATTAATTCCCAGCAAATGCCATGACCTGCCCTGGTGTCACGCTCTCTGAACTCTGACCTTCCACTCATGTTCTCTGCTCTGTTTACACAGAGGGGCCCCAAAGTTGGCCTCCATCCTCGCTTGGGCTCCCAGCCTCTGCTATTTTTAAAGAACACTTAATTCTCCCCAAACTTAACTAACCCATTTCCCGATGGAGGTACTGACCCAGTTACAAAGCAGGGCGGTATCAAGGAACACTGCAGATCTGCACAGGTCTAAGATGGCTGGCAGGGTATACACCCTGTTCCCACTTCCCTTCATCTGTTTCAAGACACGGATGTTTGATTTTTCAAAATTTAATGCTGAGAATTCCAAACATCTGCTTAGAGCTTGATTTCCCGAGTTGTCTGTGAGACAGGCAGGGCCTTTGAGATAGCTGGCCTCCAACTCCTGATCCTCCTGCCTCAGCCCCCTGAACAAAGCAGCTGGTTTTCTTTAGTCCATTTTCTCATACCATTTTGTAAAGTCTCATTGACTCATATGAGTGTATTATGACTGAGCATTACATGCTCTGTTTTCTAGGAACCAGAGCAAAGCTGAAAGAGAAGAGCCTAGCCAGGCGGTGGTGGCACACGCCTGTAATCCCAGCACTTGGGAGACAGAGGCAGGTGGATCTCTGTGAGTTCGAGACCAGCCTGGTCTACAGAGCTAGTCCAGGACAGGCTCCAAAGCTACAGAGAGACCCTGTCTCGAAAAACCAAAAAAAAAAAAGAGAGAGAGAGAGAGAAGAACCTAGAATGCCAAACAGACAGAGGACATACGGACAGTTCACAAGCAGACAGATACTCCTTGCTTCGGGAAACTACTAAAGCAACTGGTAGAAAGTGCTCACTCCTGTAATCCCAGTACTTGGAAAGCTGAGGCAGAGGAGTGTGGGAATTTGGAGGCTGAATTGGGACACAGCATGCATTTCAGGCTAGGCTGTGCTACAGAGTGAGGCCCTGTCTCAAAGCAAACAAACGTGTGCCCATCCCTGCAGAAGTGAAACCACTGCAAGGCCATGGACGGAGGAAGTCCTTGTGGCATGTGTGGCCTCCACAGCAGGCCAGCAGGACTGTCTTGCCTGCCACTTAATGGCTGTGTGACTTTGAAGGTCTCACAGCCTCACTTCCATTAGGTGTGGATAATAATAGCTCAGATTTCCAAATGCCGTTATTAGGATTAAGTAAGATAATGTATGGAAGTCGTGAGCGCCTAGCATACAATAAGTGCTTAATGAGAACTATTAACAATAATAGCCAGCAGGGCTAGAAAGGATTGGAAGAATTTAGATGAGTAGAAGGAGAAAGACCAGTGTGAGTGGGGCACAAGTGCTCTGTGAACCGGTTCCTCATCCGCTCAGTTATGACCTCATAGGATTAGGATACCATGAATTAACGCAATCTTTCGAAGCTGGGCATAGTGCCTTACCAGGTAAGGCACACAGATTTACTTTGTGTGTATCTCACGCTGTGCCTTTGGCTTGTTCTCAGTGTTTTATTGCTTGGAGATTATAATTATAAAATACTAATCTCAAAAGACATATGTGAGATCAGCCTGAAGCCTCGTCTGTAGTCAGTGTAAGTGGGACCAGCTGTTAAGTGTCTATGGTACAAGCTCACATTCTTTCTCACCTCGCTGAACAGGGTGTAGAGTAAGTTCAGCAACAGACTGAAATGGACCCAGGGCCCTATTTTGAAAAATAAGATCCTCAAAGCAAATGCCAAAGTCAGGCTTCAACTTCTTAAAGAACCAAACCGGAGGCTTGCAAGACACTCAGTGGGCAAAAGGGATCTGCCTCCAAGTCTGACGACCTGAGTTCAGTTCCTGAGGTCCACATGGTCCTAGAGGCAAGCTTTCCTCTCAACTCCACATGTGCATTATGATAGCCTTCCCTCCACAAAATAAATAACTACGCAATAAATTTCTTGTTTTTTTTTAAGCACTTAATTTCTAGCAGTATGAATTTACATAAGAATGATTGACTCCATTGATTTTTTTTTCTCCTTTTTGGGATTTAAAGCAATCTCAGAGGGATTACTTATTTCTACAGCTATATAACTGTAAAGGAATATGCTTCAAACTAATACACTTATATTTGTTCTTAAAGCTAATGCATAATTTAAGTTTTTAATCAAACCCAGACCTCTTTGAGACTATTCTTAGTAGTTGTATGCCTTAATCTCAATTATTGATCTGTTCACATTCAGAAACTGTGAATAAAAGAACTTCATTTCAGGGTCTTCAGAACCACAGTTTAGGGGTCGGAGAGCTGGCTCAGTGGTCAAGAGTACAGTACAGCCCTTGCAGAGGAACAGTGCTCAGTTTCCAACACCCGTGATGGGCAGTTTACCACCTCCTACAACTCCAGCTCCGGGAGCTCAGATGCCCTCTTCTGGCCTGTCTAGGCACTTGTACTCATGTGCACATACCCATACTCACACACATACACAGATACACATGATTTTAAAATTTACAAAAAAAAAAAAATTACAACTCAGAACTCTGATCTGTGTCCCAAAGAAAGAAGGTAAAATGGGAGCGTGCTGGGGGTCAGCAGAGCTGATTTCTTACAAAAGGAATAGGTTCTTCCCTAAGAAACTTCTTTTATGACATCGAGTGAGAACAGGGACTAGGGACTAATGGGAGATAAACAGAATATCTACACAGAATAAAAATAGCCATTAAAAAAAAAAGTCCAATAAATTCCAGTGTATATCACCATATACAATGGCCATGACTGGAGTCCACATTCCAGGCAGCAACTGTAGATTTGTGTGAGTTCTGGTCCTTTTAGTGGCCTCCCAACTCTGTTTTGAAAAGTACTGTCACGATCGTGTTCTTCGTAATTTTCCTTTTATTTTGACTCAAGTGTTGAGTGTTTCTTCTCCCCATATAGGACCTTAGTTGTTTTTTTTTTTTTTTAACTCTCTCTTTTTACCCCCACCCCCCACCCCCCGCCCCGCCGCCCCCACCGTTTCTTATGTGACATTCTCCATTCCTTCCCCACACATGGTTTCCTGCATCCTTACTGGCAGTTCTGCGCCGACCCCACAAGCAAGGATGACAATTATAGAACACTTCCCGGGGTTCTCCAGAGGCCATGGGTCAGAGGTGAAATAACCCCGCCCTAATGGGCCCGGGTTTGATTTCCAGCCTTGAGGCGGGGCCCAGTTTCCCATGTTCACACCAGGCCGGGCTCCTCAGCACACACCAGCTTCTCGGCGCCGCCACAGCTGTGAGGAGCAGGGTTACTAGGAGGCACCATGGCTTGCATGGGGAATCTTCCTGCACTAAACTGATTTCTAAAAATCCAACCACTCTACATTCATTATTGAAAAAGGAAAAAAAACAAAACAAAACCAAAACAAGGGATTTGCCTTTCTAGAGATAAACTTAGCCCTGCTGTTTCCTTTCATTCCAGGAAGCCTATTGTTCGACAGATGTGCTAACACTGCTTAAATTCCAGAGTGAAATTACAAGAAACAAGGAGGAAACGCTCAGCAAGGCCCACAGGATTGAGATTTCACTTTTAAATGGGCTTATCCTAGCCTATCCCCCCCAACCCCCAAGTCATACACAAGATTGTTCTAGAAGTGCATGTTTACATCTACTCTTCAGAGATGATCTCCCATCTGGCTTTTTCTCCTTTCAAGAAGTTAAAATTTCTCACAGTTTATCAACACAAAAGTGAGCATTGCCCTTTGTGGGAGTAATTTAGAAGTTGTACAGAAAACGCACCCAAGACAGCAGACGTCCTCACAGAGCAGAGGAATTCTCACATTCCTCTTGTTTGGCCCCAAAACACTTTTCTGGAAGGTTCTCTTGCATGACAGCCAAGGACACCCATATTTGGAGGCCTGTGGGTACATCATCGCTTCACAATTAAGAAGGAAGCCTGGAGCTATTATTTCTCCTAGATTGACATGAAGTCCTTTCCAAAGACATAAAGTCCTGGATTTATTGGGGATCTTGTCGATATCGATTCAATACTTACATTATCAGAGAGAGAAAACTTGGTCTTTTAGGAGAAGATGGGCTGAGTGACGGGAACTTGAGAAGCCCTGCTGACAGACACTGATTGGTGGAGCTTCCGCTCACAGTGACCCCTGTGAGTGCTGGAGGGTAGCTGCTGGCGGGAAACGGAGGCAGGCCACATTCAGGAATTGATTGGATATAAGCATTTCTAGTAAATGGATCACCGTGGCGGGGGAAACATGTCTAGGGCCTGGAACATATTAGGCCAACCTGTCATTTCCCGCCTCCCGCTTCCAGCCCTGCGGATGGAATTTGTTGATTTTGTTTTTCTTTCTGTATACTTATTTTCAGACTAAATCTTGTATGCATAGCTTTTACAATCTTTCTCTTAGAGGGTGCTCAAAATTGTATCAGCTTCAGGACTCACACATGATCTAGCCCTGTCACTGTGTAAGAACGAATAATATTGAATTCTAGTTTACTGTGTAGCCTCTCAGTCAGCATGCTCTTGATTAGGGTTCCTTTTTCATTTTAAAACAAATGTTACATAACCCTTCCTTCATTTGGCCAACATTTTCTAAAAGAAAACTCGGGAAAAATGTTCGTGTGTCTAAGTGCCGTGTGTGTGTGTGTGTGTGTGTGTGTGTGTGTGTGTGTGTGTGTGTGTGTGTGTGTTAAGGTAAGGGGCAAGGAACAGTGACGTTAGGGCTTTGGGATCAAGACTCTCCCTCCAGTAGTGTAGAATGAACGACTGCAATGTCTTAAACCAGTAATATATTTGTGGCTCTTCAAAACTGTGAATACATGCTGAGACTTCAAAGAAACCACTGCTGCCACCACCCAGCCTCCTCAGAGTAGAATTTTCTGAACTGAAGGATGCTGCCAGAGAGAGCTTGTCACTAAGGCTCCTCAGAGGGCATAACGGAGCACATTGTTTAACATTTTCATGCTGTCTCTTTCTGGAAGATTCTCCAATAATTTTCCTGAACTTAGTTCCAGGAATGGCCGTGCGTCCCCGGCCACTGCTCTTTTTTATCTTATCGACTGTGGACATAAGCAGCCACAGTTCAAATTTGGAGCTGGTTGTGGGCAAACCCAAGGTCAGATCTGCAGCCAAGCCAAGCCCAGCAATTATGGTAAAGCCACATTCCAGGCTCCATATTTTTGTTGTCTTTCTTATTTCTATTTATTACTTGTGACATGTTGTTGTATTTTAGATATCTTTTCTTGAGAGGGAATTGGGAACAGGAATTAATAAAAACATTCTTTCTCTTGACTTATAGAGACAGAGTCTCTCAACACAGCCCTGGCCAACCAACCTTGAACTGCGTCACCCAAACTAGCCTCAAACTCAGAGTGACCCCCCTGCCTCTCCTTCCTGAATTCTGCAATCACAGACACACACCATTATGCTTGGTTTAACTAAGACATTCTTTCAAAATAATTCTGGCCATAGATTTAGCACCAACATAGATTTAACTCAGACACGTGGCTATGCAGAAAAGAAAAAGAAGCTATTTGCCCTACCAAAATAAAAACATTTTGAATGAAGGTATGTGTGGCAAAGCACACTTCTCAGACCCTTCCTGCTCCCCTACCTCACACTCCCACAGCAGCTGCTTCACCCTCAGTGTGCCTCTGACATCGTTCTAGCACTTCTAACCACAGAGGAAACGAGTCCATCTTTTGCCGTGCTCAGAATCTACGCCACCCCCATCTCTTCTCACCCTCCTTCCTAGTGGGGCACCAATGCACTGACTCCTAGCCTCCATCCAAGCTGTACACAGGAGCAGATGCATGAAAATGGAGTTTTCTAGAAGGTTCTCAGGCATCTGGAAAACAGTGAGAAGGGGTCCTGGAAATCAGCTTCATGGACAATGTAGACAGAACGTGAGCTGCCTACGGAGAGGGAGCTCCAGCCTTCCTGGACCACCCCCAAGTCCTGAGCTATCCTAAAGGGCACACTAATCTCACAGAGGATGCAGGCAGGACTGAAGTGCCAGGAAACTCCATGGAGAAAATCCTAGCAGGAAAGGGATTTGACTCCCGCCAGGCCAGTCTTACTGGAACAGATCTGACTGTAGAGCCCTGTCTCGGACTTATCACAATTCAAAATGTCAATTCAAATTAAAAAAAAAAAAAGAATTCAATATTACCATCACCCCCACATGTCTCATGTTCCAACATGATTATGGGAATACGCAGCCCTGAGACATCCCTCCCATAGCGCCTTCCCCTAGCTTCACACTGCTAGAAATCCTCGCTGACACCACCAACCACTTTTCTCTCTTTCCGTCAGGTTATGTCTTCCTCTGACCCTTTCTCCTATTCCTAAAAAGAGGGGGTGGGCTGACTGTGGGGAAATTTGAGACTCTATATGCACAATTTAATCTGCGTCTGTTATTTCCACCCACAAATGAAGATGACTACTACAGAGTTATGTCACCTAAGAAAAATAAGTCAGCATTCAAAACTCTATGCTAAGGGCTGTGGAGATCATGCCGTCCACAGGGCACCTGCCGCACAAGCATGGAAGTTTGGATCCCAAGAACCACTGTAACAAAAATGGGGTGTGTGGTGGTATTGTGTTCCCCAAAATATTGTGTATTCTAATAAATTTATCTGGGGTCAGAGAACAGACAGCCACTAGATACAAAGGCTAGAAAATGGTGGCACTCATACCTTTAATCCTAGCATTCCAGAGATAGAAATCCCTCTGGATCTCTGTGAGTTCAAGGCCACATTGGAAATAGCCAAGCATGGTGACACATGCCTTTAATCCCAGAAAGCCAGCCTTTAATCCCAGGGAGTGGTGGTAGAAAGCAAAAAGATATATAAGGCGTGAGGACTAGAAACTAGAAGTTTTTTGGCTGGTTAAGCATTCAGGCTTTTGAGCAGTAATTCAGCTGAGACCCATTCCGGATGAGGACTCAGAGGCCTCCAGTCTGAGGAGACAAAACCAGTTGAGGATCCGGTGAGGTGAGATAGCTGTGGCTTGTTCTGTCTCTCTGATCTACCAGCATGGACCCCAATAACTGGCCTCAGGTTTGATTTTATTAACAAGTACTTTTAAGATTCCTGCTACAGGGGTGGGCATAGTGTAGCAGGTAAAGGCGCTTGCTGCCAAGCTTAACAACCCGAGTTCAATCCCTGGAACCCACATGGTGAAAGGAGAGACTTAGCTCCTAAAAGTTGTCCTCTGACCTCAGACACACTCAGTAGCGTAAGTACACATTCACATGTACACACGTACACACATACACATGTACACACACACACATACACACACACACACACACACACACACACACACACACACAAGCTGCTGTCACACACCTCAGAGGAAATGGGAATTGCTGGGGTGGAAGCAGCAAACATCTAACTGTGAACATGGCAGGCACTATGGCAGACCATATTCATTGCCTCTCTTTATTCATTCTTTTTTTCTTTTGCTAATAAAAACCATTTTGCGCATCTATTGGATAACTGTGTTTCAGAATCATTGAGCCCTTGTCCATCTAGAAATAAACTGACTCATCTGGACTGATTATAGTATCCAATGCCCCTTGCCAAAGCAACAAGAGGCATGTGGAATAACCCAGAGATGGAGCTAGGTGACGAACGATATGGAGCATCACCCTCACGTGATGTCGATGGAACATGGGACTGAGATGGGCCTCTTCAGCTCTTCTAACCATAAAACACAATGAACCACTGCTATCGTGCTGAGGACTCGAAGAACAGGAGTCTTCAATCACATCTTTAGGCCACTGAGTTAGTTAATCAACTCCAGAAGCCCCCTCGCCTCTAAAATCATTAACGAGAAATCATGTAGCTTTCTAAACTTAAACTATGCTCAGTTTTGCTGCTTGCACTAAATGGGCATTGCATTGCCACAGTGACCGGAGATAGGAGAAACAAAGCTCGAGGCTTCAGCTCTCAGCCTGGTGAGCAGAGCTAAGGACACGCACCTTGGAATCATTAAGGTTCCCAAGGAGCCCGAGAAGAGTCAACTTCACTTTCACAAGTATCCTTTTCATTATGATTCATTTGGCCAAAGTTCCGTCCCATCCAGTCATTTCCCCTAAGTTGTTTTATTCTCATGGCCTTTTAATTTTGGCAGCTGGTTGTAAGTCAACAGACTTTTCCTGTGAAGATCCAGATAAGTATTTTGATCTGTAGGCCAGGCTGTCTCTATCACATCTGTTGTGCTCTCTCATGCTAACATAAGAGTAGCCATAGGTGATACTTAAATGAATGAGTATGGCTGCACTCCAACTGAACTTATCTATAGACATTGAAATTGGAATTTTAGGACATCTTTATGTGTCAGAAAATATCACTTCTATTATTTTTCATCAATTACAAATGTAAAAACCTTTAATCCCAGCACTCAGGAGGCAGAGGCAGGAGGATTTCTGTGAGTTCAAGGCCATCTTTGTTTACAAAGTGAGTTCCAGGACAGTCAGGGCTACACAGAGAAACCCTGTCTCAAAAAACCAAAAAATAAAAAAAGTAAAAACCACACAAATAGCTGCATGTAAAACTGGGTAAATGTGAATAAGATTTGATGATTGTTACTGTATCTTCGTAGTTTGTAAGATGTTACCACTTGGGGAAACAGTGAATAATATAAGGGAGCCCTCTGTATTATTCTCTTTTCTTTAATTACAGTATATATATCACACAAACTATCATTTCAATGTTTATAAATCATTAACACTAAGTACATTCATATTTTTGCACAATCACAACCACCATTCATCTCCAGAACTTTTTTATTCTCCCCAAATAAAACCCTACTGCTCTCAATTAAAAAGAAACAAAAAAACCCACCTTCCCATTACTCCCTACCACAGCCCCTCAAGGCCCTTTCTGTCCCTAAGAATTCGATTGATCTAAGGATGTCACGTACAGAATCATACTATATTTGTCATTTTGTGTAGTTTATGTCACTTAGCATATTCAAAGTCCATCTTAGGTGGAATATTTTTGAGAATTCCAATCTGTCCTAAGGCAGGGTGATACCCCATTGTGTTCATATATCATAGTTTATTTATCCTTTTATCTGTTTTCATCTAATAATGGATATTTCTATTTCCATAGTTTGGCTGCTGTGAATGATGATACAGTGAACATTGATGTACAAGTGTCCATTCAACTGCCTGCTCTTTGAGATATACACTGAGAAGCAGAATTACTGGAATACCTGATAATTAAATATCATATAATCTGGGCTAAAGAGATGGTTCAGCAGTTAAGAGCACTGTCTGTTCTTCCGGAGGACCTCGATTTGATTTCCAGCACCCACATGGAGACTAACCAACCATCTGTAACTCAAGTTTTAGGGGATATGATACCCTCTTCTGGCCTCCATGGGCACTGAGTGTTCGTGGTGTACTGACATACACACAGGCCAGACACACATACACATAAAATAAAAGTAAATCTTGAAATTATTATATGAGAGAGAACACAGCAATACTTTCCCACAGCAGCTGGCCATTTTGCATTTCCACCCACTGTGCACAAGGTTTCCAATTTCCCTCCATCCTTGCCAAATTATTTTCTGACTTCCTGGGAATATCCATCCCGGTGGGTGTGAAATGATCTCCCTATGGTTTTGATCTGCATGTCCCCTAACAATTATTTATGTTGAGCATTTGTCCATGTGCATATTGGCCATTTGTGTTTCTTTAAAGAAATGTCTGTCCACCTCCTTCACCCATGTTTTAATAGAGTTGTGTTGTTGATCCATAAGACATTTTAAAAAAACATTTTGGATATTAATTCCTTGCCAGAAATATCTTGCAATGTTTTTTTTTTCCCTTTCCTGTGAAGTGTGTTTTCATTCTTGGTGGGACCTTTCTGAGAGACAATGTTTTGTTTTGATGAAGTTCATTTTACCTATTATTTTTCTCTTCTTCTTACTGTCACTATGTAGAAACATAGTTACCTAACATTTAAAAGGTTTCTCCTCTTCTTGTTTCTGTTTTGCAGTGTTGGGGATGGAACCCAGGTCCTTGCGCCTGCTAGGCAAACGCTACCTCTGAGTAGCGTGCCCACTCCTCAGATCTAAAGGTTTAATCAAACAAAACGCAAAGATGATTTCCAGTTCACGGGTTTATCCCACAATCCAGTCTGCAGACCCCCTGCTACAGAATAGAAGGTGGAGCTGTTGAAATCACTGACTTGCATTAAAAATGTTTAAGCCAGCATAGTGGCATAGTTTGAGCCCAGCTTGGACTATACAGTGAGTCTGTCACGCACGCACGCACGCACGCACGCACGCACGCAAGTGCGCGCGCCCAAATACTCATATGCACATGGTTTTATTTTATTTATTCCAAAAGTCAAACTAGGAAACTAAAAGTAGCTAGGGTGCCATATTTGTTTGTAAGAAACCAACACCCATGGCTGTTAATGCCCTTGAGGACTCTACTCTTAACATGATTTTATGCTCTCTGTTGCTTTGTGGCAGAGCATTTCCAAATTTGGCACCTCGGCCAGTGCCATCTAACCAGCCTCCCCTCCTGGGACTCCTTCCTCCCTCCCTTACACACATTGTCTGCATCTTGGCCTCCCACAGCCCCCAGGGGCAGCCACTTCTAATGCCTGAGAGTGCTGTTAGAACCTCCTGCATTATAATCCTTCCTGCATTATAAGGACAGTTTGTGATCTCTTCTAGACGCTGAATGCAGCCTCATGTTTACAGAAGGCACTACTGTTGAGTGCCACCCCCTTCCCGCCTCTGTCCTGCCCACAAAGGTCCCCCAATTCAGCTAGCAATGTGAGTTTGTACCCAGGCCTTTGGGAAGTAATTAAGATTGAATGAGATTGTGAGGATGTGGCCTCCCAGGTGACATTAGTGGTTTCATCAAAAGAAAAGGAGAGACCAGAGCTGGCATTCTTGTTCTGGTTCCTACCAGGAACAGGTCCTATGTCCTTCCATTTCCCAGTCTCGAGATCCGTGCACTAAAAAAGCCCATCTATTCTTTATAAATCATAGTCTGGGCCTGGCAAGATGCATCAGTAGGTAAGGGCATTTGTCACCAAGTCTGACAACCTAAACCCAATCCCAGGGACCTACACGGCAGGAGAGAACATCCAGCAAGTTGTTCCGACCTTAATATGTATGCCATGGAATGCATGCACTCAAATACTCCTGTGTGTGAGAACATGCACATGCACTTGTGCATGTATGTGCATATGTATACACACACACACATATATACAAATAAATAAATGTAATTTTTAAGTTGCTATATATTTATTTATTTAATGTATTTTATGCATCATGTGCATGCCTGGTGCCCTTAGAGGCAGAAAAAGGCATTGGATGCCCTGGAGCTGGAGTTATAGATGGTTGTGGGCCACCATATGAATGTTGGAACACTAACTCAAGTCCTTGGAAGAGTAGCCATGCTCATAACCACAGAGCCATCTGTCCAGCCTTAAACATATGTTTTAATTAGAAATGTGATCATTAATTAAAAGTGATCAGTCACAACAAAACAAACCAAGTTTTTTTTAATAATAATGTTTTAGTTCTGAACTGAGGGGATGGTTTTGCATATTTTTATTGTTTATAATTTATTTTTATGGGTCAAGTACTATATATTAAATACACTTAGAAAGATGTAACCAGCTCTTCTTGTTTCAATCAAAAATATTTTCACTCATCAGTGGAAACCTTCTCAGACATCTTCAAGGTAGAGTCCTAACCCAAGCCCCGCAGTGAAGTCTCCCAGACAGTTCAACAGCCTCCTCACACTCATACAGGCCTCCTCCTCCTCCACTTCTGAACTGCAGATAGATTGGTCTTTTTCAAAGTCACATATGACGAGATCACCTTTTTGCCTATAATATTTCAGTGCTCTCTCATCGTTCTCAGAATAGAAGCCAAAATCCCTTCAGCAGTCAACAGAGCCTAATGCTGCCACTGCCTCGCCTTGTCAGCCTGGGATGCTCCACATGACAGTCCCTAAGATTTGTCATACCCCTGCAGGCACTGGTCCTTCTGTCTGAACACTCTTTATTCACCACACAAAGCATTCCCTGCCCAGATTTATGGATTTTTGAAAGTTTTATTTTATTTTTAATTGTGTGAGTGAGTGTGTGTGTGTGTGTGTGTGTGTGTGTGTGTGTGTGTGTGTGTACAATAATGCAGGTACTGGATAGGTCCAGAAGAGGGTGTTGGATCCTCTCGAGCTGGAGTTACAGGTGGTTGTGAGTCACTCAACATGAGTGCCGGGAACCCAAACTCAGCTGCTCTGTAAAAGCTGCTCATTCTCTTAACCACTGGGTTATGTAATTTCATTTCTCTTGATTAAACAGGTAAGAGTGAAATTGTTATGCTATATACTACTTGTACATCTGACTGATGGGAAATGTCCAGATTGCTTTTCAAACCGTCTTTATCACTTTATGTTCCCGTCATCAGTGTACAAAAGTTTCAGACACTTGGAACCCTTGTTAGCAGTGGGTATTGGTAGCTTTGTTCCATGTACATATTTAACAAAGCATAGAGTAAAATCTGATGAGGAGGCTCTGCCAGGTGCTGAGGAGATGAGAAACTCCTTTGAAGCCTTTTCAGAGAGAGTACTCCAGCCTGCTCCCTCCCACTCACCCTCCAACCTTCACAAAAAGAACCCATAGCCAAACTGCTCTGAAAGCACAGGGGGATTTAACATGCTTAACCGCAGAGGTTGTTTTTCAAACGGCGCTGATAAAACTACAGCTTCAAAGTCTTGCCATTGAGCAGGTCGCCAGCCACGGCTTCTCTGCTGGAATCAAAGTGGTGAGTGTCAGTGTCGGGTGTGTGGAAATGTCACAGAGGCCAGAGTTACCGGCGGTTCAAAGACTTGCAGCAGTGGAAAGACTTCTGAAGATGAGTTGGTTAGCATGTTTTCCAGATCAGCTGCTAAGTTAACTCTGCAGAAAGCTAGCAGCAAATGATGTTCTCCCTCCGTTCCCTTTAGCAAAAGGCCTTCGTTTGTTTGTTTGTTTGTTTGTTTGTTTGTTTGTTGAGACAGAGTCTCGCTATGTAGCTCTGGCTGTCCTGGAACTCACTATGTAGACTTGGAAAGAAGACGGCATGTTCATAGGCACTAAGAGCCGCAGATGTTCTTGGCTCTACTGTGTTGAGTAGAAGGGTCATCACATTAGGCCCAAGTGAAAGACAGACAAATGTGCCAACGGCTAGGGTTTTACAGCTTGCTCTTGATTGCATCAGAATAGTCTGGCGAGAATGCCTTTCCAATAAAGTAATAGCAAGTTGGCTCTGGAGCTGGCTTTTATTAAGGTGACATTAATGACTCACCAGAAGCTATAAATAGAACTCTGAATAGAGCTTGAATCTCTGTCCACAGTCACACTGATATTCCCACAAAGAGAGAGGCCACTAATGGCGGAAGGCTAGCCACTTGGACAGCTAGTGTGGGGTAGAGATGAGGGAACTCACAGGCTTGTGGGATAGGAGCCCCGAGGACTGATTTATCGTGATGCCACGTGTTTCTTGGTGTCCTTCATAGCCTCTGAAATAGTTTTATTGTCCTCTTTGAAGATCACCATCAATGTGTGCATGTTTATCTAGTCCTCTCTGATGATAAATTCAAGAAAATAACTGTCTTAAGTCAATTATTTATGTCTGTCTCCTCTCTTTCCCAGTGTGCAGAACAGTCTGTTGTAAAGTATGGTGGCCCCCACACAGGAGGAGGGCTCTGTCATTATTTGCTGGATGGATGAATAGATGGATTAATGTGCATATTAACTATTCTAATGTAATATCATTATTTGTCCCCCTCTTCAAAAAAATGTCTCAAAATCTGATCATGAAAGCGCACACTTATATCTCAGGACCTTGGAGGATGATATGGAGAGACAGTGAAAGTAGGGCTAGCCTGGGCTACATAGTGACATCCTATCTCAACAACAACAACAACCACAACAATATCTACCATTCCCCTCTCACCCTGACCCCACTCATTTCTTAATCTTGACTGTGAGAAGAGGATAAAATGTCACCTGGAAGCAGAAAGAAGTAAGACATGTGAAGACTCCATTTTCACCACCTCTGAAGGGAAAGATGGGGGACGGGAGAAGTGGGATGGAGGAAAGAGATGTGGTAGGAAGTGGTCTAGAACAGACAGTTCCCCTTTAGAAGACAGGCTGAAGAACTGTCTCGTGAAGAACTGCCCACCCTGGGTAGATTCTGGTAAAACAATCAGGGACTTGGGCCGGGCGGTGGTGGCGCACACCTTTAATCCCAGCACTCTGGAGGCAGAGCCAGGCGGATCTCTGTGAGTTCGAGGCCAGCCTGGGCTACCAAGTGAGTCCCAGGAAAGGCACAAAGCTACACAGAGAAACCCTGTCTCGAAAAACCAAAAAAAAAAAAAAAAAACAATCAGGGACTGGGAGAAAACGAAGAGACAAAAAACTACCTTTCCTACGTTCTTGTAAGTTTGTGCGGTTGCCCTTCCTCCCGACGGCCAAAGGCTTGGCGCATGCGCCTAGGCTCTCGCCAGTCTGAGAGGTACAGCAGGGAGGTACAGGAGGGTGAGGTGCACAGGGTGGTTCGTCGTTTCCTCTCATCGCTCTTGTTCAGACGACATCTAAGCAGACAGTGGGGATTCACCTGTCCCTTCTCTTCCCCGACACTGTATGAACCAGCCTTCCTTTGAGTCCGCCCTCCATCTCGACTTAAATGCCATCCTGTCTGCCTCTCTCTTCATAAAACCTAGCAAGTAAACAGCAAAGATGGCCAGCAAGCAGGAAAGGCAAATATCTGAAGCTGCAATACTGAAACAAATCTCTCTGCAGAGGCTCCATTCCAAGAAGCAAAGAAAGAAGAGAGAGGGGGAAAAATCCCCTGAAGTACTTGGCCAGGGTCCCCTGAATCTAGTAATGAGAAGCCAATATATGTCTTCTCACATACTAAGCCTTAGCTTTACTTGAAAGGTGCAGGGCTGGGCTGTTATCTGATCTGTAGAAGGAACCCCCTTGCCACAATACCACAGTGGTTGAGAAAACCCAGAGGGACAGAGCTCAATTCTGAGCTCAACTCCCAGCTATCTTCTTTTTTTTTTTTTATCACCTTCCCTTCAAAGCAGCTATAAACACAAATCCCAAAAGGTGTTCATATATGAGGTTTGACATATGGCTAAAAATTCAAGTGAGGGACCGAGGGAGTTGGCCCAGTGGGTAATCGAACATACATGAGCATCTGAATTTGGTACCTACCACCTATAACTAAGAAGGGGCAGGAAGATGGCTTAGTGGTTAAGAGCATGTTCTGCTCCTCCAGAGAACTGGAGTTTGATTCCCAGCAACCATGTCAGGTGTCTGTAACTCTAGATCAAAGCCAGAGCCTCTGTACATACTTAGGCATAATTTAAAACAATAAAAAATGAATCTTTTAAAAAATTAAAAATAAAAAGCTGAGTAGAGCCCCAGCTGTGTGCCTGAACACATGCACACACATGTAAACCACACACACAAAAGCTCAAGTGATATAGCAAAGTCAAAAACAGGAAGTGATGTAAGATAGCAGAACCTGAAAGAAGATTTGAAGGTTTGTATGGAGGGGGGATGTTTATGATCTCCTGGGAGTATTTGGTCTCTCTCTTGCCTCTGCTTCTCTGTA
Source organism: Peromyscus maniculatus bairdii (assembly GCF_049852395.1). Taxonomy (NCBI): domain Eukaryota; kingdom Metazoa; phylum Chordata; class Mammalia; order Rodentia; family Cricetidae; genus Peromyscus; species Peromyscus maniculatus. The sequence goes on along the minus strand of NC_134866.1, from coordinate 43,296,854 downwards.
TGTCTGCTTCCATCTTTAAAGAAACAGAAAAGTCCACAACCAGGGTTTCACATATCATTGTTCTATGCTCTTCTTACCTCACACCTCACTATCATATCTCCTATGACACCTTGGCTAGTTTTTTTTTTTTTTTCATAGCTGAAGGATTGCCATGTTCCAAGGTAGCTAGGATTGTAAATACTAGGCAATCCCTGGTATATCTTGTTCCAGTGAATTGAGGTTGCCTCTATTTAAACATTGGGATAAACAGCTGCATATTAGTATTTAAAAAGTAAAATTTGAGCTCAGCAGTTTAGAGCGCTTACTGTAAAATCATGAGGATCAGAGTTCGGATGCCGGTACCCAAGTAACAAGGCAGGGATTCTGCACACACCTGCAACCCAAGCTCTAAGGGGAGCTGAGACAGAAGCTTGCTGGGGCTTGATGTCCTTCCAGCACAGCTGAGAAAACGTGAGCCTCAGTGTAGTGGGTAGCCATTCCTGCTTGGATCTGGAAGTTCCAACCCCCATTGAGACTCTGGCAACTGTCACGCCTACGAGGCAGGGCCAGGGGAGGCATCTGGAGACCCGAGACCTGGATGGACAAGCGCTTTCTGTTCCTGGACCCTAGACGGTGGAGGTTGACTGAGCAGAGCTCCAGAAAACACTGCTGGATTGTGATACACCTTCCCCAGACCCTGCTATCTACCTATCCCTTCATTTGTAAGTTACCCACTAAATAAATCTTCCTTTTAACTACGTGGAGTGGCTTTAATAATTTCACCAATACCTCGGGTTTGAAGAGAGAGACCCTGCCTCAAAGGAACGGGCACAGAGTAATCAAGGAGGGCCCTCAACATCCTCTTCTGCTCTCTGGACCTGTGCAGGCATGTACACTTATATGTGTGTGCACACATACCCACAAACATGAATAAATCATTACAATAATAAGAAAAACAAAAATGGCTCTAAAAATTAGAATAAACACCAAAACTCCCAGAAGGATGCAAATTCACAGCCAGCCAATCCTAAGATTCTAAAATCATTATGTGGCTAGAAAGATGGCCCGACAGTGAAGAGCACTTATTGCTCTTCATGGGTACCCTTGTTCATTTCTCAGCACCCACCTGGCATCTTACAACCATCTGTAACTCCAGTTTGAGGGATTTTAACATCCTCTTCTGAACTTGGCTGGCACCAGGCATGTACATAGTATAAATACATACATGTAAGCAAAACATTACACACACACACACACACACACACACACACACACACACACACACTGATTGTAAAAATTTGTTTTTAACAAACTCTAGTGTAGTCAAACTTTCCTATGAACCACCAGCTCACAAATAATGACACTGCAATTATCAGGTAAGAATTACATTCACAATGTCCAGTTCATTTGCATTTGGCAAATTCAGAGAAAATACTATATCATTTATCCTATCTTAGTAAATCTGAAGTATTATACCTAAAGCACTTTTATCCTAACTTGTATTACCAACCCAAAACTATCTTTTTAGACCTCCAAAGCGTTTTCCTAGAAAAACAATTTAAGCTTTTATGTCTCTCAACCTTATACATTTTATATCTCTTTTGTGAGTTTCTTTTCTGAATTTGGTAACAAAAAACAATGTAACTATAACTATCTCATCTTCAACTCCATCAGAGATCTGAGAAGGATGTAATACTACCTGAGTAAACAGGAAGTGTAGAGCAAACAACTTCCAAAACTATAGAAAAGACAGAGACATCTGACGGCCTGGACAGTCACCCAAGGTTCCTCTGCAATGTTGGGGCATCCATCTTCAGCCTACAGGCCTACAATATCTGACAGACTTCCCTGTGAAGCAGAAATTTTAAAGGACTGTCCTACCTTGTCTTGGCAAATCTCAGTAGTCACTTTCTTTTGTGTCCTGCTTGTCCATTTTGGACAGCATACTGTCAGTAGTCAAGGCAAGGGCAATTTCTTGCCCAGTGGCTAACTTCGCCACAACAAAAGTAAACTCTATATGGTGGTTCTTTGATGCCCATCATCCTTTTTTGAAGTAAATTGGTGCTATCACGAGTAGACAAGTCTTGCTGTCATAAAAAGCTTTGGTTATGAAAACATTTTAAATGCTATATTCTGTAGGTCTCTAAAGTGTTTGAAGATCACCTATCTATCTAAGGTATATCTCTGTTTAACATACCTAAGAAGTTTGACTATTATAGATGACTAACTACTAACCTGTATTTCTTAATTATACATTACATTTTTAAATGAGCTGCATAGGTATAATACCTTAAATAAGAGTAGAAACATATTTACAGTATAACAAAAACAAGCTTAAATTTGTATCAATATACAAAAATACTGTAAACAAGAGTAGAAACATATATAGAGTATATCCTAACAAAAATAATCTTAAATTTGTGTCAATATATAAAAATATATACCCAAGTAAAATATTTGAGACTAATTGTTGCTCAAAAGTAGACTCAGGCCAGGCGGTGGTGGCACACGCCTTTAATCCCAGCACTCGGGAGGCAGAGGCAGGCAGATCTTTGTGAGTTTGAGGCCAGTCTGGTCTACAGAGTGAGATTCAAGAAAGGCACAAAGCTGCACAGAGAAACCCTGTCTCAAAAAAAAAAAAAAAATGTAGACCCAACAATTCACCCCTTTATCCCATCATTTCTATACCCCACCTTTTTCAGAAAGAGATCCCTGAATCTAATCTCCTTTGTTTAGCTTTGGTCCTAACCATGACCAGTAACAATTTGTAACCAACCCCCCAAAATGATGACAATCATCCATAGTGACCACAAACCACTCACCCCACCTCTTGAGAATGTGGGTGTCATGTTCTCTAAATTGCTTCTTGTTGTCTGGGGGTGATGGCATCTTCAGGGGGCCCTGAGAAAATAGAGATAATGGTCAAATCTTGGGAGAACTAGCTGTAACATTTGGTGTCTAGTCTTGGTGTAACTGGAAAGTGCAGAACGTATCTGAAGTCCTAGTTCTAGTAGTGCATGAGGCTGGAACATCTCAACTAGCAGCTTTGAAGTTGTTCTGGATGCAGAATTTTGAGGACACTGCAACAGAGGCAGTCTGAGAGGTTGATCACCTGGGCTACTTGTCCTCACTGTTGTCTGGTCCTTTTGTTCTAAAAACACACAGACTTTTAAAGATAACATATATGTCTGCATCAACACAAGTATGGGATGTGTGGTGTATACAAGTCATCCAAAAATTATTTTTTGTTCTATGTTTGAGCAGGTAAAAGGTACCTGTCAATTTTATAAGTCCATTTGGACTGTATAACCAAAACTGTATCCATGCCATATGAAAGAATGGACTGTAATAATAAGTTGCGAGGACTCTGTAGCTAACAAGATTTATCATGTCTCATCCAGTCTCAGAGCTGTTCCCATGCAGAGTGGTCAGCATATACTTCACGTGTCCTGGAGTCTTTCTTGGCTTTTTCTTCATGTCTGTAGCCAAGATTTTCAGGAGCTCTCTCCCAATCAAATCTGATCTTTATTAATTTTGAAGAGAACCATAACTTTTTGTTTTCTGTGGAAACAAAGGCATAACCTCTCGCCCAACACAACATTTTTTTTAACTTCCATTTTGAAGTTAAAACATTTTAAAAATATATAGGTTGGTTTAATTTAGCAATTTTCATAATTCAATTTCTCTAGGCAGCTATTGTTTTTTGTTCTTTGGCATTTAAAATACTCAAAGTCAACAGAGCACCATACAGGACTCAGATGCCCTGTGTATTTCCCATCTTTACGTGGCTTATTCTTTTAATATTACTTTACTCTTTCTTTAAAGACTTTGTTTTTTTAAACTATTTTTTTTCTATGACTGTCTATACCCATTTTCTTTCCTTTCTTCAACATCTAAACACATTTTTTTTAAAGCATATTGTACTTGTTCAGAGGTTTTCTTGGTCTGGACCTGACTTTAATAAGTGCCTGATGCATGAGCCAAACCTTAAACAGCTAAGCCAAGGCTAGGCTGTCAGTCACTGCTAGCACACGGCCTGGTGGCTGGCTCTGCCCACTTTGGGTCAGTGAGGATGAAGCCTCATGCCTCCGGGCCTGACCTGGAGCCAGTCTGTCCTTCCCATCTCTGGTAGGCACCTCTACCTAGTCTCCTGCCACCAAGTAGCAGGTGCTGCCTGTGGCTCATAAACCCAGTTTCAGAATTCAGCAGCAGAGCCTCTTAGAAGAGCCGTGCTTCTGTACACCTAGCCTACCCAAGAGAGTGCTTTCTCAGGCCCTGTGTGGAAATACATGCCCTCACATTAGAGACATATGTAGTGAGACTTAACCTTTGGACCACCAGCTCACAAATAATGACACTGAGACTTCTTATTATTTATGAAAGCTCGGCCTCAGGCTTGTCCCACTAGCTCTTATAACTTAAATTAATGCATTTATTTTAAATCTATGTTCTGTCACATGGCTTGTTATCTCATCTTTCCATTCCACCCATGCTGCTTCCTCAGCATCTGGCTGGCAGCCCTGCCTTCTTCTTCCCAGAGTCCTCTCTCTGCCCTGAAGCCCCGCCTATTCTTCCTGCCTACCTATTGGCTGTTCAGCTTTTTATTACACCAGTCACAGCAATATGTCTTCACACAGTATATAAGTATCCCACAACACTCTAGGGTTCATGTTCTCAGTAATCCTCTGTGGCTTTGGAACTCTAACAGTGAATTATACTTTGTCTTTTTTTTTTTTTTTTTTTGGTTTTTTTCGAGACAGGGTTTCTCGGTGTAGCTTTGCGCCTTTCCTGGGACTCACTTGGTAGCCCAGGCTGGCCTCGAACTCACAAAGATCCGCCTGCCTCTGCCTCCCGAGTGCTGGGATTAAAGGCGTGCGCCACCACCGCCCGGCTTATACTTTGTCTTTTTATCTTGTTAATATTAATAAGATTATTATGAAAAGTGTTTCCTTACAAGCATAGATGGAAGTAAAACCTCATGCTTTCCAAATAATTTTTAATATTAGTTCCATCTTCACCCATGCTCAGAATATAGTGTATGAAAAAAAAATCAATTTTTAAAAGAAAACATTTTTTAAAAGATAGCATTTTTTAAGGTACAATAGTCTTGGTGTGAAAAAAAACTTGATTATTTAAAACAGTTCCAGTTGCTATGGGCTGCAGGAAAATATTATAAGAACTCAGCTGGTTATGGCAAAGCCACTACCTGAAGGGATCAAGGAATTCCTTTAGAGGAAGCCAAATTCCAAGGAGTTTTTAGTGTTATTTGGCTTGTTATATATCAGCTGTATTCTGTTATGAAAATCATGTGTGCCTTCATAGTTTTCCCAATTGATTTTTCCCTAGGAAGTCTTGTATAATATTAGAGGGACCAGCCTTAATATTATACATCCCAGGGGCTCAGGAGAGAGAACTACTAATGGCGAGGACTGTTTTTGGGAAATAGAATCTCAGCACACCGAGCTCTATCGTCCACTTGCTTTAATTCCTCTGGCATAACATCCTTTATACACAGCTTCAATTCTGTTCTCCTGCCTAGCTCCTTTCTTGCCTGATTTCTCTCTACACTTATCTAAGTTCTATCTTAATTCTCTCATCTTAATTCTGCCTCATCTAGGTCCTTTTCAGCTTGTTCTTACCCAGCTAGTACTTCCCCATCTGGCTCTTCCTCATCTTCCATCTCATTCCTCTAGTACTCTCTTCTAGCCCTTCAATCTAGTTCTTCCCCATCTCAGTTTGTTCCTCACAAGTTCTTACCAGTCTAGTTCGTCCACACTCTATTCTCTTCTCCATGCTGTTCCCTCTCTGTCTACAGAAAACAGCTGCCTTTTGGTTCCCTGCCTCCTCAGGAATGTTGTTTTATCTCACACCTTGATATGTAAAAACCTCTTTTGTTCTCAGTCAAAGTGCTCTGGAGAACCAGTAGGCCTCCTCAAGGTCAAGGGATGGTCTGAACTTCATTAACACAGGAAACAAAGCTAGGCTTCTCAGCAAGCTTGTCTCCTAAACTCAGCAGGGCAGTTAGTAACTTAGTAGGTTCAGCAGGTCAGGGGAGCTGAACTGTTTACCAATTGGACTGGGCAAGCAAGGATTTCATAGCAGAAGACAGCTGAAATATTAAAGGCTGGGTAACACCAAATATTCATAATAAATGGCTTGCCTTTTGACAGGCCCTTGGCTGGTCAAAGTTCAGCTTTAATACACAGCTGAATCTCTATGATATATTCTTGTGGCCCACAAGAAGGAAGTGCTAACAGTGTGGACTGATCATTCTCTGGACATATACATTCAAGGTATTTGGAGAACAGCTTCAGGAAAGGAATTCCCCCCAGCCCATCCATTTCTCCCCTTTCAGCACTGGAATCAGATATCTCCCTTAGCCACTTTCAAGGACTAACAGAAATAACAGTCCAGACCACCACATGCTAGTCTCCAGATTTAAGGTAAATTTCACAAAGAGGCTCAGGTAGACCTTAAGTAATAGCTTTACACAGTTTAGCTCGGACCCTCCTTTCCTACAGCCTCACTAACTTTATAGACCCCTAACTTCTTCCCTAACCACTTCTCGGAATGTAGACTGAGCACATAGACCCACCTTTTCATACATTAACCGGTCATTAGCACTCAGTTGACCTCCTCTTTGACCACTCCCATTTTGGATTATAAAAGAAAGCCTGGTGGTCACTGCCGGAGGAAAATTCTTACTGCCTTTATAACCTCACAGAATTCAAGCCTAGTGACCTTGCTTGACCAAGGGATTGCTATTGCTTGGGTTTATAACTGGATTCCAGGGAGACTTAGGAGGAACATAGAGAACTGAGAGAATAAGGAGATGGAAAGAGAAAAGACAACGGAAGAGCTAGATGGGTAAGAGCTGGAGAGGAACAACTGAGATGGGGAAGAACTAGATTAAAGGGCTAGAAGAGAGTACTAGAGGAATGAGATGGAAGATGAGGAAGAACAAGATGAGAGAGAAGGAGATGGGAGAGGAGCTGATATGGGAAAGAACTAGATGGATAAGAACCTAGAAGGGAGAAAACTAAGATGAAGGAATTAAGATAGAACCTAGAGGGGACAGCAGATAAATATAGAGAGAAATCAGGTAAGATCCAGTCTAGATCATTTTGATTTTTTCATAAAATCAGATATCTCTTTTAGAGAAACAAAAACAAGACTTTTACTTAGCCAGATTCCAAAATAGGTAAATAGCATATTTCATGATAGACTCCTTAGAGAATCCTAGGTATTTCCATTGCAAAAACTTGTCATCATGGAAATCATCCAGAAAGAGTGTACAGACATTACATACAAAATGCAATTCTCATTCCAGGACTCTGTGGAGCCTTCGGCTCTTGTTGGAGCAGAGGTCAGATGCCAGAGCAATCACCAAGGGCCACATAAGCTAAAGTTTACCTGTCAACCACCAAAAATCATTAGGATTGCTAAGGAAATTTCAGCATTCTACAGATTTGCAAGGAGAAAATTGGACCAAGACTCAAAGGTTGACACAAGTACAGGCATTTTGTAGATGAAGCCCACCCAGGTACAACCTCCAAGACTGGAGCTTCCAAACACCAACAGTGTATAGGCAGAGTTCTTTTGTCAGGACCACCAGTTCTGTCCCACCAACCAGCTCCCAAATAACCACACAGAGGCTTATTATTAATTATAAATGCTCAGCTGATAGCTTAGGCTCGTTACTAACTAGCTCTTATGTCTTAAATTAACTCGTATTTCTTATCTATGCTCTGCCACATGGCAGTACCTTTTTCAACATGGCATGTTCACCTCCTGCTTCCTCTGAGTCTGGCTGATGACTGCCTTGACTCTGCCTTTCTTCTTCCCAGCATCCTCTTAATTTGGCTCTCCCACCTAACCTTTTTTTTTTTTGCCTAGCTCTTGACCAGTCCACTGTTTATTAATCCAATCAAAAGGTGCCTTGGCAAAGACACCTCTTCATAGTGTACAAAAGGATTATTCCACAACAACAGTGCATGAAAGTGTTATGGTTTTATTATTTATTTTTTCTAGTTTTTTTAAAGTTGAGATAAAATGAATACAACATAAAGCAGCCATTAACTATTTTAAAGTGTACCGTTGAGTGGCATTTAGTACATTACCTTGTGTGACCATTAATGCTGCTTCCAAGGTGTTTCATCCCACAAAAGCACACTCTTGATCCATTAAGCAAGCACACGAGGAAACATTTCAAAACTGTGTGTTCTGAGACCCCATATCCAAGAGACTGTGATTCTGTGGACCTGTAAATGTGTCTTAAAGCTTCCTGGATATCTCCTTCCTAGGTGCTTATCTGAGCAAAAGAAAAATGTGTTCATACCATGACAATACACATCATTTTAGTGTAACTTTATTCATAATCATCCAACACGAGGAATTGTCTTTCAGTTGAATAATATATGAATAAACTGATATTTTTACACAAGGGGCCTCAGTAATCATGAGGGAAGCATTACAGCAAGGTGGTTCTCCAGGGCATTGGACAAAGGCCTGTGATAATTAGAAGCAGTCTGTATACCACTTACATGACATTCTGGAAAGTACAAGACTCTAGTGACAGAGAACAGATTTTTTTCAAGGTTTCTGGGGTCTAAGGGCAGGGAACAGGTTTGAGTACAAAGAACAGCCCAAAGGACTTTTCTGAGAATTGTGACAGAACCTCTGTGTGTCTTGTTTGTGATGGTGGATATACCCGTTCGTCAAAATGCACAGCAAGTGAGCCCTGAAAAGTAAATCTTCCCGGAGTTGATTTTTATTTTAAAAAATCAACTTACTTTTTAAAGCCAGTCCATGTATTTCAGAATGAGCAGCCTGTTTGAGGAACGTTGGTGGTTATAAACACTGTTACTATAACAATTCATATCTACAAGGCAATTCACAAACAAGGCTGGGTAACCTGGCATTCTGTGGCCCCGTCCCACTGACTTGCCGTTACTTTTTCTCTGCTTATCTTCTGTGCATCTGGGTATTTTCTAGAAACCAGCTGTGTAAATGTCAGCTACCCCACCAGAATCTGACACACGCTGGGGTGAGTATCTGACCGACTCTGGGGCCTGCCGTACCCTCCCTCCACCCTTACTGCAGCATTTGTCAAATTGAGATCCTCACCAAACGGGATGACTTCAGAATTTCATCAGTGACTCCTGATTTTTCTCTCTTTCTGATTCCAGTGGATAATCAGCCCGAAAGGGGAATGGGGCCTGTTTTGTGAGCTTTTGAATTGGGTTTTATGGGATTGTGCATACAAACATCTACACAGAGGTTCCTAGGCTCCATGCTTCTAATATTCACGAATGGGCCCCACAGGATTTAGTGAGAACACTGTCAGACACATTGCTGACCCCCTTTGGAGGGAAAAGAAAACAAGATGTTTATTGCCATCAACTAGGCATCCACATTTGTAGACATAAGATGCTATACACAAGAGCTGGTCATGACTGTAGATTTGTCACATAAAACCTGGACTTCTGTTTTATTTGGAGATAACCATACATTCAGATACCTTATTCCTATCTCTCCCTACATCAACCTCAGACCGATGTGGCTGAAAATTCACACCAGCGTGTCTAAGACTCAGCTAGAAAGAAGAGGAAAGAAGAAAGCAGCGAGTTAGTGATGTTACACGGGAAGGTAAAGGTATTTTCCACCCCCGGGGCACAAAGGCGCATCTGTCTCTGTGGTGAAGCGCGCCGTATCAGGAACGCCTATGTCTCCAACGTGCATTTGGGTTTTGCGGTTCTCCTTGCGGGCTCCAGTCCTGAATGAGTTGTCAGTGCCCCTCTTTGCTCGCTCATCAATTTGCAAAAGATAGCTACAACTTCTCTGCGACCTTCTGCTCACACGGCTCCTTTTTTTAGAGTTGCTTCTGCCTGGGAGGAAATGGGGCTACGCGTGTTTCCTTTCCATCCAAAGCTGGCTCTTTAGGGTGGTGGGGGGAGGCAGCTGAGGGCTCACAGTTTGCTCCCACAGCTTGTGATGCTACTATATTTTCTTGAGATAAGCCTCTCTTGAGATCCTTGTCCTGTTAGTTATTTATAAATTGTTTCAAAACCTCCAGGAAACAAGTTGGGCAAGCTCTCCTCATGCCAGATGGCTCAGCAGACTTTGGGTATTACTCATTGTATGGCCCTTTCTATCGCCCCAAGCCGCAAGAGACATCTAAGCAGAAAGTGAAGGAAAAAAAAAAAAAAAGCATGTCACCTCCCAGGTTCCCAGGCAAAATTCCTTCCCACAGAAGAACACACAGAAAAAAAAGAATCGGATCTCTCTTAAGTGTAGAATAATAACAGTGGTCCCCCCCAACTTTTCCACCAAGTGCCTTTGGGTGGAAAAGCATACTTACCTTCCAAGCACCTTGACTCTATCTCACAAAACATTGTGTCTAATCGTGATTATTTATGGTTTAAAACAAACTAATGCTGAATTCCAAGGGACCACACTCTGGTTGGAGGAGAAGCACAGCAATACAGGCCCTGGGGGAACTCTTCACACTAAGAACAGAGTATTTTTATCCCGAGGATCCTCCCATTTCCAGGCAAGAGGCCTCAGAATCAAAAAAACAATATTTATGACAGTTTTAGAAGCACAGACATACGTGTTGAGCCTCATGAGGCCTCAAATCTGATGTCCTGGGAAGGCTTCCCTCGTGAATAGCTGTTCTTATATTTTTGGTCGTGAGCCTAGCCTTTAACAGCTGAGCCATCTCTCCAGCCCATGAACATCTGTTCTTATTCTCTGACCAGAGAGTTGGCTGCATGGTGGCAGCCTCAGGAGGTCGTGTAAGACAAGACAGTCAAAGGGAATTAGAAACCACCTTTTACAAAAATCGACAGGATTGGCACCTGGGAAGAAAAAGAACAAGAATGACAGAAGAAGGACAAATTGTGTAGAAATGGCATCTAAAGTTACTAGTAGTCTCGAGGGATACCCTAAAACTAGACGCAGTGTTAAACCGTAAATTGTTCTGTTGCTACAGAACCAATTCTGTGCCAGACATAAATCATGAAATTCATTTTTCTTTCGGAGTTCAAAACTGGACCTCATTTCCCAGCATTCCGTGTATTTAGGTATTGTCACATGACTTGATAAAGTGCTGTGTGCCATTTTCAGGCCTGGCCCATATAAACTCCTATGTTATCATCTATAATCTCTCCCTTCTTCTAAAGACTGGTTACAGATGATCAAGTCAAGGATTCCTTGACCCTTGAAGCCACAGCTAGGAGAAAGCTCAGTCTTTGAGGATCTATATTTATCAGGCCTCTTCTGACCCCCCCCCCACTTACTGTGAGTTCACAAATAATTTTTGTTAGATTGCTAACTTATTTCAATGGCACTTGCTATCTGCAGTGGTTGATTTATCCTGATACATAGTTCTTCACTCCATCGTCTCCTAAATCTTCAGGAGTCTACTGTTCATATAAGAGCTCTATAACAATGAAAGGGAGGCAGACAGGTGTGGCAGCAGAGGCAAGTAGGCCCGGCGGCAGCCTGAAGAGGCAGACAGGCCCAGCAGAGGCAGGCAGGCCCAGTGGGCGATGGCCAAAACACAGTTGCAATAAAGACCAGAAACTAAGCAATTACCCGCTGAAGACTTAGTGAAAACAAGCTCTTAATTAAGAGGTTGGAACAGGGACCCCTTTAATCCCAACACCTGGGGAAGAAGCTATCTCTGTGGGACAGAACCAGAATGAATCTGAACACTCCCTCTGAGGCCAACCCAGGGGCCAGCTGCTGATCCTGCGAAACCCAACGACTTGGAGGTGTTGGTGAGACTACCCTGCTCAGCTGAAATCCATCTGGGAGAGGATTCAGATCCCTACAGTTTGAAGTCTGAGGAAACACAATCAGCTGAGGGGTCGACGAATTAGCAAAACGTGACCTGAGAACACAGAAGAAGGCCCAGCCACGGAACCAGATCACCAGAATAATAAGTATATACTTTACCAACTGAGATCAGCTGCTCCTGAAGAAACAGCCCAACAGCACCAATTTAACCAAGAACTCTTACTTAACCAAGACTAAAAATTAGAACAAGGGAGGCACTCTCAGACACAGACACCACCTGCATCGAGCAGAGGAAGAGATGAGTAGACGCCAGTGCAAAAATACAGGCAACAACATAAAGACCTATATGGCAACATCAGAATGTAGTGATTCTACACCTGCAAGACCTGAACATACCAAGACAGAAGAAACAGAAGAAATCAATCCTAAAAATGACTTTAAGAAGATGATAGAGGCCCTTAAAGAAGAAATAAAAAATTCCCTTAAAGAGGAAATAAAAAATTCCCTTAAAGAGGAAATGAAAAACTCTATTAAGAGGAAATAAAAAATTCCCTTAAAGAAATGGAAGAAAAAAAAGAACAAAAAATTGGAAGAAATCAAAGAAAGCCAAGAAAAAGCAATTAAACAGATGAAAGAAACATTCCAAGATCTGAAAAATGAATTTGAGACAATAAAGAAAACACATGCTGAGGGAATGCTGGAAATAGAAATCCTGACTAAACAAACATGAACTACAGAAACAAGCATAACCAACCAATTGCAAGAGATGGAACAGAGAATCACTGAAGACACAATAGAGAAAATAGATTCGTCAGTCAAAGAAAACACTAAAGACAAAAAAGTCGTAATGCAAAATGTCCAGGAAATTTGGGACACCATGAAAAGACCAAACCTAAGAATAATAGGGATAGAAGAAGGAGTAGAATACCAACTCAAAGGCACAGAAAATATATTCAACAAAATCATAGAAGAAAACTTTCCTAACCTAAAGAAAGAAATATCTATGAAGATACAAGAAGCTTACAGAACACCAAATAGGCTGGATCAAAAAAAAAAGTCCCCTTGCCACATAATGATCAAAACACTAAACACACAGAACAAAGAAAAAATATTAAGAGCCGCAAAAGAAAAAGACCAAGTAACATATAAAGGCAAACCCATCAGAATAACACCAGACTTCTCAATAGAGACTATGAAGGCTAGAAGGTCCTGGACAAATCTTATGCAGACACTAAGAGACCATGGATGCCAACCGAGACTATTATACCCAGCAAAACTCTCAATCACTATAGGCAGAGTAAACAAAATATTCCATGATAAAACCAGATTTAATCAATACCTGTCCACAAACCCAGCCCTACAGAAAACACTAGAAGGGAAAATCCAACCCAAAGAATCGAAACACATCCATGAAAACTCAGGCAATCGACAATCCCACACCAACATACACCAAAGAAGAACAACACAACACAACCACAAAAAATAACAGGAATTAACAATCACTGGTCATTAATATCCATCAATATCAATGGTCTCAACTCACCTATAAAAAGACACAGGCTAACAGAATGGATAAGAAAACAGGACCCATCCATCTGCTGCATACAAGAAACACACCTTAACTTCAAAGACGGACACTACCTCAGAGTAAAGGGCTGGGAAAAGGCTTTCCAAGCAAATGGACCTAAGAAACAAGCTGGTATAGCTATCCTAATATCTAATAAAATAGACTTCAAACTAAAATCAATCAAAAGAGATCAGGATGGACATTACATATTTATCACAGGAAAAATCCACCAAGATGAAGTCTCTTTTTTAAACATTTATGCCCCAAATCCAAAGGCACCCACATTCATAAAAGAAACACTACTAAAGCTTAAAACGCACATCAAACCCCACACATTAGTAGTGGGAGATTTTAACACACCACTCTCACCAAAAGACATATCTACCAGACTGAAACTTAACAAAGAAATAAAGGACCTAACAGATATTATGACTCAAATGGACTTAATAGATATCTACAGAACATTCCATCCTAACACAAAAATATATACTTTCTTCTCAGCACCCCATGGAACCTTCTCAAAAATTGACCACATGCTTGGCCACAAAACAAATCTCAACAGTTACAAAAAAAAAAATTGGAATAATCTCCTATATCTTATCGGACCACCATGCCTTAAAGTTAGACCTCAGCAACAACAAAAATTATAGAAAACCCACAAACTCATGGAAACTGAATAATGCCCACCTGAAACATCAATGGGTCAAAGAAGAAATAAAGAAAGAAATTAAAGATTTCCTAGAATTCAATGAAAACGAAAGTACAACATACCCAAACTTATGGGACACTATGACACCAATGACAGTGAATGTTGGAGAGGATGTGGAGCAAAGGGAACACCACTCCTCCACTGTTGATGGGAATGTGAGCTTGTACAACTACTGTGGAAATCAGTATGGCAGTTTCTCAGAAAATTAGGAATTGAACTACCTCAAGACCCAGCCATCCCACTCTTGGGCATATACCCAAGGAATGCTGATTCATACCATAAATATACATGCTCAACTATGTTCATAGCAGCACTATTTGTAATAGCCAGAACCTGGAAACAACCTAGATGCCTGTCAACTGAAGAATGGATGAAGAAAATGTGGTACATATACACAATGGAGTACTACTCAGCAGAGAAAAACAATGAAAGCATGAAATTTGCAGGCAAATGGATGGAACTAGAAAAAATCATCCTGAGTGAGGTAACCCAAACCCAGAAAGACAGTCAAGGTATGTACTCACTCATAAGTGGATTCTAGATATAAAATAAAGAACAATCAGACTACAACCCACAGAACCATGGAGGCTATATATATAGCATGGAGGTTCCTAGGACGACTGTGGCTTATAATAAATTTCGGTTTTACTCAATTACTGAGCAAGCTTCAATGAAACATCTCACTATTAAGCTGATAGTAGAAAAAATAATTAAATAAATAAATAAAAATAAAAGAAAAATTTGAAATATTAAACAAACAAACAAACATTTTACTAAAGTTAAAAAAAGGGAGAGCCGGGCGGTGGTGGCGCACGCCTTTAATCCCAGCACTTGGGAGGCAGAGCCAGGCGGATCTCTGTGAGTTCGAGGCCAGCCTGTGAGTCCCAGGAAAGGCGCAAAGCTACACAGAGAAACCCTGTCTCGAAAAACCAAAAAAAAAAAAAAAAAAAAAAGGGAGAACTAGGGACTCATCATTCTATTCTTTCCCTTGTTTTATATATTTTAAACTTTTTTTAATCGGTGGTTTCTGCTGGAGTTTATTGGTGGATTCTGCTGGAGGATCTGAAGCAGATAAGCACTGGAGGGCTCCTGTTGCAAGTCACCCTCTGGAGTGATGGAAGGATCTTTCTACTAGCATGTGGAGGAGACCCTATCTAGTGTTGGTGTGGCCCCGGGGTTCTGTTTATGTCTTTCCTCAGGACAACGAGGTTCCTCTTTGGATTCCTGAGCACTGAACACGCCCTGTGGCTGCTGCTGAACCCCAATATGACAGAGACCTAATGGGTCTTCATGAAAAAAATCTACCCTTCTGATGCCAGTAGAGATTGAGAGCTCAATATGGCCAGCTTTGGCAAGCATTAATGTAAGCCTAGGAACTGTAGCCATGAGATTGGATTCTCCAGAAGAGCTGCCAGCTAAAGTCATGCTGGGATCAAGAAAAAATGGGCCTTGGCGGTTCGTGTTACTGGAGTTGTATCCATGCCAGTGGATGTCCACACAATCCAGAAGAGAATTTGACATTGCTGCTGTTGCTGTTATAGCAATGGCGCACACTGCTCCTACTGTTTCTGGGATTACCATTTCATAATTGCTTACTATAGCTAGCACAGTGGAGACCCTGGCTGCAAAAGTAGCTACTACAGTTAGTTAATCTTTCATTCTATTGGGCATGATAAATTTAATTCAGTAGTTATATGCATCTCGATTGGCTTTGAAAATTATAAATTTATAAACTCAAGTTCCAGTTGCTTTTGGGATACTATCTTACAAGGACTCCAACGTACAGTATGGCTCGTTAAGGAAGGGAATGGCTTAGTTGCCTTTAGCCTACTGGCTATGGGTGAGATAGGACCTCTGTTGGTCTTTTCTGTATCGAACACACAGATTGCAAGCCCGGTGCCACTTTGAGATCCTTGACAGCAATTAACTCTGCAGCTCACACATGGTTGAGCCTGTATGATAATGAGTATTCAGAAACGGATAATACCTGGGGGGCACTCACCAACCTAAGACAGAGCACCTGTGTGGCTTGGGCAGGCGTCTCCATGACGGGTAAGGTGACCTGCTAATGTCCCACACAACCCAAGTCAGAAGCTCATTTTTTTTTTTTTTTTTTTTTTTTTTTTTTTTTTTTTGGTTTTTCGAGACAGGGTTTCTCTGTGTAGCTTTGCGCCTTTCCTGGAGCTCACTTGGTAGCCCAGGCTGGCCTCGAACTCACAGAGATCCGCCTGGCTCTGCCTCCCGAGTGCTGGGATTAAAGGCGTGCGCCACCACTGCCCGGCTCAGAAGCTCATTTTTTTTTTTTTTTTTTTTTTTACATCTGGGGCAATATTTATTAATTAAAACTATGTCTCATAGTTTACAAAGATGCTAATTAGCAATAAAAGTATAATTGACCTTAAAGTCTCAGTATGACTGAGGCTTCATACTCTCTTCAGAAATCTGAAGTGTGATCCAGCCAGGGTGCAGGGCGCAATGCATAGGGAGACTCCTGCTACTGTGCAGGAGTCAGAGGCCAAAAGTTCCACAAACAAAAGCTAGGGGTCTTCTGTGGACATCCTCTTCTCCTGTCCCTCCTGTCCCCACTGTCCCCACTGTCCCTGTGTTCCTGCTTCCCAGACTCCACCTCCAAGGCAAGTCCTACTTATCGTCGGGAGAATCTGTTCTTGAATGCTTTAATTGTCTTGGCCATCATCGGGGCGATTTTCTTCACAGCTGGTTTCCTAGGATCATAGGAAACAGAACTGCTGGCCACTGGAGCTAAATGGGCACTGCTGGTACTAGGCCCGTCATAGGCCACCTCCTCAGGGCTGGAGTGGAAGCTGCTGCTGCTGCTGCTGACAGGAACATGGCTGCTTCCTGTTGTATAAGGTGCTGGCTTAATCCTGACTTTCTCAGGGACAGCTGCTCCTCCAGTTCCAAACTTCTCCTGCCTTCGTCGGACATCTCGAGGTGGTTTGGCCACAGAGTTGACAAAAGCCATCTTTGCTTGTCGTCCTTTCGGCTTATTGGCATGTGCAGAGCGGATGTTGTTTGTCAGCAGGCGTAGGCGCTGCTCTCTGGCGTCCTGAAGCCGCAGGTACATCTCCCGCCAGGATTCATACTCTTCTGGTCTTTCCTCCTTAAAGTCTCGGTGACAGTGAACTTTCCATAACTGATCTGTTTCCTCAATGAGTACGTGATTGCATTCCTCTATTCGATAGAGTTGATCAGGTGTGCACCTCTCCAAGACAGGTTCGAGAACAGAGTAGGGGACTCCTCCCACTTCAAAGATGGAGTCGATATTGTTCTTCAGCACCCGGATACATTGCTGGTGCAAGGTCATCATTTTGGGGAGATAGGCACACTTGGAACCTGAATACACCTGCATCTTAGAATTCATTCTGCGTCCTGTGAATCCAGCTTCTTCTTCTTCCTGGGGTGAAGAGAATGCTTTTCGCTTTGGCTGGAAGGAAGAAATCAAGTCCAGGGAAGGCAGGGGTCGGTAGTTGGACTGTATGGCGGGTAGGGGGATGTCTGGCAGCACCGGCAGCGCATCAGTAGGGACCTTTCGAGGCCTGGTGGGTTCGGCTCCCGCTGGCTGCACCTTCTCTGACTTGTTCTCGTTTACCTTGGGTAATTTCTGAACTGAGTTCAAGCTTTTACTAATGCTCTTAGAGTCCTTTTTTTTAAGGCCCTTTTCTCCGGGTGCTGTGGCTGAAGCTTTCACAACCTTCTTCTTCTTCTTCCGAGGCTGGTCATAGCTGAGGTACGACTCAAAGGACATGGTGGGCTGCTCAAACTCGTCATCCACGTCCGGCTCCTCTACTTTAGGGAGGGAGGCCGGTGACTTTCGATCCAAGTTAGTTCTTCCTTTGCCCTCCTTCAGGTTGTTGGGAACTTTCTCCTTGGCTTTGGGGAGCAGGTCTCCGCCCCCCCGCCCTGAGTCGGAGCCGTCCGTCCTCGGCCTGCTCTTCTCAGACCTGCTCTTCTCCGAGTCCTTGTGTTTGGGCTTTCGAAAGTGGTTATCTGAAGCCGCCTCCAAGGCAGGCGGGAACTTCTTCTTGAGACTGCTGCCCTCTTTGTCCTTCTCTTTCTTGACAACACTGGAGGGTGGCTTCTCCTTGGCACTGTCCCCTGAGAGTAGCCTTCGGTGTTCCTCTTTGGAAGAGGCCTTGTGTGATTTCTCTCTGCCCAGGGCAGAGACCTTCTCCTCACTCCTGGCATCCACAGGGCGTTTCTCCTTGTGGGAAGATTTGTGCTCCTTGTTTTGGCTTACATCCCCTTTCGCCTGGTGCTCAGCCAGGTGTCGTTCGTGACTAACCCCTAGTCTGTCCTGAAAGGTATTACTGTGGACTTTTCCAGGCTTCTGGTGTGAAATGATGGGCTCATGGTCCTCCTCTGGTGACCTGTAGTGGTCTGTGTACATTTGATGTGGACTGGAAGGTGGGGGAGATTGAACATGGCCATAGTCAGAAGACTCAGGGTCTGAAGAATATGGTGGTGACACTCTGTGACACCTCTTCCTTTCATCCCTCCTCTCGTGACTGTGAGTCACTTTGTGAGGCCTTTCAGGCTCTGAGAGTTTTTTGTGTTTTTTCTGTCTGTGCTCAGGGCTATAGGACCGGCTGGCAGAGGCTTTCCAGCTTTCCTGGTAGTCCCCTTCCATCTCCTCTGCCCTCTGAAGAGCATCTCGAGGGCGCTTTCGGGAGATGCTCTTCTCAAGATCCTGATCCTCAGCTTCATTGTTTCGCTCTACAGGAACCAGCTTCTTCCACTGGGCCACCAGGTCTCTGGCAAAGGTCCCCACTTGCTCATGTTTTCGAAAGCTGTTTACTGTTTTTCCTACCCCAGTCTCCACAAGAATGTCTACTGTGATAGGCAAGATGGAAAGTTTCTTCAAATATTTCAATAGCTTCTTAGGGTCTGGGTTCGTGGCCAGGCGCGCCTGCAGCTTCTCCACAACTTGGAGCGCCGACTCCGCCGCCATCGCTGTCACTGGCGCGGCCTCCTCGCCGGAACTCCAGAAGCTCATTTTTTAATAAAAGGGGGACCTGTAGGGCCCTGGCCCCCGTTTTGGGTAACTGTTGCCTTGCTTGTGGACCTTGACCTTGATATCCTCCCTATGCTAATTCCCTGCCAGGTTCCACCCTCCTGAATGCTTAAGGGAAGTTCCTTGTCTATGTATCCTGAATAGTGGGCCTTAACAGCTTAGGTGCAAGATTGTAAAACATCAGTAGTGAACTTCTGCCCTCCAGGGTCCTCCCATTGTGCTGTAAGCCTGTATTTAAGACCTCCTCCCCCCTTCAAGAAATGACATTCGGCATTTAAAATTTAAAATATATATGTATATATGTGTGTGTGTGTGTGTGTATATATATATATATATATATATATATATATATATATATATATTTGAATGAATACTGCAAATGTTATCTATGAATACCACAAATGTGATTAATATCATGAGTGTAATTAATGAATATCATGAGTGTAATTTAAATAAATTAATTAATTAATTAAAAACAATGAAAGGGAGGCTGAGTTTCAAGTCAGTACTGACCAGAATGTAACAGACATGGAAATCAACAGGTCCCATGATCTTAACTCTCTTCATTCCTCTCTTCTTCCCTTCTTTCCTTCTTTCCTTCTTCCCTTCTTTCCTTCTTTCCTTCCTTCCTTCCTATTTTATTTTTAATTGAAAAAATTTCATACAACAGATTTTCATCATGTGTTCTCCTTCCCCAAAACAGAGCATGCTGTTCATTAAGACATTACCAGTTGTCTTAGTTAGGATTGCTATTGCTGCAATGAAAACACCATGACCAAAGCAACTTCAGGAGGAAAAGGTTTCTTTGGAAACTTTCACATCACTGTTCATCATGGAAGGAAGTCAGGACAGGAGGAACTCAAACAGTCAGGGCAGGAACCTGGAGGCAGGAGCTGATGCAGAGGCCATGGAGGGATGCTGCTTACTGGCTTGCTCCTCATGACTTGCTCAGCCTGCTTTCTAATAGAACCCAGGACCACCAACCCAGGGATGGCACCACCCTCAATGGACTGGGCTCCTCCCCATCAACCACCGATTAAGAAAATACTCTACAGATCTTATGGAGGCATTCTCTCAATTGAAGTTCCCTCCTTTCAGATGACTCTAGCTTGTATCAAGTTGACATAAACTAGCCGGCACACTGGTACATGATTCTGGTCTCACTAGCCTCTGACGTCACTGAGGACAAGAGCTTTGTCTGTTTTATCCTCTGCAGTCTGCCTACACCTAGCATGGTGCCTGTAACACAGCCCATGGATATTTGCTCAAATAAATTCATTGAAATAAAATATGTAGCTGTAGGCTCCTCACACAGTCCTGTGCTGGCCTCGGAGAATTCACCTCAGCCAGTGTTTTTTCAGCTATATGGTCATTTGAAAATGCATCACTACCAGGGGATCATAACCTGAGTTGGCAAAGTGCTTGCCTTACAAGCAAGAAAATGTGATCTTTTCTTTAAAGGAGTGCACGAGAGAGACAGAGGGTAGGAAGGGGGGTTCTCAAAGGAAAAAAAAAATCCAGGTGTGGTACACACTCATCAGCATTGAGGAGGCAGAGATGGGTGTATCTCTGGGGCTCCCTGGCTGTCTTCTAACCTACTTGACTAGCTCAAGGCCAGTGAGTAACCCTGTCTCAAAAAGAAGATAGCCAACACCTGAGGAATGATAGCTAGAATTGTCTTCTGGCCTCCATACACACATGCACACACATACCTACACACACACACACACACACACACACACACACACACACACACACGAAAATGCTTTATTAGCTAAAACACAACACAGCATTCATTCATTATTCTTAACTATGCTATGTCTATACATTAATTTCACAACAGCCAGATAGATTTTTGTCTTCTTGAGGGTAACATTTCTTTTCTGGAAAACACAGAAGTCCTCTTTCTATATGTTGTAGCCAAGACTGGGTTTGAAAGTAAGCGCGCCCCACCCCCCTTCCGCCCAGGCAGCTGGGAGGGTTAGCAAAAGGTTCTCTGGCTGCCCCTTGGCTGACCTGCGTACTGGAACCTTCTTCCTATCAGAGTTCCAGGAATGGATTGCTTCTGTTTTTTAAGAACCAGATATGGGGAGCACATAGTAATATCATCTTTCTGCTTTGTTTATATATGAATCTTGCAGTTCTCCCACAGACTCCAACCCGCCATTTTCCTCACTCAGCATCTCACTTCCCCCAGCTCACCTCCATCTTGGTATCTTGTTAGCAGTTTAAAATAGTTTCATGGGAGAGATATTAAGTGCTTTCTGTCTTCTTTGCTTTGCTTGTGAACTTAGCAGGGGAAGATTCAGTAAAGACTTTGTGATTTTCTTTTCTCCCTCATTTTGAAAATGAGCCCTTGGGATCACTGTTGCTTTTTAGAGCAGTAGAAAGGAGAGCGAACAAATTGTATATCAGAGGCCAGTGAAATGGCTTCAATGGGTGGAGGAGCTGGTGATCTGAGTTCGATTCCCAGAACCCACTATGGTGGAAGAAGAGAACCAGTTCCCAAAAGTTATCCTCTGACCTCCATATATGCACACACACACACACACACACACACACACACACACACACACACACACGAAATAAATGTAATAAAATTTTTTGAAAAAAAAATCTATCTGAACCACTTCTTTTATGGATAAGGCTAGTCAACAGTAGGTCACTTCCCTCTGATGTTACTTCAGTTTCATTATACATGACATTGTTTGCAGTTTGAGAGCTGGTCACTCTGCATGAGCAATATGAATAATAAATGATAATGTGGCCCAAACTGGGGGTATGGGTCATTGCGGCACATGCTGACCATATGTGGGGCCTGAGTTCAAATCCCAACACTCACAAAAAGAAGATGAAATAAAAGTCACACAAAATAGCTCTCCATCAAGTAGTCATTCTGTAGAGGAGCTTTGCTACTCACCAGGCACAGTCTCCTTTACCTCAAAGTGAACTAAATGGAATTATAACTACCCTTTCTCTATAGAAAGGATAAAAATTAGTGGGACAATAAGCAAATATTTGTTGAATACATTCTGTCTCCAGCTGCACGGAAATGATCTTAAGAGCTTTAAAAGAAATAGCCACTGTATGTCCTGGTGTGAGTAGACATGTATTTAAACTCCTATTGTAGATGTAACCAACCATCTTATTAAATAAGAAACACAGAACCAATGCAAAGAAGAAAGCCAAGAAATCAGAGCTAAGAGCCTTACCGCCTGCTGCAGCTAGCCTCTTAAGCCAAGAGACCTCTTCGAAAGAAAGCTACTTCCTGTGTGTTTGTCTTTATATAGTCTTTCTGTTCTGTCTTCTCATTGTTGTAAACCCAAACACGTGACTGCTTTGTCACTGCCTGTCTGTACAGCCCTCCAGGTCTTAAAGGCGTGTGTCTCCAATGCTGTCTGTATCCCTGAACACACAGAGACTTACCAAGCTCTGCCTACCAAGTGCTGGGATTATAAGTGTATGCCACCACCGCCATGCTCTTGCTATGGCTCTAATAGCTCTGACCCCCAGGGCAACTTTATTTATTAACATACAATTAAAATCACATTTCAGTACAAATAAAATACCACCATATCCTATAAATTCAGATTCTCAATCATGATCTGTAATTCCCCCGGCCCTACTTTTCAACACTTCAAATAATAAGAGTAATAACAATAATCATGATACTTAATGAGCATGTGCCGGGAACTGGGTTAATTGTTTTACAAATACAAATTTAAACCTCATAACACCTTGTAAGGTATTAGTAACCTCTGCCTTAGTCCATTCTGTATTGCTATAACAAGGTGCCAGAGGCTAGAATTGTACTTAAGACTTCTTGATGTTTTTCCATTTATGATCCTTTTCCATCCAAGAAATGTTTACATGGCACTGGATATACAAGCATATAAAACAGGCATACAAATAAAAAGACTGTATTTTTAAGCCATTCTTTGGTATCATGATCTTTTTTATTTCTTAAAGATGAAAGCAAATTTGCATGCTTGAGACAAGTGTACTCATTTTTTTTGTGTGTGTGCTCATTTGTTTTTACACAATAATTACATTCTTGGCTGAATATTTGATACTACAGGACACTAATTTAGAAACAAACCAGACATCGTTGGAGATTGTATCTTAATATCAAGCTAGAATTCATTGAGTGCTCCCCCCCACATCACAAACCTCATATCAGTAACTTAAACCAGAAAATTTAAAAATTAAACATTCTAACACAATTCCAAATCATACTAATCTGATACATGCTGAGGCCCACGGCAGGAAAACACTGAAACTGTCTGCTGAATTAAACTATTACCTGTCTGGAGAAGCAGGAAACTTTTCACGTCCTGTGGAAACACTGAAGATCGGGATGTGCCACGGTCTCTCGAGTCTGAGCAGAGGTGTCTGGGCGGTGTCTGTTGTCACTGTGTGGTGTGGTAATGTGCACAGGGTAAAATTCAGAGCCGTGGCTGCATCAAAGCCCAGTGACACAGCACAGGTGAGTGCCACCAGGAGCACCTCAGACACACTACACATTTGATCTTGAATTAGTTTTTGCTGGTTGCATGTTCAGAAACTTGTATTGCTACCCAATTTTTTTTGACAACTTCCATTCTGTCACACGACCCCCAGATGAGGTCACAACCTATAGTTAGAGAAGCTACACTTTAGCTCATGATTCTGTTGGCAGGGAAGTTTGAGATCAGGCAGCTGTGACTAGAACGGAGTGTGTGCTATGTGACGTGAAGGTTCGGAGCTGACAAGAAGAAAGAGCCAAAATAATGGGCAGGTTTGCTTCATGATAAGTAACTCACTCTTGTGGTGACTGATCTAGTCCCTCGAGACTCACTCTTGTCCACAGAACTATAATTTAGCCTGAAGAGACATAATTCAATCTCTTGAGAAGATAGTAACTTGCTTGTAAGGGTGATGACCCTTGTCACCTAGAAAATGGCCCGTCCCCTGACACTGGCACATTAAGGGGTCAAGACTTGGCATGGCCAAACTATAGGACTTTCTTTCATGTAGCTTTCTTCACAAGATCTTACAGTTGGTCACAGCTGAGTTAGGACCTAGGTCAAGATTTGTTCAGTGCCAAACCTGGTTTCTTTACAAGGATAATACATTATCTTTCTTATACGTCAAACATTTACTCAGACTTTTTCTTCTGGATAGTTCTCAGTTGATCCTAAAAATAAATTAGATATTTCTCCCAAGTAGCTGCCATCTGGGTGTCTTTGGGCTTTCTCTCTAAAAGCTCTGAGCTCTCAGATAAGAAATATGACCCCCCTAACACCGTCATGCTAGAAACGACACAAGATAACCAGAATGATAGCCTTGGCTGAGCCCAAACTTCTAACCAATGTCAGGCTTGTGAGTCTAGTCATCCTGGGTTCTCCAGCCCAGCCTGTCCAACTGTTGGAGATCACAGAGACACTTGTCAGACTGTTTATTGCTAGGAGGGCCCAGCCCACCATATTCCATGGGCAGGTGGTCGTAGGCTGTGTATGAAAGCTAGCTAACCCATGAACCTGAAAGAGCCAGCCAGCAAGCAGTGTTCCTCCGTGGTTTCTGCTTCAAGTTTCTGCTTGTACCCTCTCCCCGGCTCCCTCAATGACAGGCTGTAACCTGTAAGGTGAAATGCATCCTTTCCTTCTCCAAGTTGCTTTGGATCAGAATGTTGTATCGTAGCAACAGAAAGGGCACTAGAGCACCAGCCGGAAACAGTCATTTTGGTGTGACTTCCATGTGCTGTGGTTCTAGAGTCCAGGGATTCAGAAGGAAGCAACACAACATTTCCTGTTGCTGTAGAGTCTACATTCCAGAAGGCAAAGATCCTTATTAAGTGAGCAAATAGCCAAGAATGTTACACGTTATTGTAAATGCCACAGAGAACAGAAACAGGACGCTCTGAGAGCAGACAGGACCAAGATACAGAGAGCAAACAGGAAGCCTGAGTGGAACCCGATGCAAACACATGCCAAGGGAGAGGCAAAGGGGACATAGCAAATCTAGAGGCCTTGGGCTTGGAAGGCTCTTGCGGCGTGTAGGAAGGAAAAGCATCTGCGTGGAAGAAATGCAGAGAACAAGAAGAAGAGGGAGAGAAAGGGACAGATGACTCGGGCCCAGGCTGAGTTTGTGTTTTTCTCTAAGTGCTAGGGAAAGTCCTCAGTAAGGAAATGCATCCTGGCTTACAGCACTTAAATATTAATCTGCAAAAATAATAGAGGAAGAGGAGGCAATTCAGGAAGCTATTAGAAGAGTCGTAGCAGAGTTGCTGGTGATCACGGGGAGGACGGCGACAGGTGAACTATGGGGCCTTTGAGGCTGAGTCGTGGTCTGGTCTCTGAGAGAGAGATGAGAAGGCTCCCACTGGGTTGAGATGCAGGTTTGCAATATCTTCCCCGGGTGCAGAGACTGTGGGGCTGGCCCTTGTCCCAGCAAGTGAGGAGGAAGAGAAAGGCCCGGAGCTTAGGCAGAGGGCAGGGAAACTGGGTGAACGAAGGTGTCAGATCGCTGACCACAAAAATCAGTTTAGCCCACAGCTGCCTTGGGCAAGCCCCTGGCCGGTACCCAGGACTGCAGAAAGTGGAGCCTGCAGCAAGGCATCTTCCGTCCGCCCTCTTCCCAGATAGGCATCAGCTCCCCTCCGCTCCGCCCTCCCTGGCCCCAGCCTCGCCTTTGGTTGGCTCTCTCTTTTTGGTGTAGGAGTGAACTGGGAAAGAGAGATTGCTTTAGATGTTGCATTTCTCACGCATTTTCAGTAATCCCCCAAATCCCCGAAACAGAAATAAGAGATAGAATGATTTGGAGGAGATTAATATCACTGCCAGGTGATCCGGTTATGCACTTAAAAAAATCCAGCTGCTCCAATTATAAAGCTTTTAGTAGTCCAAAGAAAGTCCTGGGATAGAAAGTACCCAGCAATCTCTATGTTATCTAAATGTGATATGATGTAGAAGGAGAAACACCCGTTTGCAATTCAAAAACATTAAAAACCATAGAAATGACCTAAGCAAGAAACTGGTAGGTTGACATGAAAATAGGCACACAAACAACAGCAAATTTGTAAATAAATAAATAAAATCTAACAACATAATTACAATAACTGAAGAAATACTCTATATTCCTAAAACACAATTAGTCTCTAAGTTTGATCCATATCTAATTTAACAGATGGTTTTATGAACTTGTAACAATGATGTTGAAATAAATGAAAAAGATTAAGTATTTAAGGATAGAAAAGAAATATTGAAAGAGAAAAGCTGGCAGCACAAAGGTAAAATAATTAAAACAACATCAGTTTGAGGCAAAAAAAAAAAACTGAATCTCTTAGAAAACGTCTAAAGAGACTACGGTAGATGCGGTAATTCAATTTATGGGTGATAAATTATATGGTACAAACTATGTTCCAATTACTGAGCCAACAATTCAAGTTCTAAGATTAGATTGTAAAGATATTAAATAGTGTACTGGCTGGTTTTGTGTGCCAACTTGACACAGGCTGGAGTCTTCAGGGGAAGGAGCTTCAGTTGAGGAAACGCCTCAAATGCCAGCTGTGAGGCATTTTCTTAATTAGTGATCAAAGGGGGAGAACCCAGCCCCTAGTGGGTGGTGCCATCCTTGGGCTGGTGGTCCTGGCTGAGCAAGCCATGGGGAGCAAGCCAGTAAGCAGCACTCCTCCATGGCCTCTACATCAGCTCCTGCCTCCAGGTTCCAACCCTGTTTGAGTTCTGGCTTCCTTCTATGATGAACAGCAATGTGGAAGTGTAAGCCGAATAAACCCTTCCCTCCCCAACTTGCTTTTCGGTCATGGTGTTCTGTTGCTGCAATAGAAACCCCAACTAAGACAGATAGAGAAATAAAGAATCATGTCAAGATGTTGTATTAAAGAATCATTTCTAAGACAGAAAACGTGCATGCAAAGCCAGGCATAATGGCACACACCTGTAATCCCAGCACACAAAAGGCTGAGGCAGGAAGAATGCAGTGAATTTGACACCAACCATGGCTATGTAACAAATTACAAGTTAGCCAGGGATAGGTAGTGAGACCCTATCTCAAAATCCCAAATAAATAAACAAATACCATACAAAACATAGGCCCCCAATCCTAGTGTCCAATAATAGGAGAGCATTTAAATAATCCGTAGGACATTCATTAAATAAATAGACAAGTTTTTAAGAAAAATGTTCACGGTGTGGGGAGATGTATTACTACACATTCCTAAGTGGAAAGGCAAGACAGAAAACACAGTGTGCGGAGCTGGAAGTGTTAGGGCATGCCCACAGCCACAGCTTCACGGCAGGCTGGGACAGAACCTGTGAAGCCGCGACAAGCTTTGGTTGGACCTGGATGTTTTTAAGCAAAGGAAAGAGCCTTGAAACACATCTACGGGAACAGCAGAGATTACACTGATGGATAGAATTTGTTTCCTCGTTATACTTTCTGCGCATTCTTAAATTTTCCAAAAAGACGTTCACAAAATTTCTTTCATAATCAGGAAACTGGCAATGCACTGGAGAGGATCGTTACGAATGTAATTTGGAACGACTTTCACTTTCGTAGGGAGATAAGCTGGGCGTGGGCCAGACATTCCCCGGGGCGGTGTTACCACACCAAATAACCTGAAGTGGTTTGTAAAGGGAAAGGTCTGCTTGGCTCACAGTTCTGTGATGACAGCCTGTGACCTGACAGACCCCTGGTTTGGGACCTGTACAAAGCAGTTTGTCCTGTCAGGAGTCCACGGTAGAGCAAAGCCACTCACCGCATCCCCAGAATCCAAAGAGAAGGGAGAAGGGCCTGAAGTCCCAAAATCTTCTACAGGGGCATGCCCCTAAAGACCTGAGGCTCACACACCAAGCCTTACCTCCTAATGTTTCCACTGTCTCTCAGAAAACCTTTAACATGTGAGCTTTGAAGAGAACACAAACCACAGGGATCCTCACCCGCTCTCCCACAAGTCTCCCAGAAACAAAAGGCAAAGCTGGAATCCCTGTGAATTAGCTGAGCCGTGAGCAAAGGAGATGAGTCTTTCACTCTCAAAATCATTTCCTGCGATTTTGACTTGATAAGCATAGCCTATGTATGGATAAGATACATTCGTAATATCTAATGGGTTTA
This sequence comes from Peromyscus maniculatus bairdii, assembly GCF_049852395.1. Lineage (NCBI taxonomy): Eukaryota > Metazoa > Chordata > Mammalia > Rodentia > Cricetidae > Peromyscus > Peromyscus maniculatus. The sequence goes on along the minus strand of NC_134866.1, from coordinate 43,268,654 downwards.
TTTTTGAAGCAGAATCAGAGAAGTGAGAGAGATCAATGCAACACCCAAGTTTGTTGCTGCTGCTGCTGCTGTGGTGGTGGTGGTGTGTGTTGCTGGGAATGGAAACCCAGGACCTTTCACATGCTGGACAAATACTTACCTGCTGAGCTACACTACTGCCCTCAATTCTTACTTTATGACTTTAGCAAAAAAAGTCTCTCTAATCATTTGATCTCTCTGAATCTTAATATCACCACATCCATCACTTATCAAGGAAGGAGAAAAGTGCGTAACCACTGGGCATGGTGGTCCATGTTTTTAATCCCAGCACTGAGGAGACAGAGACAAGTGGATCGCTGTTAGAAGACCAGCCTGGTCTATATAGAAAGTTCCAGACCAGCCAAGGCTACATAGTGATCCTGTTTCCGGGAGGGTAAGGGTAGAGAAGAAAGGAAAGAAAGAAGGATGATATCTAATCAACTCAAATGCATTTGAGTTGAAAAAACTCTATTTTTTTGAAAATGAAAAAACTTTATACCCTAAATAAATGAAAGCTATTATTGTATTATTGTATTGTATTGTATTGTATTGTATTGTATTGTATTGTATTGTATTGTATTGTATTGTATTGTATTGTATTGTATTGCATTGTATTGTATTGTATTTGTGTTTCTCCCTGATTGGAAGAGCTGCCATTGTCATTAATGGAATAGGTGATACGTTATTGAAGAGAAGACAGAGGTCACACAGAACAGCAGACATATGTTAATCCTGATTCTTTAGGCGACAGCCCTCTGAAGTCTTGTTGTCTATCACCAGTCCCTAAGGCCCGCAGGAATGTGCCTGTGTCTGAGCTCTATGGGTGAGCTCCATTGCTTGGTCAGTTCTTTCCAATTTAATAAGCTGCTTCCTTCATGTGATTCACAGACTTTTAATGTAAACAAGCATTACATTCGAACCTCATAAGAGTATATTTTCTGTTAGTCACATGTTTATCTAGTTACAGCAAAAAAAAAAAAAAAAATTCTATAAATATCCAAAGCTTCGCGCAGTAAAAAGGATGTCATGCACATTTTTTTAAAGCTAATAAACCTTAAGAGAAACATAAATAGTTATGTAGGTAGCTATATATGCTTTGAAATTTTTATAGGGGTTGGAAAGATGGCTCAGCAGTTAAGAGTACTTGTTGCTCTTGCAGAGGACCTGGGTTTGGTTCCCAGCACCCACATGGTGGCTTGTAACTGTAGGTAACTCCACTTGCAAGAGATCTAATGCCCTCTTCTGGCCTCCACAGGCACTAGATACACAAGTGCAGGCAAAATACTCATACACATAAAATAAAATCACTTAAAACAATTCTGCACATTTAATTTTTTGGTAGGGGAAGATGGATATGCATGTATGGCCTCTCTCTCTCTCTCTCTCTCTCTCTCTCTCTCTCTCTCTCTCTCTCTCTGAGTGTGTGTGTGTGTGTGTGTGTGTGTGTGTGTGTGTGTGTGTGTGTGTAGAGATCAATAGAACAATCTGCAGAAACCGGTTCTCTCTTTCTACTGTGTGGGTCCCAGGACTAGAACTCTGGTCATCTAACTTGGTAGCAAGTGCCTTTATCACCTGAGTCAACTTGCCAACCCTAAACTCTGTATTATTTTTAAACCATGCTTTTGTTTTTATCAGGCCCAGGTAAGACAAACATGAATAGCCCTGGCCTGAAGTAAGGCCAGAATTTTTAAAGCATCCATCAACATTTTTCTCATACTAAAATCGGTAGTCCTCTTAAAGTTGATCCACAAATTGTTGGACCTCCATAACTTAGAAAAGAGAAGATACCTAAGATTTTCAAGAACTGAGATCCTAATGGGGGTCTATGAAACTTTTCGGAAGTTCTCAGTCTCTGTTTCTCCAACTTAAAATAAGGGTTACATAACAGTTAAGATAATTTGTAGCTTAACACTCAGTGACCAAACCTGTCATGGTTCACTTGGACACTTGACATAAATTCCCACAGTTCCCCTGGATAGACCCATGGCATGGGTGTGGAGGTCAAGGACAATTTACAGAGTTGGTTATCTCCTTCCACCAGTAGGACCTAGGGACAAAAATCTGGCCACCAGTCTTGGCAGCAAGGGCCTCTACTCACTAAACCATCTCACAGTCCTGTAGACTTACTTTATACTCTCCTCCAGTGCCCAGCTCCCTCTGTACTTTCTTTAGAGCATTTCTCATGAATCAGCCAACATTAACTAGGCTGTGAAGCTGAAAGAGGACTATCAACTTGATTCTACCTGAGATCAAAGTCATGACCCTTCACTGTACCCTGACAGGAATCCTTTCATCATGATCCCTACGTAATATTCTCACCTAATATCAAGTCCAAGCGTGATGTATACTCATTATTGATTCTAACCACTTTTCACATATTAATTCATTTGATCCTCAAGCTGACCTGTGAAGTAATAATATTATAATATCACACATGAAGACATGAGGAAATAGTAACAGACTAGCTAGCCTTTCCAGTGTTACTCAGCTAATAACTGATAGCACTGAGATTTTAATAAGACAGTGTGCCTTTAAAACCCTTCTCTCAACCATTACAGCATTACATCCTGAAAAAGAAATTAATATTTACAGAGTACTTGCTGTGATACAGACTATTTGCTGACTCTATGGTGTTACTACTATTGTTTCTCCTTTTTAAAGGCATAAAACTATATTTTAGGAAGGTTCTGAAACCTATTCAGAGGTCTTCTCCTAGCAAGCCAGGTTGAGGGTTTGAACTCAGGTCATCTAATCCCAAAACACATAGGTTTTGTTGTTGTTACTGTTGTTGTTTTAGCCAAGGATGACCTTGGACTTCTGATCCCCCTGCCTCTACATCCCAAATGCTGGAATTATAGATATGTGCCATTAGATCCAGTTTATGAGGTGCTACATACTTTGTGAGTCTGAGGCAAGCATTCTGCATCTCTAGCCGAACATGACACAAGCTCTGAAGTGGATTGTTCTGATTTCATCACAGGCTTTCCTTAAGGAGGACACATGGGTGGTGAGGAAGACCTGGGCATCTCTGTGAGGAAGACGGTGACATGGGCCACCAAGGAAACTCATCTATGCTCAATGAAGAAGTTGGCTGTTTGGGGTAACATGGCAATTTGAGGAAGTTAAATGGAAGATTACCGGCTGTGATTCACATTGGGAAATGCACTTGCATTTTGAGTTCCTGTGGCTTGAAACCAAATCCCAGAATCATGGCCAGTGCACTCTGAGATGAAGCATGTCTTCTGTCCCAGCAAGGGTGACTGGCTTCTCAAGAATTTATGAGCTACTTGAAACTGGTAAGCTCTAAAGCCACCTAACTCTTGGCTCTGTGTCCTTCTAATCCAACATGATCCTGAGTCTCAGATAAGACTCAATTCTAAAAGTTTGTCAAGTTTTTGGGAAGCTTTTCCTGTGATAACACAGCTCCTGTGCAGTTAAGATGTTGCCCCAGTTCTCATGGGTACAGTTGAAAGTTGGAAAGATGACAATAGAAAAATACTAGCCATATACAACAATTCATAAAGTTCAATCAGAGAGTCACGGAGGGACCAAACATATTGGCAAGCCTCACCTTCGGTCCCTCTTTTGGTACCCATGAGCAGTCCACCATGACGCCAACGGTAAGGTTATGTGGTAGAGTTGTTGATGCATTCCCATGGGACATCTTGGCTCATCATTGCCTAGGATGTTTTCTAGTCTTTGTGTCTAGCACAGGACTTCATTTTATGATATTTACTGTGTCTGGAAATATTCCTTGATTACAGAGAGGAGCCTCCCTTGAGTAGGTTAAAATATAAACTCAGAGTCAATACAAAAAGAGCTTTAGCTTATGGGGAAAGACAGCTGTCCAAGTCCTGTGGTTTTCTGGGAAGGATTCTTTTCTTCAAAACAAAGCCACTTGTATGGGGAAAATATTTGTTTGGTTGAAAGTTGGAAAGATGAGAATATGCAAGATGCCCAACAAAGATGCCACTCCATCTACAAAGGTCCATATCTAAGAGGAGAAGAGTGAGCAATAAGATGAAGAAGGTGAACAAATATGGCAGATTCCTACTTTGGACCTTTTCTCCTACCCAACTTCTTACCTTTCTAGTCTTCTTCTACACTTACCAATACCTGGACCAGAGAGAAGCCTGAATCCCACCGGCTGACCGTGGAGTGCTCTGTAACTTTTAATCATCTGGGGCCCTTTGACATTGAATGTGGACACAGAACCCAGAAATAGGTGAGTACTCTGGAGGGCGGGTAGAGATGGGGAATACATTAAGGGACCCTCAGCATCCAAAGACATACGAAGCAAAGGGTGTGTGGCACTGAAACCTGAGATCCTCATTGCAGTCAACACTTCCTAAGGGACTACAGGAAAGGCATATAGCTTCCTGGAATCTCATATTTACCTACACATGCGATGAGGCAACCATGTTAACATATCTACCAGAGAGCAGTTGCGAAGCTAACTCGTGTGTTCTTACATAAATAAAATGAAATAGTCAATGCTCATACTGTAAATGTAACCACTGGTTTGGAACACACTGTTATTTTTTAACTTCATATGGCTAGATAACTAACTACATACTAACAAACCCCAAGAATTCTAGAGTATAATTCTGTGGCAACAGTGCTAATATATGTATGCATCATCCAGCCTTTTAAGTAATAAGCACTTCATAAATACATGTTGACTAAATGATGGATGACTCATCAATTGATTGAATGAAGGCATTTTCAAAATCAAATATACTGCTACTAAATAAAATCACAAGCTGTTAGCCTAAATAAATAACTCGGTGACCATTTCCCAAGCTGAATTAATGACTATACTCAACAACAACCTTGCATTAGGCATATGTGAAATAAGTAATAAATTTCTAAATTAATCACTTTACTCACAGTTGGGTTGGAGGCAATAAGCAGAAGCAGAAAAGGAAATAATCACATTAGTGGCATCTGGTGTGGGATCTATGCCATCGTGAGAAAGAATGCATGCCTCAAACTTCTAGCCTGCTCTAGTTTTTTTTCCATAGCAACTAACGTCTCCTAATATAATATGTAACTGACTTCTATATTATGTGTTGTTTATTTTCATTCCCCTCACTCTGGCATATAAGTATTGCAAAGCTAGAGATTTGTCATTGACCTATACCAGCTCTTGAACATTTGGCTCATAGTAGTTACTCAATAAATACTTGTTAAATTCATAAACAAGTTTATTCATTAATAGTTTATACTTCCTGATGTACCATCCCTCCACTGTCTAATACTCATATGCCCCATGCCTACCTTGGGGTATGGTCAAGACCTCAGAGATTATTTAAGATCAATGGTTCCAAAAGTTCATTCAGTAAGTGACACTTTATCAGTCCTTAGGAGGAAGTGTGTTAAATTTGTTGGCTGTTATTGTATGTTGCTCCTCCTTTTCTGGTCTTAAGATGTTCTTTTATTTTGTAAAACAGTAATAGTAGTAGAATATTTTCAGGTGTGTTACTTTTGTTCATATTTCATTTGTTTAACTCTGTGAAGCTGTGTTACTGTGCCTGTCTAAAACACCTAATGGTCTAATAAAGAATGGGCCAATAGCAAGGCAGGAGAAAAGGATAGGCAGTGTTGGCAGACAGACAGAATATATAGAAGGAGAAATCTGGGAGAAAGAGAAGATCTAGGAATGAGAGAGGAAGGAGGAGGACATCAGGGCCCAGCCACCCAGCTACACAGCAAGTCATTGAATAAGAGTAAGATTCACAGAAATAAGAGAACAGGAAAATCCCAGAGGCAAAAGAGAGATGGGTTAAGTTAAGGAAAGCTGGCAAGAAACTAAGCCACACTAAGGCCTGGCATTCATAATTAATAATAAGCCTCCATGTGTGATTTATTTGGGAGCTGGATAGGAACAGAAAAGAGCAAAAACTTCCAACAACAAGCAGTGGTAGTAGCTGGTAATGTGTGTGTGTGTGTGTGCGTGTGCGTGTGCGTGTGCGCGCGTCCTTTACCTTAAGCAGGATTTTTGTTTGTTTTTGTATGAGTTAGAAAATCTCACATGTGAAGAACCACTGATTTGGGCTGGAAAGATGGATCTGGCTGATCTTCTAGAGGACCAGGATTCACTTCCCAGCATCTGCATGGCAGTTCACAACTGTCTTGGGTTTTGGTACTCAAAAATTGAACTCAGGACCTAACACATGCTAAGCATACATGCTGTCTACCATTGAGCCTGCAGCCCACACAGCATCTACTTTTTTTTTTTTTTTTTTTTTTTTTTTTTGAGACTGAGTTTCTCTGTGTAACAGTCATGGCTGTCCTGGAACTCACTCTACAGATCAGGCTGGCCTCAAACTCACAGAGATCTGCCTGCCTCTGCCTCCCGAGTGCTGGAATTAAAAGCACATGCTACCATACCCAGAATAACGTCAGCTTTTAAATAGGAAATCTTTTGCACTAGGCTAGATTTTGAGTACAGAACTTGTCTTACTACAAAACCAATTGGCTCTTGGAGTTCACATTTGTATGTTGAAATAACATTCTTTAAAATCTTCACATTTTCAAACTATGATTTCATACTCGGTAATTCGAGAGACCACTGGATGGCAAGGTCCAGGAAGAAGTTCAGCTCAAAGCCTCAAGGATTGTAGGCAACCATGACTTTAACCTGTGTGTAATGTATTTCCTGGTGGGGTTTCGCTTCATGTAGGGGGATGGGGTCAGATTTATGCTTGCCTTCTGGCTTGGTGGTTGGTTTTGATGGCTATGGCAGGTTTTTGTTTTTATAGTGTTAGAGATAGAACCCGGCGCTTCATGCATGGTGGTCAAGTGTTCGTCCCCTGAACTACACCTAGTGTGTTTTTTGAACGAGCAAAATCAGCATGGTTCTATGTGTGGTCCACAAGAAGACATGAAACCTCCATGCACTCAGAATACCATGCAGAGTTCTAACAAGATGGCTTTGATGAGGCCAACACAAGCTGCAGTGACTTCGAAATAGCCATTCGATCTGGACAGCAACCTAGCTGTTGAATAAGATAAATAAAGGCATTCACTGCGAACTTTAATTTTATAGAATGGATGGAAGCTGTGTCTGGGGAGATGACCCCGCAGGTAAGAGTGCTTGTTGCACAAGCAAGCCCCTGGAGTACGGTGGAAGGAAAAGAATTGTCTTCTGACAGTCATCCTCTGACCTCCACACACACTCTATGGCATATACACTCCCATGTTAACACACACGCAGGCACGCATGCACGCACTCAAGCACACACACTAACAATAGTAATAATAATGAGGAGGAGGAGGGACAGAACGAGGGGAAGAATAATGAATGACATGATAACTTTACAGAATAGAACAGACACAGGAAAGGATGCACATACACAGTGTCTCATTCAGCTCAGGCTGGCCTAACCAAATACCATGGTCTAGGTGACTTTCACAAAGAAAAGAAACGAAATTGGTTCCTGACAATTCTGGAGGCTGTGAAGTCGCACATCAAAGTGTCGATAGTTTGGTTTCTGATGGGCTCTCTGTGGTTTGCAGATAGCCACACTTTCTTGGTGCATCCTGACATAGGCTTTCCTTAGGGCGATTCCCCTCTCTTTCTTTCTTATCTTGTAGGGCCACCAATCATTTGACTCCCACCTCTATGGCTTTAGTTGCCTTCAGGACCTTCCCAAAGCCCCGTCTCTAAATACCATTACACCGTGGGTTAGAGCTCCAACAAGCAGATTTTAGGAAGACGCAACACAGTGCATACATTTGTCTATAGTCCTCTGAGGTAAATGTGCTCAGCCACACAACGTGACTCATTCTGTAAAAGCACTGTAGTGGAAGCCACTCAGCAAGAAACCAGTTGCCCATCTCTCTGAAGCTGTGGCTTTCTGTCCCTCCGGGATGATGAGAAATGCATTCCTCCGATGAATGACGTCTGGAACAGAAAACACTTCGGATCCCTCTAACTCAAAACCTCTGCGATATTTGAAAAATTTTGACATTGCTATTTTAGCACACTCACCATGAATTGCCCTTGTTCTGAAAGACTGGCTCCATATAAGATTCTTTCATCACACAGAGAAAGTCCAATAGAAGGCTTAAGACATCATTCAGACAATGTGTGATGAACAAAAATTTCACAATTCTTGGCTTGGCTGTGAGCTCTGAGGTCTGATTCTAATCTGGACTGTGCATGGGTCTGAAACTTGGTTAGGGCTTTGGGGTGTGGTTTAAGTCAGTTCTTGAATAGTATCCTCAACACTTCTTCTTATCAGTTTCTTAAGAAAAAGCTTCAAAGAGGTTGAGTCTGATTCCATGAGTGAGATTAGAAGTATCTAATAGGTAAGCTCATTCCAAACACAGTGCTTACTAACTGTTAGGCAGAAAAGGCCCAGAAAAAGAACCTAGTTTAGGGGAAAAAAAAGCAAGAATATTCTTCCACTGTTCTTCTCCCACAAACTCCATGACCTCCCAGTATGTCTACAAATGTAGTAAGTCCACCAGACCAAACCTGGAATTATGGATCATCCATAAATACCTGGAGACCAACCCTATTTATTAATTCTGAACTCTGACTGTGAACTGAGGTGTGGCTGGTTTATATGTACTGCTATTTTAGCTTAACACACAATATTAGTAAAAGACATTGGACATAAGACAATAAAACAAGTTAGTTGCAATTGATGCCCCACTGTTTGGTAAATGAATCATGCTATTAAGAACATTGAGCAAAATGAGTATCAAGATATATATATATATATATAAACTTGAACTCACTATGTAGTCTAGGCAGGCCCTATTTCAATAAAATAGTGCAATAAAGGAGGTCTAAGATGTCATCCTGTGACCTCTACCTTCTCCTCCAGAACATGCACACACATACACATACCAGACATGTACATACAACACACAGACACACACACAGACACACACAGACAGACAGACAGACACACACACACACACACACACACACACACACACACACACACACACACACACCAGGTAACAATTTAAAACCGAAGTATAAATGGCTCAAGAGAACCCAAAGTCTGTTTTTACCTGTGGAAGAAAATATATGAGATTGTCTGGTTGCTAAAACTTCTTGCCAACGATGCCAGGTTTTTGCAAAGAAATTTTAAAAAAATCCTCTCTGCATATTCTCTGATTACTGTTAGCTCTCATGGGAAAAAAGAAGAGGCGTACTATTCTTTCTTTCCTCTTCCTGTTCATTGCTGATGTTCAGCTGAGCACCCTGAACCATGAGCAATCTTAGACTGTAAATAGCTCTGTCCCCCAAGTTGCTGCCTCAGAGAAGGCTACCAACTCCCATCCAAGCATCTGCAGTTTAGAGGGAGCTCATCCGACAGCAGAAAAGACTCACGATTGTGTTCGTTTCTATTCTCCTCGCCAGGCTTGCATTCTTCAATAATTTCTTAGAGCCTTCTCTAAGAGAGGTGAGACTCTTGATCCAATATGAACGATGTCCTTAGAGTATGAGAAGCGTCAGAGAGAGACAAACAGACAGAGACAGAGAGACAGAGAGAGAGGAGAGAGGGAGGGAGGAGGGGGGCTATGTGAAGACAGAGGGAGTGATTAAAGCAATGCTTCTACAAGTCAGGGTACTCCCAAAGACGGCCAGTGACCAGCCGAATGAAGGGGAGGGAGGAAGAATCTTCACCTGGTGCTCTCAGAGAAGCAATCAGTCCATTGGAAAGTTGTGCTTTCAACTTCTGTCCTCTGGACCTGTGGGATCCCTCAGAGTTACCTTCATGAGTACTACATTTTTATAGTCCACTCATTAGTTGATGAATATGTAGGCTCGTTCCAATTCCTAATTACTGTGAAGAGAGCAGCAACAAGTGGGGAAAAGAAAGTGTCTCTATGATAGAACATAATGTCCTTTGGATGTATGTCCAGGTGTGGTAGAGCTGAGTCTTTTGGAAGGTATGTTCCTAGGTTTTTGAGGAACCTCCATACTAATTTCCATACTGGCTGCACCAGTTTGCACTCTCTCAACAGTGGATTCAGACTCTTTCTGTCATCAGTGGATTTGTTCTACACACACAGCTGAAAAGTAAGAACAGTGATGCTGAGTCACGTTGGCCCTATGTAGAACATGGTGGAATCTCTGCTTGTGCGCAGTAGAGTAGGCACCACACCTCTGAATTCCATTCTGTTATCTCTCTTGGAACCAAGAAAAATAGCAACAGGCAGAAAGAGCAACTACTTTGAACGGTTGTGGTCATCTCTGCTGCACTCTAATACGTACTGCCTGGGAGCTCAGTCAGTTGTCTTAAGTGAGAGAATGCCCCTGAAAGGCTAGGAGCATGACAAGGAGGAACACACTTATTTCATAATATTTCTCTTCATTCTCTCACTTACTAACTTAATCACACTTTCTCTCACCAGGCTGACTCCTGCCTCTGAGCAATTTCCCAACCTCTTCTCACAGTAGCTCATGTATCCTGCTTTTTCTCATCACACATTCTTGGGGCCATTGATTTGTTTGTATAATTATGTTATAACCTGGACCACTCAACCCATCCATACCAGCCAACTATGAGCTCTGACTCCCACAGACATCCTGTAGGTACAGCTGAAAGCATCTTGCACATAGAACATACACATTATGTGTTTCACTGGGAAATCCCATGGCATGTACAGGGGCACAAGGTCATGAGGGGGTGGGGATGACTAAGTCTAGGCCAGGGCATCTGGGGCTGAGCCCTGACTATAACTTCCTGACCCTACGGTCTTTGGTAAATTGCGTAGTCACTGGACTTTGCATTTACAATAGGTGAAAGGAGACTTAGCAAAGATCGTTCTTAGCTGTTATACAAGGCTGATGTGAGGGCCACATGGAAGAAGAGACAGAATGGTGCTGGGTGAATGCAAGGGGCAATGCCTGCCACAGAACTCTTTGGTTCTGGTGGGTTAGGGAGGTAGTACCGGGGGCTAGGAAACATGAAGAGAGGAGGATGTTGGCGATGTTTTTACACCCACGCGTTAACGCACAGTGTGAAGTCTGCAATTCCAGTACTCAGTGGACTGTGGCAGGAGGATTGTGAGTTCAAGGTGAGCCCTAGTTACACTGTGTGTGTGTGTGTGTGTGTGTGTGTGTGTGTGTGTGTGTGTGTGTGTGTCCATGTCTGTGTGTATTAAGGAACTGCGTTCCTGTTTTCATTGTTACTTTGAGACCTTAAACCACAAATCCCAACGTAAACTGTCACAGCCCACCAGTCAAATTGTCAGTCTTCAAAGCAAGCGTGAAAGTAAAAAACAATGACAATAACATACCTGAAAACTGTGGAAAAAAAAATCATTTCCACACAGATGACCTTCTTTCAATTTCACAATCCCTTGGCGGAAGAGATTGCAGTCCTATTGTACAGATAAGGAAACCAAGCTTCCGAGTCTCCGTGACAGGGCCTCCTAGTCTTCGATCTCCACACCTAGACATTCCTCTCGGATTCATCATCAGAAATAGCAAAGATTACCACCCCTGTCAGAGGTAAGAGACGGCGTGCCTGGCTCTCCCTCTCTAAGGGTTGCTTCCACCAAGGCCCAGCAGAGTGGAAAACTGAGCCAGCCATCTCTCTCTCGCCCCTTACCAGAACCTTCCTTGGCTTACAGTGTGGCTACCACGAGCTCTGGCAACACACACAGCATCAAGCCAGCTGAAGTCACCAAACGCAGCCCATCATTCTCCCAGTGTTGGAGTTGTCCCATTCCTCCTTTCTAAAACATTATTATTATTATTACTATTATTATTATTATTATTATTATTATTATTATTATTATTATTATTATTTTACAAAGGCTGTCGTATAATTTCCTCCAGGGCAGTTTTAATGAAATGCCCTGTTTCCTCATATAAGAAAGGCTCATGAAAAATACTGGAACTCACTAGTTGTATCAAAGAAGATAAATATTTTGCTTGGCACACTGTCAACTATTAATTCCCAAGTTCAACTCGGCTATTTTGCTTAGAATATGAACACATGAGTTTGGGCTCACAGATTTAGGACCTGAAACAGTCTGGGAAAAGCCTAAAGCAACTGGCCTTCTTACCCATGAAAAGTCCAAGCCAAAGGAAAACCACATTTCACAGAGGTGTTCCTGTGTTTCTTAAGAGACCAATGCCAGGGAGTGCCAGTGGTTTTTCAGGGTCATTTGAAGCTAGCTCCTTCCACCTAGACTCTCCAGAACCCTAGTGATGATTTCTCCCACTTTGGGGTGTTTTTCCTCAAGATGGAAAGGGTCTCAAGCAATGAGGAGGTGTGAATTGGTGTCTAGTGTTTTTGTTATTGGAAAATGGTGGCGACAGGCGAAGGAGCCACAGTGTGGACCTGATATTTGAACCGACCTTCTCTCCATCTTCTTCTCCCCTCCCCAACCAAGCCTCAGAATCCGTGCAGAGAAGGGACTGTCAAGGCTTGACTGTAGCAGAGGCGAGACTAACTGGGGAGCAACTGGGCAGCTCTTCCTTCTAGGACCTTAATTCAGGCCTCTCTGAAGATACCATGGCCGCCAGCTGTGTTACTGCGGGCATCCGTGCAGGCTCCATTGACAGATTTCACTGGGCTACTAAAGATGTCATGAGTGTAGTCAGTAAGTGACTTTACAGACAACATAGGGGGTTATTTAGGCCAGAGGGACAACTCAAGGAACAAAGTAAATCCATGCAAATGCACTGTTAGAAAAAAAAAAAAAAAACTAAATAAATGCACCATACCCGGAAGTCGTAAGAGTACAGTGGACAGCTGTCTCTTCCTGCCTGTGTCCATTTCCTCCTAGAAGCCTGTCCTTGCTCTGGGGGAACAACACCACCCCACCCCGCAGGGCTAGGAGGAGTTACAGAAAGGGGATCCAGTGAACTGAAGGCGATCATCCCATGTCCATTGTGTATCATCCCATGTCCATTGTGTATGGGCACGTCATCTAAAGAGACACTGGGAGGCATTTTCTCGAGTTTCGAGGAAAGACAAGACTTCACACTTCTGCTGGAATGGGGTGCTGGCGGTAGGCTTGAAACTGCTGTAGTCATTTAGTTACCGCAGAGTGAAAACACAAAAATGACTCAGGCAACCACGAAGTAGAAACCAAGGCTCCAGCCATATTGTCAAGGCTGAATGGACAGATGAAGGGAAGTCTGCTCCTTTTCGGCAATGTGGATCAAAGCTTGCCTGAGGCCTGCGGACCTCTCAGAAATGTTAGGGAGCTCTCACTGATACATAGCTCTCTCTGAAGATAAATTCTAGATTGTAAAAGTAACTGCCTACTCTGTAATTTGTGAGTACTATTTCCACGGTGTTTACAAGCATGGGAGTCAAACCCAGGGTCTGTAGACACTGCCTACCTACTGACGACAGTCAGCTTCCTTTATCTGTGGAGTATACCAACAATGAAATAGACTAGCTATTTCACTGTTGGAAGAGTTAACTACCCTGATACAAAGCACAGAAGTGAACCTTACTGTAGTGGGTAGCCATCCCAGCTTTGGCCTGGAAGTTCCAACCCCCATTGAGGCTTCGGCGGGGCCAAGAGAGGGCCCTGAAGACCCGATATCCAGATGTGCCGCGCTCTCTTGGTTCCTGGACCCCATACGCTGGAGGTAGACCGAGCAGAGTTCTCCAGAGAACACCGCTGGACTGCACTTCACCTTTCCCAGACCCTGTTACCTATCCCTTCACTTGTAAGTTACCCCACAAAATAAACCTCCCTTTTAACTACGTGAAGTGGCCTTAATAATTTCACCAATACATTACTATTGCCATCCTGATTTCCTTTTTAAATTTTACTTATTATGATTGTGTGTGTTCATGTGGATGTTTTTGGTGTGTGTGTGTGTGTGTGTGTGTGTTTATATCATTTGTTTATGATATAAGTGATATAAACATCTTAGATTTTGGGGTATCACCATGTTGGTGCATTTTTTATTTTTTTTTTTTCTAACAGTGTTTTTATATGTAGAGAGCCAGACATGCCCTCTCTTGTATCTTATAGAAGTTCAACATCTCTTGCATTTTACAAAAGTCATGTGTGTGGTATGTGTGTGTGTGTATAGGTGTGCAGGTATGCATGCCCTTATCTACCCACACAGAAACTAGAGGCATTCGTTTCTACTACCCTCTACTTTATTCCCTTGAGACAAGTTCGCATTTACTGAACCTGAAGCTAGGCTGGCAATCAGCCAGCCCCAGCAATCTTCCTGTCTCTGCCGCCCACGGCACTGGGCTTACAGTTGAGTACACAGCCCGCCCAGCTTTAACAGGAGTGTTGGGTCTTCATGCCTGCAGAGCAAGCTCCACTGAGTCATCTCCCCAGTCCTGAATCCCAATATTTGATACTTCAGGACACAGAACATCTTCAGTGTCAGCCAGTTGACTATCTTTCGATTTTATAATCTTCAGAACTTACAATACCTCTTCACATTTCATACAAATGGGGAATGAAAATTGGCCGAAGTATGTTCAGGCTTATTTTATAAATCAAAGCCAAAAGTTATTCATCAATTTTTAAATGAAACTCAAAGTTATTAAGTCCAACAGCAGACAATTTAACCCAATCCAAAGATAAAGTTGTTTAACACATGCTGAGTAATGACAGTGGGAAAATATTGTTTTTGTTTACCTAATTAGGCCATTGTTTCTATAAGAGCAGAAAACTGTGTTTTCAGTAAAAGCAATGCAATGCATTCTATACAACAGTAGCTATTTGGGCAGCATTCACTGACATTGGGTGGTCTGACGGCATATGGAATGTTCAGTGCATGCTGGCTGTGTGCGAAGAACCAAGGCTGTAGTGGTCTCCAAGGCAACAAGGTGACTGCTACTAGAAACTCCTCACATTTGTGACGTCTTTGATTTTGAATGAGTTGTTGCTCATTGCATGTTCAGAAGCCTTTTACAACGGCCAACCTTTATGTGATCCCCACATTCGGTTCTGAGACTCTGCATTGAAACAGCACAGTTTAAGAGGCTGTGTCTCAGAATACGACAATGTGACTTCTTCCTTGACAAGTGTGCCCCGTCCTTTAGCACCATCCACCATCCTGCCCAAGATATAAACCTTGCATCATCCCTGTTGGCTCCCAAAAATGACTAGAGGAAATTAAAATCACACCTAAACCGTGGGAGTCCACTCCCTAAGTCCTATGCTACTCACCTTTGCATGTTATGTCAGCCTTCAAGAGATCTAGAATGCACGTACTATGTGTAACCACCTACGTCGATGAGGAATCTGACGTTCTACGATGTTGTAAATTACGTAAGAACTGCTGGTGAGCAGCGTCTGAGTCAAATTCCCAACAGACATCTGTCCACATATCCCTCCCCATACCTTGTTCAGTTCTATCTCTTCTGTCTTACTGGCATCCCTCAGAGTGGCCACTTTCCTTCCCCCACGAAGGGAGGCATTGTCCTAGGTCCAGCCCTCCAGCACACACCCTGAAATAACCCGTCCCCTCCATTTTTCACTCCTCAAACTCAACCCTCCACAGTACTAGGAGAACTGACTTTGAGCCAGTTTCGGCTTGAAAAGCTTCACTTCTAGGCTGGAGGTAAGGTCAGTTGGTAGAGTGTTTTGTCTACCACGCACAAACCCCGGGTTTTGATGCCCAGCAGCACATGTCCTGGGCACGGTATCACAAGCCTGAAACCCAAATGGATGCAGGAGGATGAGAAATTTAAGGTCTGTACGTATCAAGGTCGAGCAGTCAGCCGAGGCTACATGAGAACCTGTCTCAAAACAACAACCAATAAAAGCCCCACTGTATCTCCTTGCAAAATAAAGTCCCAATTCTCCACTTGGCATGGTACCTGAGGAAGACCTCCTCCTTCATGTGCCCTTTTATTTCTCACCCCCGGACTCTCTGCTGCTCTCATCACCTGACACTTTGTCTTTTCACCTTCTTATTGTTTCCTCTTGCTGATCCCTCTTCCTGGAGCTACCTCCCTCTGAGTTCTCAACTGCTGAGTTCATCTTTCAAGAACTTGCTTCAGGGACTGGGAGATGGTTCAGTGGATAAAGTGCTCGCCACACAAGCACAAAGACCTGAGTTTGGATCCCATCACCCACATGAGAACCAAGTGTAGTGACTCCTGTCTCTCACTCTAGCACTAGGGGGATGGAGGGGCAGATCCGGACTGTTTGCTGGCTAGGTTTGCTGAAACAGTGAGCTTCAGGTTGGGTAAGCGTTGGTTGTTTTTTACTCTTTTGGGGGCCCCGCCACCCAGCCCCCAAATAAATCACACAAGGAGGCTTATTCTTAATTATAAATGTCTGGCCTTAGCTTGGCTTGTTTCTTGCCAGCTTTCCTTAACTTAAATTATCCCATCTATCTTTTGCCTCTGGGCTTTTCCCCTCCTCTTACTTCTTTGTAAATCTTACTCTTACTCTGTGGCTTGCTGTGTAGCTGGGTGGCTGGCTCCTGGAGTCCTCCTCCTTCTCTGGCTACTTCTTTTTCCTCTCAGATTTCTTCTTCTATATATTCTCTCTGCCTGGCAGCCCTGCCTATCCTTTCTCCTATCTTGCTATTAGCTGTTCAGCTCCTTATTAGACCATCAGGTGTTTTAGACAGGCACAGTAACACAGCTTCACAGAGTTCAACAAATGCAACGTAAACAAAAGTAACACACTTTAAAATAATATTCCTCAACAAGTAAGAGTCCCTGTCTCAAAATTAAGGTGAGTAGCAACAGAGAAAGACATTCAATATAGTCAGAATGCTACTGGCTTCTGACTTCTGGCCCCCTGTGCACACAGACACAACCACAAGCATTCAAACACACACACACACACACACACACACACACACACTACTGTATGTGTTGTCAGAGACTAAGGTGAGGAACAAAAAAAAAATTATAGTTTATCATGTAACATGGTGTATTCATTCATGTTGCTATAACGCAGTCCCAGATGCTGGTTGTTTTGTGTTTGTTTTGTTTTTGTTTTATAAAGAAAAGCTCATTCATGAAGGCTGAAAGTCCAAGGTAGAGTGACTCCATCGATTTGGCTCCTGGTAAAGGTATCCTGGCTGCATCACGAAATGGCATGGCAGTAGGAGAAAATGCCCTGTGCCGACGTGGGTCTAGCTCCATGACAACCTTCTCTGATGAGATCAGCAGTCATTCCCTCTGCAGCGCTGCCCCTGTAACAAGACCTTCCACCAGGCACCAACTTTCAAAGGTGCCATCTCCTCTCAACAGCACCACACTGACCACCAAACCTGGGGGAAGAGACTCCAATCAACATCACACCCAGTTCATGCTCTCTCTTCTACTCCAACTCCCTCTTTTTCTGTAGTCAGAAGTCTCCATCCTCCTCAATTCCTCTTCTGAGATGAAAGGTCATTCATTTGAAATTATTTGAATTTTTGCTGTGAGTTTCTCATGGCCTAGAGTCGACTTCTGGGAGGAAACAGTCCTGAGATGAATATTGAAACTGGCAAGCAAGTTAGGCCACAACAGGCCATGGGAACAACATAAGCTGTCTTCTTCTTGCCATGGAAGCAGGAAACAGTATCTTGGATCTTGGCCCGGGGGAACCATTAACAGGTAACAGGAGCCCCTAGAGCACCTACAGCTGGAGGTCATGTTAGGAGATAAGGCTGCCGGAGAGGTCAGGTTGGGGAGGACTCTCGTGGCATATAAGAAGGGCTTAGGTAACAGGAACTGCTGATAGCTGCAGGAAGGTAAGATGGCCAGATTTTTCAGGATTTTGCATGATTAGTTTGAGGGTTTTCATTTTATTTACTGCTCTTACCAAAACAGTGATTTACTGTTACATGTTAACATGCACTCTCATTTCTGAGCTGGAGAGTGGGACAGGGTTCATCTAGACAACTCTGCCTTGGTGTCATTGATTGGGGTCACTTATTCATCTCTAAAAGTTCCAAGATGGGCCTCACTCGCATGGCATGCTTGGTCCATAAGCAGGGGCAGCAGCAGGACGGACATCAGAAGGACCACGTTGATTTCCCAGGTCGTCTTGGCTCTCTCGAAGTGCTCTGCTAAGCTAGTGGGGTTTTGTACATGGTGTCTCAGCCCTCCCAGAGGCCACAGTGGAAGCCCTCAGTTCACCCAAGTTCACTTTTCTGTACTTCCTTGATCAGTGCAGACTCAAGCTCAAATTCAAGAAGGGGACTAGTTCTAATTTTACCCTAGAGCATTAAAGGATTGTGGCTGTCTCTAGCCCACCCAGGGGTGTATGGGTATATAAATGAGGAGGAGAGAACCATGTTCCTAAAGTATTCAAGCGTGAGTTCTCCCAAAATACTCTTTTTACCTTCTTGGTTGCAGTGGGACATCAATATCATCGTTATTTACTTGTTTATCTATTGCATTACACTTTTTGTCCCTCAAGGAACATATATGTCTTTTTTAGATCTATATCTCAAACTGGCACATAATTGATAGTAAATGTTTAGTGAGGAGATGAGCTGAACAAACTGGAATAATTATTACCTCCTCAATTCCTGGATTTCAGGACCCCAAAATAGCCCACTGCTTGATATAATTTCATTCTCTAGAGGCAGATCTTAAGAAAAGTTTGAAGCCAGGCGGTGGTGGCGCACGCCTTTAATCCCAGCACTCTGGAGGCAGAGCCAGGCGGATCTCTGTGAGTTCGAGGCCAGCCTGGGCTACCAAGTGAGTTCCAGGAAAGGCGCAAAGCTACACAGAGAAACCCTGTCTCAAAAAAAAAACCAAAAAAAAAAGAAAAGAAAAGTTTGATTGAAGGTAAAATCATACTCCTTATGAACATTCTTTTGTGAAGGACCTTCCTTTTTGGAAGACAGAAGGATAAAGAGGAAATGGATACACGTCTACAGTAGTTGA
Organism: Peromyscus maniculatus bairdii; assembly: GCF_049852395.1. Taxonomy (NCBI): domain Eukaryota; kingdom Metazoa; phylum Chordata; class Mammalia; order Rodentia; family Cricetidae; genus Peromyscus; species Peromyscus maniculatus. The sequence goes on along the minus strand of NC_134866.1, from coordinate 43,249,821 downwards.
ATCCTAAACTGAAAAAAAAAAAAAAAGTCAAAGATGCTCACAAATGGTAGACCTGATCTTTCCCAAGGATAATGCATTTCTATACTAAGATAAGCATTGGGTGCAGTCCAAGGAAAGGGAACATTGTTAGCAACTAGGTTGATAAGGCAAATGTGGCTGAAGATCAAGGGAACTGAAGATGTAAGTGAGAGTATAGTTAAAATGGCTGATTAGAAAGTTTCCCATTGCTTAGGAAGATAAGAGCAGGTAGGAAATAACTGGTAAGCTCTGAGAACAAAATCTGGAGGTCACACTGAGGACAAATTGCAGATTCCGTGGGAGTGAGCACAAAAGGGAGGTGCAGATGTAGGTGGCTAAGGATACTGAGAATGAAACACAGCCCCAAGTTTGGGAGATGGAGTAATTTCATTAAATGACTAGGATGAAGGGGTGGCTTTACCTTTATATTTGCATATAAAATGAAGCCAATGATCATTGGAAAAGGATGAGAAATCGTGAGCTCAGAGCAGTCACTGAATCATCAACACGGAGGCTGAAATCATTAGATGACAGGGTGTGTGATTAGCTGCAGGACTGACACAGAGTTTCAGAAACATTACAGGGCACAGACAAGGAAGGAATCACGCTTACAACCTGGTCAGGGCAGACTCGGGTAAACAGAAACAGGTAGAGTGTGTCTTTAACGTTTGTCTCCTTCTTCCTACAGCATGGGTCATTAGCTTTGTGCACCTACCCCAGACACAGTTGGAGGGCGGGTCACATGACACTCCTCCACCCATTCTTCTCCCATCCTTTCTTCCACAAACTAGTGCTTATTATCAATCGTAGTTAGAAACAAGGTGTTACAACTGAAAAAAAAAAGTGCACATTGCAATGTTTGACAGGGCTTTCTAATGACAAATTCTTTTGTTTGTTTGTTTTTTCAAGACAGGGTTTCTCTGTGTAATTTTGGTGCCTGTCCTGGATCTCACTCTGTAGACCAAGCTGGCCTCGAACTCACAGAGATCCACCTGACTCTGCCTCCCAAATACTGGGATTAAAGGCCTGCACTATCATCACCCGGCTCTAATGACAAATTCTTAACCTTAACCACTTAAAGTGGTCGGTTCAGGATCAATATTGTACAGGGGTCTGGAAAAATCAAACAACTTCCACAGAGTGGGTGTCTCCTAGTGTCTTGCAGTTCTGGGAGTTCTATGTCCAACATTAATCGTTTCCATTTAGGATTGTTTGTCAAGGTTGTTTTTTTTCTTGTAATGTGTGTGTGTCCTTTTGAGTTTACGTGCACCATGTGTATGCAGGCGACTTTGGAGGTCAGAAGAGGGTACTGAATTCCCTGGAACGGAGCCACCTGATATGGGTTCTGGGAATGGAACCTGGATCCTCTGCAAGAGCATCAAGTGTTTTAACTGCTGAGCCATCTCTCCAGCCCCTTTGCTTAGGATTTTAATTACTCTCACAAAATGTGAGTTTCTTAGTGCCAAGGCCTGAGCTGAGTCAGTACTGACAGCCACAAATAAAGTGATAAGGTATACATGTTCGAGGGGCAGCATAGACCTTTGTATTCTCCAATGGGTCAAGGCAGGTGAGTGTTATAAGATACTGACCTCATTCTACCCATGACCGCCTCAGAGAAACAGAATTCTAAATAGATGCTGCAATGCAGAAAGGTCTGTCTGAGAAGCAATGGCACAAGAGACCGTCAAGGGATGACTGATATTTACTAAACATGTAGCATGTGTCACACCCTTTCTGTATTTTAAATAATTTCAGTCTTGCCACTTAGCAGGTAAGAACCTTTATCCTCACTTTGCAGACAAAGAAACTCAAGGCATTTCCAGGGTCACAGCGATGCAAAGTAGCAGTGCTAGGATTTGC